>NC_090445.1:1567159541-1567463642 GCF_031143425.1 Pleurodeles waltl | reverse complement strand
CCTTCGCTGTCTGTGCGAGGTATGTGTGTTATGTGTGGGAGTGTATCACTGCCATTTCCTCCCCTCTGTGCTAGGCGTACTTACGGTTGTTGTCTTTGTCGTTGTTAGTGGCACTGAAGGTGTATGGCGAGATACAACGCTGGGAAGACTAGCAGTTTGTTTGCCATGGCGGCCGCGGAGGCGCCTCTATGCCTGGAGGTGGGTGTCTCCTTTTGTACTTTCTGTTTCCGCCAGGTTTTACGGAGCGGCCAGCCCGCACGGATATCCTGGCGGCGTGTTGACTCGGAATATGGTGGGTGGGACATTGGCTTCCGCCTGTATGGAGTTGGCTTTCGCCACCAGATGCTGCTCGTCGGTGCTGGCGGTGCTGGCGGTGAGTTGTCTGTGTTGCGTTGGGTTCACAGCCTTAATTGTTAAATAGCAGTCTGCACTGCCGCTCTGGCGGCGGTCATTACAGCACCGCCAGCGTGGCTGTCAGGTTACCGCCACACTCGGAATGACCACCTCAGACATTTAACAAAAAAATTAAACAAACATGGCTCTTAGTCTCTCCGGTGCCCCAGGATACTGTGAAGTATTGAAGCCCAGGGTATACCGTCCCTAGGACCAATACCCAAACAAGGGAGGGGAGGCACGGCCCCCTTTCCCTTTATAGACAAACTTGGCCCCGGGGAATAGGATCTTCAGAGCCTAACCAGGCTTGGGGAGGGGGCCGTGCACCTTTTATTATGATACAATCTTGGGAGATAGGGTCCCCAGGGTCATCTAGAAGTTCAGGGAGGGGTATGCATGCCCTACTCCTTTTCAGAAACCATAAAGCCCTGGTGGATGGGGTCTCCAAAGCCTTTAGAGGCTCAGGGAGGGGGGCTGCCCCAACCTTGTATAAAATGGCCGACCACTGGGGCCTAATGGGCTCGGTGAGGGGGACCCAATGTATGCCCCCCCGAATACTGATATTTGTTTACCCCTCTGGGCCCTAGCACACCCCAGGGGTCATAATATTTATATTAAAAAACAAAATTATGTTTAATGAACAACAAAATGGAGTCCACCATTTATTCTTTGGGGGCTGTGGGAAAGCCCCAAGGCCCCGTGGCCCCAGCCAGCACGATAAACTGTGATAGCCAGAGCTGGCATTTTTACTTTGCTTCCCTCCTCGTCGGGGCAACATTTTCCCTGGTCCCTGGGACGATTTTGTTTTAAAAGGGGAGAGGGGCTGTGTATCAGCCCCTGGGAAATTAAGTTCCCTGCGTGGGAGACTGTGGGCAGGGTATACCTGCACTTTTCTGGGCAGGGAGCCACAGTTTTCTGAGGGTTTGTTACCCGGCATATTGTGAAGTATTGAAACCCAGGGAGTAGGGTCCCTAGGACTAATACCCAAACTTGAGAGAAGGTTGGTGCGGCCCCCTTCCCCTTGATAAAGAAAATTGGCCCTCGGGGAATAGGGTCCCCAGGGCATGACCAAGCTCAGAGAGGGGGCTATGCGCCTTTTATTATAATACAATCTTGGTAGATGGGATCCCCAGGGAAATCTAGAGGCTATGGGGGGGAGGGGACTTGCCCCCTTCCCGTTTGAAAACCATAAAGGCCTGGAGGAATGGGTCTCCAGGGCCTCTAGAGGATAAATGAGTGGGGGAATGCGCCTCCCTCTTGTATAAAATGGCAGGCTACTGTGGTCATAATTGGCTCGGAGAGGGTGGCCAAAGCATGCCCCTCCCAAAGTAACTATATGTTTTTTACCCCTCTGGGCCCTGGCCCATCCCAGGGTCATATTATTTATATTAAAAAACAAAATTATTTTCAAACAAAAACAAAATGGCGTCCACTATTTATATTAAAAATGGTGAACGCCATTTTGCTTTTGTTTTTTATTTTGCAGGATCACGGACAAAATGGAATAAGTTTGGCCCCAAGGGGGTCCCTATGTGCCCATTACACAAGGGATAGGAGGACAGGGTATACCAACCCTGCCTCCTCATCTTTTTTTCTCCACTATTTTCAGGACAGGGTACTAAGTCCCCAGTGTCCTGTAATGGCTACCAGAACATTTCCTTTCATGTTGCGGTCAGCCAATCAAAGTGCTCACTCCGGAAATGAGTGAGGTGGCCTAAGGGAAAAAAGGCTCCTAAACCAACCAGACCTCTTTATTTTTTTAACTTGAGCTAGAGTCCCTCAAACGCTACTGGCCAGATATACAAATATTTTGGTAGGTTAATTTCTCACTACTGATTGGATTTGAACCAAAGTACAAAACCAGGCTTTCTGGACCAAGCTATAGCTCCCTGCCACATCTGGTGTAATTATTTTCAGCAGTTTTTCTGGTAGCGCTGTTAAAAAAAAAAGCCTATGAAAAATGCATGGGGATTTTGCTTTTCCGAGCCCCCCCTTTTTCTCAGCATGCACTTGACAGATCACTCCGCAACTTACCTTGAAGAAATTAAGCAAAAAATAGTACTTTTTTGGAATGTTTCATTAAGGTTATTCAAACAGCACTGAAATTATTAGCTAAACAAAAAAGGCAGTGCCTATGGAAACGCAGACCTAGCTATAACTACCCAGTGTTGGCAGCCACTGAGTTTATATAAATTGTCACTGAAAAAAAATAAAAAAAATGTTAAGGTGACGTTATAGTTAGGTGAAAATGTCAGTCATAACGTCATGTGCTAAACGCAAAATAGCACTAAAATTCACCAGTTGTAGTTTACTGAGCTAACTGTAACTTGTGCTACTTCCGGGCACTGTTTAAGACCTTATATATCACAAACCAAAGACTGTGTGCAACTCAGAGTTGGTAAATTGTCTCTGGTTTATTGCCTCACGAATTAAGCAATCCAGATAGTACTCTTTATAGAGTGAAGACGTGTAGGAGGACCCTGGTTTAGCTAAAGAAGCTAGTGTGTGAAAATAGTAATTTATGGTTTGCATGATTCTGCACCATTTAGTATGTAATTTCATATCTGAAATCCTGCACTGTCATAAACCGTATGAGTGACCCTAGCGTGCAACAATTTATAGTCACTGCTGAAGTCCAGCATACTAGCTAGGGACATGCAGGGCTCATCATGATCAGTGTCCCAAGTTTGATGGACTAACATTTGTAGAAAACTGGATTGTTAAGCTATGTAGGACAAATAATTCAGGGCCTGATTTAGAACTCGGCGGACTGGTTATTCTGTCACAACAGTTTTGGTGGACGGAGTCTCCACTGAGTTCTAAATCAGGCCCTCAGGCTTTTTACGACCTGTGGCTGACCTCCAACTAAGCCAAAAACTATCTGATTCTTATTATTTATACAGTAAAACAACATTACAGTTAAGACATAAAAGAGTTAAAATTTCCATAGCAGATTGGATTTATATGTAGACATGTAACAATTACAATAATTTAAAAATAAAGAAAATCAGATGGACGAATCAAAAAAATGGGAACTCAAAACAATCAATGGGAGGAGTGTTTGACCATGACCTAGACAATCACTGCAACTGACCAAATATGGAGTGCAGTCTGATAGAAGTTTGGTGGTTCACCCCAATAACATGTTTTGGAAGACCCCCTAAACAAGTTTTACAGCAACCAGCTAGGAAAGAGTTGCTGATTCATCCTGGCTCAGAGTTTTACCTCAATGCTTAAAATATTCATGGAGGTGTGCAGGAAGCTGGGTTCTGGTTGCAATACCCCTCCCCGCCACACACACTTGTTGCCTGGATTTTGATGCACATTTGACTGAAGTGCACTAGGTTGTTGCTAACCAGGTCTACAGTGGCTGTGTTACTTCCCCATACCAAGCTACCTGGTCACTTTATCCCCATGTGGCCTGGCCTTTTAGCAGGCCCTTTATCATCTCTGTAAGTCCATAGTAACTGGTACCCCTGGTACCTAGGGCATGGGTACTGAAGAGGGGACCTAAGAGTTACCTCACAGCTTGTGCCACTCTAAGGGGCCTAGCACCAACCTAGTGCAAACTGTCATTGCCGGCTGTCTGACAAGGTGCTTCCTAAAAATGACAACACAACATGGCACACAGACTTTGTGCCATGTCCCCTAAACCCTGCGTGTAATATTTGTATGTCACCCCTACATCAGGCCTTACAGAACTAAGGCAAGGTGTATTATATTACATGTGTGGGCATATTTGCAAGAGTAGATATGCCCCTACTGTGTCTTTGTTGAGTCTTAGACATAGTAAGTGAACAGTGAAGCCATTTTAAATACATGTGCTGGACACTGGTCATTATGAGTTCCCAAGCTACATGATGGCTGCACTGAAAAATGGGATGTGTTGTATCAAACATGTAGTATTAATAAACCCTTGTTGATTCCAGTGACAGATTTATTAATGCATGCACCCAGAGATCACCTTTGAGGTGTCCCCTGAAAACCTACCCGTGTGTGGACTGACCAGTTTTAGCCAACTTGCCACCACCAGATATGAGTCTGATCCCATAAAGGGTGAGAGGCTTTGCTCTCGGACAGTCATAAACAAGGCCTGCACTGGGGGAGGTGTCTACACATCCCACCCAACAGGATGACTGGTGAACCTCCATTCCAAGGCCAGCAGCTTCAAAGAAGCCACCGCCCCTGGCATGCAGATCTAGCATCACTCAAAGGAGAGCGACGACCCCCACTGCCCGATGGCCCATTTGGAACCCAGACAGGTGGGAAACTTAGAATGTAGAGAGATGTGTCCAACCCTCAGGTCAATCCCACCCCGAAGGTGAGCTACCTGATGTGGACACAACATTTAGAAATCTTCCATCTTGGTGTAGGTAGATTTAGAAACTCTGGGACAGGGTTATGCCCACTTCCTACAGGAGGGGGTCATCCAGGGGTGTAGGGACCCCAAGGGTAAGTAGCCCACTAGCTACTATCCTTCACTCTCTCTAATGCCCCCTAAATTGACTATTTAGGGGACCCTCTGATACCGAATACTAATATCTTTGCTGGACAAAAAGGAAGGAGTGGACAAGAAGCCAGCTGAACCTGAGAACCGAGGAGCGAGACTGACTTGGCGCCAACCCTTCCAGCCTGCCTACTGCACCTGACCCTCGAGGAGCAACTGATCTCTCTTGCCACTGCAGCTGCAAAGAACCTAGGCAAGCTGCTAGAGCTTCACAAATCACCAAGAAAAACTCCCTTGGAACAGAGGTGCTGCTTCCCTGCATCTGCAGGCACCAAAGAAAGAACTATGAGGACTGGGACTGCCAAAAACCTGATGCTGAAGACCGAGATGAAGCCTACCTTGAGTTCACCCACTGTGGACCTCCAGACGGCTTCTGCAGCCTGTTTCCGCAGACCCCCTCCGATCTCCAGCACCAGATGCAATGCCAAAGACACCACTGCACCGAGCCCCACAGCCCGAGGAGGAGTGGACCAACGGTGTTTCCATGTGCCTGAGGACCTCAAAGGTCAAGCCCACGTGTGGGTTCCCCCGGACTGACTTTGCAGTCCCAGCTTGCAGCAGCTTTGTGACTGGACCATTTCTCATTGAAGTGAATAAGACACCCAATGCCGTAACACACCCCTGCACCCGGATGCCCCAGAGCCCCCCAAGGTGAACTGTTGGTGTGGCTTGGACCTTGCCCCATACTCACCTCAAGTCCAGAAGTACAGTCCTGTACGTTGTTGCTGAGTGCCTGCATGCAGTATCTGTTTTGTTCCCATAGGATAGCATTAGGGCACAGAGGCTGAAAAGCACCTCTGCAACCAGACGCCTCCATGCCTCCCAAAATGAACTGTTGCAGCTGCTTTGGATCTTGCCCCATACTTACCTTAACCCTAGAAGAACAGTCCTGCAGGTTGTCGCTAAGTGCCTGAATGCAGTACATGTTTGTCTCCCATAGGATAAGAATAGGCACCCGATGTTGAAAAGCACCTATGCTCCCGGACGCCCCACTGCATCCTGAAGTGACCTGTTGGTGCTGCTTTGGATGTTTCCCTATACTTACCTTAACTCCAGAAGATTGGTCCTGTAAGTCGCTGCTAAGTACCAGTATGGAGTATATGTTTTCCCCCCACGGGTTAACATTATCGCTCCAAAAATTGCACTGTCAACTTTTGAAAACTGTAAAAAATCATGACGTGAAAAGTACTCACCTGATTCTGATGAGCTTGGTATCAAATATATAAAAAAGTGTGCATTATTTTTATAAATTGATGTGACATTTCTTTAATGAGTGTGTGCCTCACTTACTGCCTATGTGCTGGTAGGATGATACCACCAGGGCAGACTAAACGATAGTTGGGATTTCTTACATAAAATATCTTACTGCATAGAAGCAGGGATCCAGAATAAAGTCTGTTAAAAATACCTTATAGTATACCCAGTATATCTTAGTTACCTACTTACCATTTTGTGTGTATCAGTTTTACGTGGGAGAACGTAACTAGAGGCCCTTTTCTCTCACTCTCTTGATGTGATATAAGTTTCTAACAGGCTTGGCAGCCTGCTCCTTTCCTCAAGGGATGGAATATTTGTAAGTCCTGACTTTAAGAAAATGTTCTTTTCCATTTACCGTGGTGCAGCAAACACCTCTGAACGTTTGGGAGAGTGTTTTTGGATCAATAGGCTAAAGGTTCAAGGTGTAGGAAGGGTCCCAGCAGCTCCAGTTCAGTTCCACAGCCAAAAGTCCAGATGGAACTTGCTTCTGGGTTTTCCTATCATCAGCTCAATCTCCCAAGTCCTTAGGACCTTTTTCACTCTCCAGGACTATTACCTGAACTGGGGATACATGCCTATTTTTCACTGAGCTTCTTGCTTTCTTCCAGATTGATGCAGTGCATTTTTTTCTACATGGTGTTATATATCCTCCAGCGATAGAAGAGAAGGTATAGATTCAAGTAAGATCCTCTAGAATTGACCTGAACCCCTATTTCCTTGTGGGTCAGCAGAAGGCAATCCCACGTAGGCCTTGGAACCGCTTTACAGTCCCAGCGATTCAAGATAGTGCTTTAGACACAATTGGTTATATATTTAAGAGGAAGATGAGATTTCCTCCATCAGGCATGCCTTCCTCTCCTATGTTTCAGGCAGCCGCCTCCATAGAAGTCTCAGTACAGCACATTTTAAAGGTCAACCCAGTCTGTTTTTCAAGACATCCCATAAAGAAATCAAGGTAAAGTTCCTGCAATTCCCTCTCTAAGTAAGTACATCAAAATCACCGATAACTTTATCTTCACCCCTGAAAGAAAACAATGAAAAACCAATACCATGAAACTTGATCATTTGTCATGTGTAGGTCAAACACCAAGTTGTTGCCTTCACTGCCTTTAAAGTTTGCCCTTCACCCTCCTGTGCCAGAGCCACAAGTGCAAAACAGAAAAAATTAACCTGTGATACTCAGGAGTTGTCTTTTCCACTACATTTCCCAGTGCTTAGAATGCTACTCTTATCCCAGCAATCTGTGTTTAATTTCCATGCTTTTTATGCTGTCCTTTTTCTCCACATCAAGTTGGTACTTGACTTAAACTACAACCCTCTTCAGAGACCACGTTCGATGGGGACTCTTGATCTCTCACCACAAATTCGTTTGGTGAAATGGTATATGGCACATCTCCCTCACTGGGGTCTGCTCTGTTTCCTACACAATCTCCTCTGGATTCCCTTCTCAGGCTATCACTGTACTACGTCTCTGCTCCCTCTATGCATCGCGTCTCATTCTGCAATCTTCTCTGCTTCTCTCCTTCCTAATATTATTTTGTCCCTCAGTTCCACAGGTTGACCTCTCTCCGTCTCTTTCATTTCCACATACCTCTCCATCCTCCTATGGCCCAGTAGCCTTTGGTCCGGGCATGGTCCTACCTCTGCTCTGTTGTCATGCCCCACCTTATACCTGTGGCGCATGCCTCTCTAATAATTTATTTGTTTTGAAGCAAAGGTTCCAAACTCTTCTTATGTTATTCGAGGCAGTCTCCGCATCTCCCTTAATCTGTGTTCCCGATGTGGAAGTCAAAGAAAAACAATCAGTTTTCAATACGTTTCTTCCTCTAGGTACAATTGTAACTAAGTAAAGATTAGCTTTCTCAGCCCCCACATGTAGAAACTGCACTTCATCTTAAATTTTGGATAAGAAACATTGTGTTATTTGCAAATAGCAAGTACAGATATGCAGTGCAGTGTGGCTATGCAAAAACATCACGGGCACATCGAAAAGGTACACAATTGTTTTACTTAGTATGAATGCCCTTTAGAAGACTGATATGTTGATCACTAAAATATACAAAAAAATGCTAAATGGAATGCTTCAAATAATTTCAGCTAATGGTAATCATTTTGGCCGCTTCAAAAATAATGATGGAGAGAATGCTTGAATTAATCTCATTAGAGACTTCCAGCCACAGATTATTTACCTTTGAGTGTCCCAGGATTCAGACTGGATCCAGAAGGTTTCTTTGTGAGCATTACAGCGTGCATGCCAGTAGGTGGCATTGATCGGCTACACAAATCGACGTCTGCATCGTCTGCGCTGGAAGTGACATCCATGTCACCTACATAGGCGCCACGTTGGCACTCTGACATCAGTTCTTTTCTTTCTGTGCCAGTTAGCGCTGATTTGGAGAAGAGCTACTCCAGGTAATTTTTGGACAGGCTTTTCTTTGACATTTTATCGACTTTGTTTTTTAGGAAATTTTTCCTCCTGGTGTGTTGAGGATGTCTTCACAGAAGACAGGGTTTAAACCGCGTGGCGCTGTTTTTGTACCATGTTGGTTACAGACCAACACCTTGTGTCTGTGGTGTCTCTAGCACAACTATGACTCCAAGTCATGGTCAGACTGCCAGGTCATGACACTGAAGGCTTTGAGGGAGCAGTCTCTAAAGCTGCTAGTGGTCCTGCAGGCGACTCCACATCATGTGACTCCTAGATCTTGGTACCACTCCAGGAGCCCCAAGTCCTCTTCTTCCCACTCCAAGTCATTGGGAGATTGGGGAAAGAGGCATAAGAAGTGCAAGAAGTTGAAGTTTGCTTCGACTTCTCCTTGTCTGTCGACCAACGTGATGACGGAACATCGGCAATCGAGGCATGGTTCTGCAGGGTCATCGCCAATTTCGACATCGCGCCTCCTGCTTCCTGGGAGCCGGAGCAACCCCTGCTCAGGTAAAACAATTTTAGGAGGCCATAAGCTCCATATTTGAGCAGGCCAACTCCTCCAGTGTGCTTGCAGGGACCACAAAGTTAGAGGGGCTCTCTAGAGACACTTTAAGAGGCTCTTTTTCCCACCTTGAGGGAGCAAACTGTGAAAGTCTCACTTTTACTTTGACATTGACACCCACCGTCACCTTGTCAGGTGTTATGTTGTATAGGCCACCTGGCCATTATTCACAATTCTTACAAAACTTCTCTAACTTGGTTGCTGACTTAGCAGTAAACAGGGAAAATTTCACTTTACTGGGAGATTTTAATCTACATCTAGATGTGTCTGATAAAGGGGCCGCCAAATGTCTGGTATCGTATTTAGCCTCCTTACAAATAAAGAAACTAGTAACAGGAGCCATCCATGAAAAAGGCCACACGCTAGACCTGGTGTTTAGCAAGCTGGAAATACAGTTGCCAATCCCTCTATCCTGGTTTGGTCATGTTCTATTCCCGTTCTCTTTGGCACTTCCATCAGCCCCACCTATGCTGTCATCTGGTGTGAGATGGGAAAGCCATTTGTCCAAGCTCAATCTGGTAGCTTGGTCAGCTGCCCTATAGTCCACCAAACCTGATCTAATTGGCCCTATTGGCCCTTCCATTCACCGTTTCAATGACTGGGTGCCAACCTCTTTGGATCTGTTGGATCTGGTCCTGCCCGTAACTAGGGTGAAGGCTACACAAAAGGAAAAGAAGTCCCCCTGGTTTGATTCCTGCCACTCTGCCTTAAAAAAAGGAGTGTAAACGGCTGGTGAGATGGAGGAAAAGGTATGATGAGGCAAGTAAACTGAAGTATAGGGGGGCCATCAGACACTATCATGCTGCTATAAAATCTGCTCAATCAACATATTTCTCTATGAAAATTGAATATTCAGTGAACTCACACAGGGCGATATTCTGTATACTGATGGTCATCACCAAGCCAAATGTTGATGACAAGGTTTCAGAAGACTCCCCTGAGTTTAGTAACAGGCTGGCTGTATTCTTTTGAAGAAAAGTTATCGATATCTTTTCTTATTTCTACCTTGCTTTGGGTATCAAATGCACTTTCAAGGCAAAAAACCCTTGCGGTTCCCACCATTGGGAGCAGCCTACAACATTCCCCAAGCTTACGAGGAATATGCTGAAGGATCAACTAGCCGAAATAAAATCAGGCTCCCCTCTCAACCCTGCTCCTCTCTATGTAATTCATCAGTAATGGGACTGTATTGCATCAACTTTGCTTGAGCTGCTGAATCTCTCCCTTTCCAGTGGAGAAGTCACACCTCTATGGAAACATGCAATCATGAAACCTTTGTTAAAAAAATCAGGACTTGATTCACTTTGTCTCAGTAACTACAGGCCTATATCACCCCTTCCTGGCCTGGTCAAACGTCTTGGGAAACATGTCAACAATCATATCTCTGCCTTCCTGGAGTCCAATGAAATTTGCACCCTTCCCAAATGCGGTTCAGACCTAAACACAGCACGGAAACAACCTTGCTGGCAGTCATTGAGAAACTAAAAACCATCTTGGACCAAGAAGGCATGACAGCAATTGTGTTATTAGATCTAAGTGCGGCCTTCGATACGGTCGATCATTCCACACTGATTCAAAGGATTTCTGAAGGGGATATCGAAGGCCAAGCCTTGAAATTGCTTTTTTCATTCCTGGAGAACAGGACCTTTCAGGTGCTTTACTAGTCCTGGTATTCTGACAACCTTCCTTCGAGCTGTGGGGTGCCACAGGGCTGCTCTTTGAGCCCCACTCTTTTCAATCCATATATGCTCCCTCTGGCTGAAATTGTTTACTCTTTTGGGTTATCTCTGGTCTCATATGCAGATGACACCCAGCTGGTGATTTCGATCACTCATGATTCTAGCTCTGACATTCTCAGTATGTCCCCCTGCCTACAGGAAGTGGCCAGCTGGTTGGACAATTGTAAGCTTAAGCTCAATGAAGATAAGACCGAGGTCAGGGTGCTTATCAATAATGTCAGCAGGATGACCTCTGTCCTTCCCTTAGATTGTTTGATAAGTTTCTCTCCTCCCAAAGAAGCAATAAAGAGTTTGGGGGTCTGGCTGGATTCCAACCTGACTATGGTGCACCATGTCAACAAATTGTCTGTCACCCATTTTGCCGTTTTAAGACTCCTAAGAAAGGTTTTGAATTTACTGCCTTTTTTAGCAAAAGGTTTATTGTCCAGGATTTGGTTATCTCTCATCTGGATTATGGTAATGGCCTCCATCTCAACTCGCCCCAATTTGTGTTGAAAAGGCTTTAAACAATTCAGAATGTGGCTGCTCAACTTCTAATGAATTTCCCAAAGAGGCAATCTGCTAGGCGGGCTTTGAAAGATCTCCACTGGCTGCCAATTGAACAGTGGATTCAACTTAAAGCACTTTGCAACTTGCACAGGTCCTATCAAAACTCTGGTCCCACTCTATTGAAATCGTTGCCCGTCCCGTATATCCCAGGTAGAGCACTCAGATCCTCAACGGCCCTCCTGATGCAAGTGCCAAAGGTGAAACGAGCCCTTTGGGTTGGGCGGTTGTTCTTCCTATCAAGCCCCTAGACTCTGGAATTCTCTTCTGTTAGAAATGTGTCTGTTGTCCAACAAAGTGTCTCTTCGCAAGGCTGTTAAAACCTGGCTTTATTCCTTTGTTTGGTTCCAGTCCCAGAGCTGGGAGGCCCTCAGGTAGCCATGCGCTATATAGGAACCAATAGAATAGAATAGGGGGCCCCATCAGGTTCTGCGGTGGTGGCTTCAGCCCCTGCTCCGATGGGACCCAGTGTATCCGATCACGGATCTGAACCGGTGCCGGCTGTGCCAACACGACCTTCCCAGACACCAGTCGTGATGCCAAATCTTCTTGCACCTCCAGCACCCACTGGCGGCACCAGCCTCATTTGGATCCCCGAATCTGACACAGTTCCTAAATGGAGTCGGCTGATGCTAATGCCGGCGCAAACAGGACCCATGTTTCCTAGGTTGGTGCCTGAGCCCTATTCTGAAGGGTTAGGACTTAGGGAAGAGTAGGAGGGGTCAATGGACCCATTTGACTACCAATTAGAAGGCTAAAGCATGGACTGGTGTGAGGAACTGGGTGATGCCAGCAGACTGGATATGTCTCCAGATGCAGGCATGCCTTCTGCCCCTACCAAGTCTACGAAGGAGGGAGCAACGTATGCTATGGTGGTGATGAGGGTGGTTGAGGTCCGGGACATTGAGTTGCGGTAGGTGGCAGTCAAGACAAACATCTTGACGGGAGTGCTACAGCTTAGAGCTTCCAAAACCCCTTCTCACTTTTAATGAAGCACTGACAAATGTCCTACTGGGAACCTGGTCCAAGCTCAGCACAGGGGCTCCTGTGAATAGGACAATCACCCACTGCCACCACCTCATACCTAGGGACCCAAAATTCCTCATCTAACATGCCTCCCTTTAGAGCTTTGTAGTCCAAGCCTCTACCTCCCATGGCGCGTTCCCTGCCGCCCCATGGGACAGGGAATCCAATAGGCTGTATAGCTTGGAAAAGAAGATGTTTTCTTCCATTAGCCTTGCATTTCGGTCAGTGAACACCACTGCTTATTGGGCTGCTAATCCCACAGTCTAGAGACACGGTTGCGCAAGTGCTTCCACAGGTCCCAGAGGAGGGCAGGGCCATTCTCTCTCAAGCGGTTAAGCACAAGAGAGATGCAACGAAGTTCACCAACAGGTGTGGTTTAGACATGACTGACCCGCTGGGCAGAATAGTTTCCTCAACTGTGGCACTTCGATGCCACAACTAACTGAGAACAGCTGGTTTTTCAGGGGATGTCCAGGTTTCCCTTATGGACATGCCGTTTGAT
The DNA here is from genome assembly GCF_031143425.1 of Pleurodeles waltl. NCBI lineage: Eukaryota > Metazoa > Chordata > Amphibia > Caudata > Salamandridae > Pleurodeles > Pleurodeles waltl. The sequence goes on along the minus strand of NC_090445.1, from coordinate 1,567,450,682 downwards.
GGCAAACGTCTCTTTGGAGACAAGGCAGACTCTGCGCTGGAACCGCTTAAGGTCTTGCGGGCTACAGCGCAGTTCATACCGACCCAGATGGTCATGTAGCCAGAGGTCTGCTACATCCAGCAGCCACAGCCCCTAAGGCCTCCTACTTTTGCCGTACAAGATCATGGACGTCCAGTTGGTGGCAGAATCAGCCATCATCTCCACCATTGGCAGTCCATAACATTGGACAGGTAGGTCTTAGAGATCATTTCCTCCTTCGAATCCTCCCTTCCCCCTATTCCTCAATCTCATGATCAGCTGACGGAGAAACATTTGTCTTTGCTCCGCAAGGAAGTCATGGCTTTTTTGGCCAAGGTGACCAAAGAGAGGATTCCGATGTCAGAAGTAGGCAGTGGTTGTTATTCTCGCTACTTTCTGATATCCAAAAAGAACAAAGGTCTCCGGCATAACTTAAATCTGTGAACCCTCAACCTCTTCCTCAAGAAGGAGAAGTTCAAGATGCTCACATTGGCTCGGGCCTTGTCTGCCCATGACGTAGGAGACTGGATGGTAGCGTTGGACTAGCAGGATATTTACTCCTAAATTTCCATCTTGCCTGCCCACAGACGTTACCTGCGGTTTATGGTAGGCCATGAGCACTTTCAGTTCACTTTGTTGTCCTTTGGCATTACCTGCGCCCCTTGGATGTTTATCAAAGTGATGTCAGAGGTTGCAGCTTATCTGCGGAGATCAGAGGATTCAGTCTTTCCCTATCTCGACGACTGGCTGTTGAAGGCAGGCTCACCCCAGGCTGTCGCCTCCCACCTCCAGACTATGGCGAACCTTTTGCATTCACTGGGGTTCACTAAAAAACTTGCCATCTCAGCTGCTCCCTTTCATTAGAGATGTTCTGGACACAGCGCAATTTTGAGCTTACCCTCCCGAGCAGCAAGTCCAGGATATTCAGGCTATGATACCAATGTTTCAGCCTCTGTACCGGATTTTGGTGACAACAACTACTCCCTCATGACCTTCTGCATCCTGCTGTGACACATGCCAGATGGCATATTTGGGCTCTGCAGTGTGATCTGAGGTTCCAGTAGGTGCAGCATCAGGGCAATCTCTCCGACATGGTCCAGATCTCAGAGGGAACTACAAAAGACCTTCTGTAGTGGCTAATGAACTGCAATTGAGTTAGAACCCTCTCCCTTCCCCACCAGATCTCACTGTAGTGACAGATGCGTCACTCCTAGGATGGAGCGGCCATCCGGGACAGGTGGAGATCAGAGGACTCTGGCTTCCTGCAGAATCCTGACTTCACATCAACTTGCTGGAATTTCAAGTGATCCGACTGGCATTGTAAGCCTTCTTATCTTCCATCAAGGGAAGGCTAGTGTAGATGTTCACAGACAACACCACTGCCATGTGGTACTGCAACAAACAGGGCAGGGTGGGGTTGTGGACCCTTTGTCAAGAGGCCCTGCATCTCTGGACATGGCTGGAACACCAGGGCATATCCCTGGTGGTTCAACATCTGGCAGGCGCTTCTCAACAACAGAGTGGACAAACTCATCTGCCTATGCCTGTGGGGATCACAAGTGGCATCTCCATCTGGAGGTGGTGCAAGGTCTCTTTCAGCAGTAGGGAGAACCTTGGTTAGATCTGTTTCCCTCTAAACAGAATGTGCAATTCAGCAGTTTTGCATACTGCAATTTCCAAGGCAGCTATCGCTTGTAGACGCTTTTCATCTTGAGTGGAGCTCAGGCCTCCTGTATACCTTTCTGCCCATATCACTCCTGCCTAGAGTTCTCAAGAATATCAGAAATGACTGCGCCTGGGTCATCCTTGTGGATCCAGACTAGGCACAGAGACTCTGGTATCCTGAGCTTCTGTACATGAGCATCAATCCTCTGATCAGGCTGCCCCTTCAGGAGGATCTTCTGCATTAACACCAGTGGAGAGTCCTTCACCCGAGCCTATCAACCCTCCACCTTCTTGCATGCAGATTGAGTAGCGACAGTTGACAGCTTTCACCCTTCTTCCTGGAGTCTGTAATGTAATTCTGGCAGTCAGGCATTCCTCTACCAAGACAGTGTATGCCTGCTGATGGAACAAATTTGTATTATATTGTACAGCTAAATCTTGCAACCCGCTTTCTGCTTCTCTCTCCGATGTCCTTTTTATCCTTACCCTTGTCCTACTTTGGGTACTCTGAAGGGCTACCGTTCCACTCTGTCTCCCTTCTTCCGGCTGCCTGACCAACCCTCCTTATTTAAGTCCCCTCACGTAAATAGATTCCTCAAAGGTCTTGTACATATGTTCCCCACTTTGCCTTTCATTACACCTCAGTTGGACCTTAATTTGGTTCTTACATTTTTAATGTGTGCTCCTTTCGATCCTCTACACAAATTTCCACTCCGGCTGCTCATGCTCAAAACAGCATTTCTCGTGGCAATACCATCTGCCCAGAGAGTGAGTGAGCTGCAGGCTTTGTCATCCAAGCCTCCCTACTTGACTCTGTTTCCAGACAAACTGGTGCTTCGCACTAGGACCTCTTTCCTCCTGAAAGTGGTGACACCTTTTCATGTGGAGCAATCTGTCACCTTGCCCAGATTCTGCACTCCTCCACATCCCTCCACAGAAGTGGAACGACTCCACCGTATAGACCCAAAAAGAGTATTGTTTTAACTTGACCGCAAAGAGTTCCGGGTGGACGACCAACTCTTTGTGGGCTATTCTGGTATGAAGAAATGTTGGCTGGTACAGAAACCAACTATCTTCCAATGGGTCATTCTCTGCATCAAAATCTACTACGCATTGGCCAAGAAACAACCATCTGAGGGCTTTTGGGCTCCTTCTACCAGAGCCAAAGCTGCGACCACTGCGTTAGTACGTGGAGTCCCAGTCCTGGACATCTGTCAGGCAGCAACAAGGGTATCCTGGAACCAAAAATCAAGCAACCCAGGACCGGTATCAACTTAATTAGGGCTTATCAGGCAGGTATAGCTTGATTCCAGTGAGACAGAGTGTACGGGACCCATGGCTGGGCATACCTGACCCACTTAGGCAGACAGACTAAAGGATAATAAAAAAATCACTCAGCCTGCATCCTGGTCCATCGGTATTTTGCACACCTTGCCACCTCAGTTTGGGCTGAATCTGCAGTGTCGTACATGCGTATCCTCCACTAGAGGTAGAACAGAGCAGAGAAGCAGGAACAGAGGAGCGGAGAGGGACGCTCCCGGAGCTCGCTGTCACCTCTGGTCACTGCTGCCGTTACCAACATACCGCTGTCACTTCCTCCAGTTGGCAGGTTTTAGCCGATCAGCGGGATAGCAGGTTGCAGCCGCTGCAGCACCTGTCCCACTCCAGAGGCTTTGGACCCTATGAGGATCAGTGGGGCTTATGAGCCGTTTACAGGTGGTTACAGGCAAACGAGAGGCCTGCGGTGAGACGAGAGGTGAGGAGGTTTGTATGGTTTGAGGTGGGGTGCATTACAGGCTTAGCATCCACGGTGTCTATTGAAGGAGCTGAAGCGGCCAGCACTAGGCCGGTGCGGCTTGCTCTTGCTGCAAGCCAGCCACGCCCACACACTACCCTGCCTTAAATTTTCGAGAGGGGTATTATTATCAGAGGGCACCAACATGATATCTCCACCCCAAGATCCCGAGATAGAGCATGCTTGTGCCCCCCCTAGGTAGGTGCAAGGGGTGAGGCGGCGCTCTAGGGGAACAAGAGGCACACTATGCCCACTAAGAATAAGGATTTTTAGAAAGTTTTGAAAGATTGTTAAAAATATTGTTAAAAAGGAAAAAGATGGTTAAGTCATCAAGGATCTGAAGGAGGACGTGGGCAGATAGCTAGTGCACTTGTGCCCTCCTGAGGAGTTCTCCAGGAGAAGGTGGCACTGCAGCCTAACCATCACCCCATACGGAACACCACATACAGCCACACGGACTCCAGGAAGCACTAAGCTGTAAGCGCCAGTGATGCACAGAAGCGGTCGGCAGTAGGCCAGTGCGGCTTGTGCACATTCTGGTTCTCTTTCTCCATACCCCTCTTTAAGCCTACTTCGACCTTCCAGCAAGAACAAGGGCAAACTATAACGGCCAGAGTTAACACTGGCGTGATTGGAGTAATACAACCAGAGTATTAGAGATCTATCTGGCAAGTGGTAGGGGAAGCGGGAGAGTATGAGATCTGGTCGTGAAAGGGTGCCATTCCCTCCTACAAGGAAAAATAAAAACTGTAAGCCACGACAGCATTAAAAAACTGTAAAGTTAAGCCAGCAGGAGGACCCGGATGCTAATATCTCCAGTATATCAAATGTTTGAGAAGTCGTCAACAATTCCGCAAAAATTGGACTTTTTAAAGTATCCAGTAGGGCCTATGCTTGCTATATCCGAGAACACAGGGGCCCTACCAGAGCCAATTTCTCCTATAGTAAATATCAATTACTTGTTAGATGACCAACGTGTTAATACTGAGCCCTGCAAAGAGATTGATATTGCAGGAGCCAAAGCAGTAAAAGAGCTGACAGAAATTGCACATTGGGGGTCAATAAATGACTTGGAACTATTTTCGTTGAAATCACTATCACCACAAATTTCCTCCAGTTCACTATCACCTCAAAATTCATCAATGTTAATACTGAGACCCATTGCCTAACAACCAATTGAGGTTAATGTAAAAATTATCAAAAAACAAAAACATTCTTGAACAAAATTCATTTGAAGGACAAAAGGAACATCAACAGCCAAATAGTAGAGATAGCCTAAGATCTTCGCAATCTATTGCTAAAACTCAAGCAGGTATAAGAACCAATGATACAGGTTCTCATAGCCCTACTACCGCAAGTATAGAGTGGCTAACTGACAAGTGTTTACCTGAGGAAAGGAATATACAACTTTAGAATACCCCGTCTTTAACTAATAATCAGAATAGTACCCCAAATGAACACACCAAAGTGGATATTGAGAATCAAGTGGAACCCGGATTAGGAAGTAATAATGCCATTGAAAAAAAAGTGGGCTCCTCACTGGAGCAAGGTTCACTAAGTGCAGCCTGAAAAGAGGCTGGTGCAATTTGGGACATTCTGTTTAGAACATCACAATTGACATAAGAAGCTTTGTTCTGTCAATCAAACAGAATAGATACCCAGGTCGACCTGTTAAAGATGATGGCAAATTATGTGGCTGGTATTGAACATAAACTAGCTGATCTAAACAATCTAATAATTTGCGTGCAAAAATAAGGGGTGACATTGAATACCAAATGCATTTGTACTCCAGTGATCAATAAACTAGCAACCTTTCCAGAGGTTATGATCACCTTAATAGGAGACCTAAAAGCAAATTTAGATATCAGAAGATGAAGAAAGACGAGAGTGTTGAACAGGGTACTAAATCTGGGGGGAGTTTACCCAACAACTTGCAGGTGTCTGAGACCCAAACCCCAGTGATACCAATGACCAAAAGACAGAAGAAAAAACAGCTGAAGTCTAGGAACAAACCAAAAAAGACAGCTATAGACTTTCCTTGTAGATTCAATAGTATTGATAATATAACTGGGAGTAATGAAAAGCCCATGCAGGATCCAAAACAAGTTTGTGAGGAATCTGCAATAAGGAATAAGTTGTATCCCTTTTTTGATAATAAAGCATGGAAAAATTCAGAAATTGGTTCCTCATCGGAAGAGTATGAAGATCCAACTGAATTATGGCCATTACTTCCTGTGGCCCCAGCTCTCCTGTGGGACAAACTATCCCAAGCGAGCACCACGGAGAAGACAGGGGTTTTTCATGAACCTATGATCCATAGGGTAGAACTCTAAGGGACACTTATGCCGGCTGATTCTGACAAAGTGATAAGACCATTGAAGACATTTATGGCACCTGAATCAGTCAGTAAAGACCGTGAGAAACCAATGTGAGGCAATATGCCCATCGTATTCGATTCTCCAAACGAGAGTAGCCAAACAACATTTACTCCAGAATATCACTCAAGGGGAATACAAGATATCCAGAATCGCTGCAATATGTTGCAGCTTTTGAAGCAATCCCATACCTGGGAAAGGTCACTTCGGAGGACCTAAACTATATTGAATTTTTGCCCCCAACAGACAATAATGTCAAGAGTCCACCTTAGTGACCTGGGCTTCCACTGGTTTAGCCAATAAGGTTCTCCAGGAAAAAGAGTGTTTTTGTAAATGGCAAATTAAAATTAACACACCCCGCTCAACATTATACCCAGTTCCGTTCATGCTACAAGAACGTAGCTCGAGCGAAAAAAACAATTATATTCAATACTTAAAAATCCAATAGGCAAAACGGCACCCCCATTTCCTGCAGCACATTTTCAGGTCCGAACCCACAGTGTAACACAAGTTAATCTAGGCTGGCTTTACATGGGGCTGGACATCCCTGACAATTTAATATACAGCTTTCACTAACAACTGCTGCTAACCAACCAAAGGATAAATTAAAATTGTGTTTGTGGAATATAAACAGTGTGCACACCAAAAGGCTAAACAATTATTTGGAAATCTTTACAAAGGACTTCAATATCATTCTGTTACAGGAAACATGGGTACTACAGCCGTTTGTATTGGACTGCTTCGTGGGCTATTTCAGACTAACTGTAAAATAGAGCATTTGGTGCAAGAGGGCCTTTAGCTCCCTTTTGATAGTAAACATCTACATCCATCCAGATCCGGGAGCAAGAAAATTAATGATCACCACTCTGATCAACACACTGTTAGAGGTATCACAGAACACAACCCCTGTAAACTTTATACTATCCGGTGATTTTAATATGAGTTTGCTTTGACCATTCTCAAAAGGAGAAAATCTACTACAAGAGGACCGCCTGCGGGCAATTCCTAATCAGTACATTGGCCCCAACGGCAACAGCCCCAAAGATATAAGGGCATCAGCGTTAGTGAAAGATTTAGAAGCCTTCGGTCTAAGAGTCGTTAACAGTAGGTAGCAACAAGTTTCTCCACCGGCATGGACATATCAAGCAGCAGGCTCACACTCAAGAATTGATTTTACATTAGTAAGCCTATCTATATTTCATCAAATCACACCATTCAAGATTAAAGGAACAAGCGAAAGTGACCATGGGCAACAAATTCTCGAGATAAAAGCCAGATGCGACCCTCATCAAAAAGTGAATTTCCGTCTGGGGAGGGTGGGGAGGATAGTAACAACAAATTTCAGGAAGCTGTGCTGGACTGAAAATGCAAAAATACAGTAGACTCTATTGAGATCATCGCCTACAGCCTTATGTTTCTCATTCGGTTACAATGACCCAATAGTGCAGTGGACAATTTTGACAGAAAAGCTGTTGGCCACTTGCCCATTGGAAATTAACATAAAAAAACCATCAATCACAACTCCAGCTACAAGTTTAAACAAGGTTAAAATATTGGCATCATGTTGCATCCTAAAGAGGAACCGGAATAGAATCCTGAGATTAATACGGAGGCGGCCAGGAAATCCAGAGTTCACAGCCAAACTGAAACTTATAAATAAAAATTGCAAGAGGTTGATCTGGGAAGAGAAAATAACCAAAAATAATAATTCCGGGTAAAAGTATTATTTCTGAGCAAAAAAAAAAAAATGAATTTTTGAAACCTGAACAAGACCCGAATACAAATTACAACCTCAGCTCTAACAGAAAAATGCTGGATTGGCATCTACTAGAGAACTATTGCCTAATCACGTTACAAGACACTGAGGCAAAACTCTTTTCAGGTCTACTCCCAGGCGAACTCTCAGGTTGGGAGGAAGGAAAACGCATCATTCCTCTAAGTCAAACGAGATTCGTCCGAGGACCAGGAATGATGACTAACATACTTGCACTGTCAGTACTAATCGCTAAACATAAATCAAGTAAACAACCAATTTACTTGTGTTTTGTGGCCTTTCAGCCGGTGTTCGATTGCGTATAACAAAATATACTATGGCAAAAATTGGAATGCCTTGGAATCTCCCCTGCCTTTTAAAAGCAATACAGATGATGTATTCAGATACTTCTGGGAGGGTGAAAATAGGGGACGGCTCTTTCCTTTCCAGGAAAATCAAATTCTCACAGGGTTTGGAGCAAGGATGCATCCTAGCACCGTATCTATTTAATCTATTTCTGGCCGATCTGATGCAAGCATTGGATGAAGTAAATGCGCATCCCCCAAAGCCTGGTAATAAGCATATGTCAAACCTCCTCTATGCAGATGATGTGATTCCTTCAAGTTAAACTAAAGTTGGCCTACAACGCCTCATTGATAAAATATTATACTACTTGACAGTCAACGACATGACAATCAATGAAAAGAAAACTATGATCATGGTAGTAAATGATAGGTTACAGAAAAAGCACAAATGGTACCAACAAGGCCAACAATTGGAAGAGGTCAAATCATACAAAGACCTGGGAGTGCTATTTGATGAAAGCGGCTCCTTCCAACAACATAAAAATGACTTGCTGAGAAAGGGAAAAACATTGCTCCTCACGTTCCATACATTACAGAGGTAGGTAAACAGACCAAGTGATCTATCATTACTAAAAGAGATAGCTGCAAAATTATTAACAAGTATCACTTGCTGCGGGATGCTTAAAGTTTGAGCCTAATTCCTTCCAAAACATACAAGTCGCTCTTCCGTCTTCCCCGCAATGCCTCGCCAGCTCATATAAGGCTAGAGTTTGGCCTAGTTAATCAAATGATTGCGAGGAAAGGGGCATATATTAAAGTATGGAAAAGAATAAAGTCATATGAATCAAATCAATTATGTCAAGGTCTCTGGCAAGACTTACAAATAAATGCAAACGCACGGCAGTATCTAGAAGCGGCAGTTGATGATTTGAAGGTCCGCCCACTATGGGAAATGCCCTTGCCCCTGGAATCTTTTTAAAAAGCAATCAACGATCACATGAAAAAAATCTCATTACTAACAGATAAAGCGATCGTTGTACACATATCTCATGCTTGGGCGATAATAAATGAATGTAAAACTCTCAAAACAATACACTCTTTAGAGACGGGATGGGACAAACATCTTAAAACTGATTTTATGAGGTTGTGGTTTCGGATCCCTCCAGGTCTCTCCCACACAATGCCATGGATCCAGGACATAAAGACTACTCTCTGTAGAATGTGTACAGAGGGGGAAGAAAATATTATCCATTTGACTTGTATCTGCCCAGTAATACTGAAAGAAAGAAAGAGGTTGTTAAAAGAGGCTGTTAAAAACGTTCTTTAATCATCAGAGAGTGTGTATATGCTGGCAAGCAGTAATTGCATGCTATAAGCCATTGGATAATTGCAGTTATGTAAAGTTCCTAAACATAGCAGCAAAAACACTGCTGCTGCATGAGAGTAACCCGACTTAAATCGGCCAACAGGAACTAACTTTGTGGTGAAAAATTGGTTCCACTCAGAATCAAGGACACTATTACTGTGATGTATTCTATGTACGGCTACCTGGAGTATTAGAATTGTGTATCGCTGCTCTAACCTTTTAGTATTAACTGTCACTTTGATAATTAATAATGCACATCATAGAAAAGGGCGGATAGAAATTTATTTTTTTAATAATGATTTTATATTTAGCATTAAGATTTTAATTCACACATCAGTACAAAAGTATTTTATTACTGTGAATAACCACCAGAGCATCAGACAGATATAGGCCCTCATTACAACCGTGGTGGTAAATCCCACTTATCGCCGTGCTGACGGCTGCCAACATACCGTGGGCGCGGGGGAAACCCGCTACAGGTATTACGACCCACATCTCGTAATCCGCCACAATACAGACACCCACACAAGTCCGCCACACCAAAGGTCAGTGATAAACTGGGGATACAAAAACCTACACCGTCATGCCAACAGGAATACGCTCACACTATCACGACCCACTAATCAACGCAGTGGTCTTTCAACCGCGGTAATCCATTGACGGTACACACCGCCACGCTCAAAATGCACACACATTTACAAAACACAACCACATTGGACAATTCAAAATACACACACCTGATACACATACACACACCACCCACACCACTATAAAACACACACCCACATTACCCACAACCCCCTACAACGACATTCTTTTGAAGATGCACAGAAAGGGAGAATAGCAAACACAACACCAGCATCCACAGGCACACAACACCATCACTCATACAACATCCACACACCTCAAAGAACACACACCAACACAACACATCACACAGCACAACAAACAGCATCTCACACATCACCCACACCACATTATGGCACCTCAAAGACACCCCAGGTTTTCTGAGGAGGAGCTCAGGGTCATGGTAGAGGAAATCATCAGGGTAAAGCCACAGCTTTTCAGATCACAGGTGCAGCAGACTGCCATTGCTAGGAAGATGGAGCTATGGCGGAGAATTGTCGACAGGGTCAACGCAGTGGGACAGCACCCCAGAACACGTGATGACATCAGGAAGAGGTGGAACGACCTACAGGGGAAGGTGTGTTTGTGGTATACAGACACCAGGTAGCAGTACAGAGGACTGGCGGTGGACCCCCACCTCCTCCCCCACAACTAACAACTAACAACATGGGAGGAGCAAGTCTTAGCAATCATGCATCCTGAGGGCCTCGCAGGAGTAGCAGGAGGACTGGACTCTGCTAAGGCAAATCTTTACTACTACATCCCCCACCCCACCTGCATGCCATCACATACCCCCACCGTCACCCTCACCCTCATCACTCCAACACCTCACATATGCCCCACCATCACAACCCACCTATCCCAATACCAAGCCCTGCATGCAACACCCATGCTTGGACCCCCTTCACCAAAGCATGTCCAGTACAGATACCCACCCAGACTCCAAAATCACTAATCACACAAGGGCAAACACACAATAATGCAAGCACAGGAGTAGAGGGTAACTCACCCATTGCACAAGATGGCACAAACAGATACAATAACTATGCATTTACACCCCAACAGGACCCATACCCAACGTCACTGGACAGGAGGTGCCAGACATATCCAGTCCCCCACAGAAGAGGCCCACAGTGATGACAGCAGCTCTGCACGCCTGGATCAAGATGACCAGCCCGGCCCATCAGGGCCCTCTGGACAGTCAGTTCCCCTGCCACAGTCACAAACCACCACTGAACCTCCCCCCTCAGGAAACACCACCACAGCACCCACCCAGCGGGCCATCCCTCTGTCCCCAGGACGCGTCAATCAGCAGTGTGTCCACCACTACAAGGACCCCAGGCAAACCCACCAACCCAAGACAATCAGGGACCTGGGGTCAGTGGGCACACAGTTCAGGGGACAGAGGCACAGGATAACAGGGAAACTGGGAGGACTGCTGTGCGACAGGGGGAGGACAGGCCCAGGGAACCCACTCTCCACAAGGCACTCTCCAACATCATGGGAGCATACCATCATTCCCAGGAGACCATGGGCACGGTACTGGCCATGTTTCAGGAGACCCAGCGGTTGCAGGAGGAACACTACCTGGGGATTAGGGAGGACTTGAAGTCCATCAACACCACCCTGGTCACCATTGCAGGGGTGCTGGCAGACATGGCCAACACCATGAGGGACACAGTGGCACACAAACGGGCCCTGACACTAGCCTGAACGATCAACAGCCCTCCACCTCTGCCGGCGCTAGTGGACAGGAGGTCCTGCCACAGGACCAACAGGCCACCAGCAGCCCACCCCCTGCAGAAGGAGAACCAGCCCACAAATGGCCCCTGAGATCCAGGAACAAGATAGAGAACATTGCCAAGACCCCCGCCAGGAAATAAGACTCTCCTGTTTGTCACCCTTTTGCCCCACTATGTCACCCTGACAACTTTGAACTGCCATTACTCCACTTCCTATGCCCCCTTGGACAATGCACCTGTGATACCAAGAGACTGGACTCTACCATGGACATTCCTCCACCATCACCCCAGCCCATTGCACAGCCCCCTCCACTTATTAGCACAGAAATAAACACCCTTGAATCACAAATCCATCTGGAGTCAGTCTGTACTTTCACAAATGTGTAATTGCAACCTCTCAGAAATATAGCAGTGTCAATATTCATGTTCATATACCAATGTTCGACAGTTGTTGGGCATCAGTAAATATATCAGAAGGCAGAAAGTGGGACCCAGATCTGTGAAATAGAAAGCCAAAGTGACATGTCAGGGTCCATACACAGAGGTAAAAAGGCAGATTCAGGCAATGTCCAACAGTATTATGATATGAGCAGTGCCAGTCTCTAACCTGTGTCTCACTGGAAGTATTGCATGATGATGTTGTTTCGGTTGTCTATGTCTTCTTCTTCTGCCTCCTCTTCTTCACTGTCGACAGGCTCCACAGCTGCCACAAGACCACCATCAGGCCCATCCTCCTGCAGAAAAGGCACCTGGCGTCGCAAAGCCAGGTTGTGGAACATACAGCATTCCAAGATGATCTGGCACACCTTCTTCGGTGAGTAGTATAGGGAGCTACCTGTCAGATGGAGGCACCGGAATCTGGCCTTCAGGAGGCCGAAGGTGCGCTCTATTATCCTCCTAGTTCGCCCATGTGCCTCACTGTAGCATTCCTCTGCCCTTGTCCTGGCATTCCTCACTGGGGTCAGTAGCCATGACAGGTTGGGGTAACCAGAGTCACCCGCAAATATCGAGGGACAACTGTTAGACCTACACCAACCCTTAGGGACTCCCCCATACCTAGACACCTATGTAAACTGTGTTGGGACCTTGGGCTCACCTATTAGGCACACCCGGTGCCTCTGGAGTTGCCCTATCACATAAGGGATGCTGCTATTCCTCAAAATGTAAGCGTCATGCACTGAGCCAGGATACTTGGCATTCACATGGGAGATGTACTGGTCTGCCAAACACACCATCTGCACATTCATAGAATGGTAGCTTTTGCGGTTTCTGTACACCTGTTCATTCCTGCGTGGGGGGGCAAATGCCACATGTGTACTATCAATGGAACCAATGATGTTGGGGATATGTCCCAGGGCATAGAAGTCACTTTTCACTGTGGGCAAATCCTCCACCTGAGGGAAAACGATGTAGCTGCGCATGTGTTTCAGCAGGGCAGACAACACTCTGGACAACATGGTTGAGAACATTGGCTGTGACATCCCTGATGCCATGGCCACTGTTGTTTGAAAGGACCCACTGGCCAGGAAATGGAGTACTGACAGGACCTGCACTAGAGGGGGGATTCCTGTGGGATGGTGGATAGCTGACATCAGGTCTGGCTCCAACTGGGCACACAGTTCATGGATTATGGCACGATCAAGTCTGTAGGTGATAATGATTTGTCTGTCTTCCATTGTCAACAGGTCCACCAGTGGTCTGTATACCGGAGGATGACACCATCTCATCACCTGCCCCAGCGGAAGTGCCCTATTGAGGAGAAGGGTGAGCAGAGGGTCATACACCACATAGGTTTCACAAGGGTGTTTAGAACAATCGTGATGTAATCGATGTGTGGCGCTGTCTGTCCGTATTCCTGGCCAAAAGTGCTGTGATGCAGTTAGTTGCCCTGCCATGTGCCCCCCTGAAATGGCAGCTGCCTGACCAGTAAGGAGGGACAAGGGGAAATGAGGTAACTGCGCTGGCGTTGTGCAGCATCGCGGTAGGCGGTCGAAGACCGCGGCGCAAATCAGCATAGGTTATCATTGGCCCTTATGGGTTCCAGGAGCCAATGACGATGTACGCCGGCGGTGACGGTATGCACCCCTGCAGACGTGACCGCCATTTTCTATCTGTTCACTCACTTGATACCTGACCTTCAACAGGAGAGGACCTACACTGCAAGTGCTGCTGGGCCCTGAGTCTGGAAGCAACAATGGCTACAGTGTCTGGGGAAAGGGCTCCTGCCTTTACGCGGAGGAGTTGGACAAGCTGATGGCTGGGGTCCTCCCCCAGTACACGCTACTCTACGGTCCTCTAGACAAACAGGTGAGTACACTGTGAGCATGATGCATGGCACATGAATGTATGGGTTGGCGTGGATGGAAGATACAGGGTGGGCAGAGGCCAGCATGTGAGGATGCTGAGTGTATGTTTTTCTGGGCCAGGGTGGGAGGTTTGTGGCCAATGAATAAGAAGAACCGGACGGGGGAGTAACATCCATTCTTACTTCACTTTTCCTCTAGGTCAGCGCCCACCAGAAGAAGGGTATTTGGCATGCCATTGCCAAGGAAGTGCAGACCCTGGGGGTCTACCATAGACGGAGCACCCACTGCCGCAAAAGATGGGAGGACCTGCGGCGCAGGACCAAGAAGACAGCGGAGGTTCAGCTGGGAATGGCCTCCCAACGTGGAAGAGGTGCCCGTCACACCATGATCCCCCTGATGTACCGGATCCTGACAGTGGTATATCCTGAGTTGGAGGGCGCTTGAGGGCATCACAGCAGCTACAAGGGGGTGAGTACAGTCTCATTCAGCTGACTCTGCGCGCTTTCTGAGGTTTCTGGGTGGGGGAAGTGGGCTGTGGGTTCCCCTAGGCCACGGCAAACGCACCAGGGTAGATCCATTGTTTGGCAGGCTCAGTGGCACTCCAAACCCAAAAGTGGTAGTGGCCCTCTACACCTAGTCAGGCTCCTGTGGGTTCCAGGTTCCAGGTGTGCATCAAATGGGTCTAGGCAGAGTCCCCCATGGGCATGTGCTTTTCCCCTGAACTGTTAGTGCATGGGCTAGTGCATAGGGCTGAGCCCTGTGTGTTGTGTCTGCCAACGGTAGTGGTGTTGCAGGCATTGACCATGTGTCTCTTCTGTCTTTTCCCCCTTTTTGTTTTGTCACCCTGTCCTTGTGTGCATTAGCATCATCTGGCGGAGGGGCATTGGCACCGGAGCAGGAGGGAGCTGCAACCCACATGGCCCTGGAGGGTGAATTTACGGAGTCTGAAACTCCACGACGGGGACAGGAGGAGACACCAGCGACAGTGACTCCTCCTCTGATGGGAGCTCCCTTGCGGTGGCGTGCACCTCTGTGCCCACCACATCAACAGGTACAGCCGCCACCCCCCCTACCAGCACCGCCCGCCCGGCAGCCCCTCAGCATGTTTCCCGTGCCCGCTCACACAGGAGAGTGGGCATCTCCTTCGCCCCAGGCACCTCAGGCCCTGCCCCAGTCAGCCCCTGCTGCCCTCAGTGAGGAGGCTATTGACCTCCTGAGATCCCTCACTGTTGGGCAATCAACCATTTTGAATGCCATCCAGGGTGTCGAGAGGCATTTGCAGCAAACAAATGCATACCTGGAGGGCATTCATTCTGGCGTGGCAGCCCAACAGAGAGCATTTCAGGCTCTGGCCTCAGCACTGATGGCAGCCATTGTCTCTGTATCCAGCCTCCCCCTCCAACGTCCACTACCTAGACCCAATCCCCTGTACCTCAGCCTATCCCAAGCATACCATCAGACCAGCATGCACACTCATCAACACACAAGAGTGGACATGACAAACAGAAGCACCACACATCCCACAGGCACTCACGCAAGCACCATCACCATGCAGACACGCCAACATCCACTGC
Organism: Pleurodeles waltl; assembly: GCF_031143425.1. Taxonomy (NCBI): domain Eukaryota; kingdom Metazoa; phylum Chordata; class Amphibia; order Caudata; family Salamandridae; genus Pleurodeles; species Pleurodeles waltl. The sequence continues at coordinate 1,567,435,156 of NC_090445.1, read as the reverse complement.
CTCCACTGTGTCCCCCTCCTCCACATCCTCCTCCTCCCTCCCAGTCTCGTCTCCACTCACACCTGCATGCACTACATCCTCAGCCACTACCTCCATCACCAGCACGCCCATAACCACACACCGCTCACGTGCAATCACCACCCCCACTACCCTTCACACGTCCCCTGTGTCCTCTCCCCGTGTGTCTGTGAGCCCTCCTCCCAAACTACGCAAACGCAGGCACACACCCACTCAACAGCCATCTACCTCATAACAGCCTCCAGCCCATACACCCTCACCCAAACTCAGCAGACGTGCACCTCCTACAACCACTACCTCTTCCTCCACTCCCAAACCCCCTCCATCTTCCCATCCCAGTGTGTCTAAAAAACTTTTCCTGGCTGACATTGACCTCTTCCCTACACCTCCCCCGTCCTTCCCCTAGGGCTAGGATGTCACAATCTCAGCCCAGCACCTCAGCCACCAAATTCTCCAGCACTGTGGTCCCTGCAAGTCCAGTAACATCGCGGGCGGCACCCATCAGGGCTGCCAGTGTGCCACCTAGCGAGGCCAAGGATCACCCTATTCCGCCACCTGCCAAGGTGAAGAAGGGGCCCACATGCCGTAGGGAAAAGCCACACCAAACACCCTTCAAGGCCTCCTCCAAGACAAAAGAGGACAGTTCCAAGGTCCCAGCAGCGACTTCCAAGGTGGGGAAGGGATACAAGGCTAAAGGGAAGTCAACTCAGGGCACGGAGCCTCAGGGTGGGGGACTGGTGTCATTCCTTCTGCCAAACAGAACAGCAACCTGTACGGCGGTGGACACCACCGCAACCACCGTCACCTGCACCGCCAACTGCACGTCTGCTGCCTCAGCAACAGTCCCCTGCATCATCCCCAGTAGGCAGCCGTCCGAGGCCTCTCCACAGACTACATGAGGCACCACAACCAGCACTGTTAGTACCAGCATTTTGCAGGCAAAGTCGCAGCAGGGTTGAGCGTGTCTCTGGCTCCATGGAGTATCATGCTACCTGTTTCCAGGAAATCTCGTGGCACACACACCCAGGTGAGGGAATGGGAACTGCCACACAGCATGTGCAGCACTCTGGGCACCATGCCCCCCCCAGAACCAGTGGAGAAATACATCCACTACCCCAGTCCTTGGCAGGATGAAGCACTCTGGGCACTAAGCCCCCTCCAGAACCAGTGGAGAGATACATCCACTACCCGAGTCCTTGGTAGGATGAAACACTCTGGGCACAAAGCCCGCACCAGAACCAGTGGAGAGATACATCCACTACCCCTTGGCAGGATGAAGCACTCTGGGCACTAAGCCCCTTCCAGAACCAGTGGAGAGATACATTCACTACCCCAGTCCTTGGCAGGATGAAGCACTCTGGGCACAAAGCACCCTCCAGAACCAGTGGAGAGATACATCCACTACCCAAGTCCTTGGCAGGATGAAGCACTCTGGGCACTAAGCCCCCTCCAGAATCAGTGGAGAGAAGCATCCACTAGAGAGACTGTGGCTTTGCACTCCCCAGGAGCAATCAGTGGGCAACCCACCCACTTGAGAGACTTGAGAGACTGTGGCTTTGCACTCCCCAGGACCAATCAGTGGACAACCCACCCACTTGAGAGACTTGAGAGACTGTGGCTTTGCACTCCCCAGGACCAATCAGTGGGCAACCCACCCACTTGAGAGACTGTGGCTTTGCACTCCCCAGGATCAATCAGTGGGCAACCCACCCACTTGAGAGACTGTGGCTTTGCACTCCCCAGGAGCAATCAGTGGGCAACCCACCCACTTGAGAGACTTGAGAGACTTGAGAGACTGTGGCTTTGCACTCCCCAGGACCAATCTGTGGGCATGGAGCCCCCTCGTGGAGCAGTGGCGTCGTCCCTTCATCTGGCTGAGGTGCCCCCTCTCCTTCCCCCTGAGGTGCCTGTTTATTTTCGACCTGATGCCCCAACAGTGTTCTCTCTGTATAGAGGCAGGTATCATATGTGGGGTTCGCCCATGCATTTTGGGACCACTGGTCCACGGACAATGAATGGAACACTATCCCGACTTGTGTAGTTGCTGTACATATTTGTATATAATGATCTGTTACAGACCTGTTTCCATATCTGATTTTTCGATGATTACTCTAGTTACAATCATCTCCTTTTGTCCTTGCGTTCTTCCAGAGGGTTATGGGGTGTATATGTAATCTTGCTGCATGTATTTGTGTGTATGGTGTTGTGGGTGAGGGTGGGGCTGGGGGTGGAGGTGTTGCGTGTTGCATGTGTGTGTCACTCTCTTTTTCCTGCCCCCTCCCCTGTGTGCTAGGTGCAGTACTCACTGTGGTCGTCGCCGCCGTCTTTGCTGCCTCTGGTAGAAGAGGAGGTAAACCAACATTGGTAGAACCTGTAACTTGGGCTCCATGGCGTCCTGGTTCCTCGCAGGGTGTCGAGAGGTGAGTGGTTTCCGTTTCAAAGACTGTTTCCGTCGTGCTTTTGATGGCGTTGGTACCGCCTCGGAAAAGGTGGCGGATTGGTGCCTTGTAATACAGTGGGCGGTACATTGTCTTCCGCTTATCTGTTGGCGGTTACCGCCGCTGTGTTTGTTTCTACCGCTGTGGCGGTCAGAGTGTTAAAGTGGCTGTCTGTGTTAGTGGTTTCCGCTATGGTCGTGATTAATTTTTTTTTCCGCCGGCCTGTTGGCGTTATTAGCGCCGCTTTAACAATTACCGCCAGTGTTGTAATGACGGCCATAATGTACAAATGCCCAAAATCATTTTAATGATCAAATGTATATATACGTCAGTTTAAAGGCATCTCTTCCAGGGTTTATAACATGCATTTTAGGGTGTACTTTGATTTTATGTCTGTCTAAATCTTATAGGTGTTTTTGTTTTGCGTGCTGTTTATGCTTTTTGCTAAGATTTTAAATAGTGATGCAAATGAAGATTATCTATCTATCAGTTTGGTCCCAGGCATATGCAAATCAGTCTTGATCCTCCTCCAATAGCAACTGTCCAGCCCAAACTGCCAAGCCAGGTTCTCCATGAACCAGAACACAAGCCACCAAGGAACAGTTTTACCCTAGTTAGAGCTCATCAGCAAGGTATAACTTGATTCTAGTATCACTGTGTGCACGGGACCCATGTCTGGGCATACTTATCCCACCAGGTGAGGCAGTTTGGTCTGCTTGATAGACATGATCCATTTAACCTTCGGTGTCTTGACTTGTATAAAAGTTGGAAAAAAACATGACCCAAACTGATTCAGGTACCTGAGCCTCTCAGTTAAAATTTCTTATTTTATGCACTTTGTTCCTCAGCCTATTTATTTTCCTTCGGCGAGCCTGACATTCCGCATCACCTACCCACTTTGCTGCCTCCCTGTAGATCTTTTTGTGGAGTGGTCATTTTCTAGGAGTACTTGCACATCATTAATCATCTGTATGTAACACTTAATCCCAATGCTTCCTCTCTCTAATATACAAACCTAGTTCTTGTGATTTCTCCTCTGTACTTGAGCCCCTTATCGTATTTTGTTTCTCGGTTTAGGTTAAAATGTTGATTGAAGACGTAGGCCCTCATTATGAACACGGTGGTAAACACCACAAGGCAGGCGGTGGCGGTAACAACCGCCAACAGATGTGCAGTCCGAACTGCCAAGTAATAAACCAACTGAAACACAGGCATCCTGAAAACCACTCACCTCCAGCAGAGGAGTGCCGACAACGACGGCAGAGCCCGCCTACAGGCCGACAGAAAGACCCTACCCACCTATCAAATAATGAAACACTAGACCGCCATCAGTTTCGGGGCGGGAACCTCTGCTGCGCAAAGCCAGACGGAAACTAACCAAATATAATGAAACACTCACCGGAGGCTCACATAACACGCCGAAGCAGACATGGAGAGAGAGTCAAATCCAACCTGCCCAAAGTGCACACATGTGCTCAACACCCCCAAACAATGAAACAGGAGACCACGGATCCAGAGTGTGCCTCAAACAACACATGCCACACATTAACTTTTATTCAGCTCAAAGAGCAACAGAAGTGCATAGAAGGCCAATGGCCAGTCCATAATAAAAGAACTCCGATGGGCCACAATGGCCACAACTTGACTCCCACAAGTGCAATGGTACTCCACCTCAGAGGGGCAACACTGGGGCATCCAGGCACCTCAGGGAACAGGGGTAGGGGTGATGGGGATAGAGATTTACGACTGGGAGGAGGGGGGCTTAGATTTCCGTTTGGAAGGTGGAGGGGCTTAGGTTTAGTCTCAGCAGCTGGTGGAGCAGACTTGGCCTGGGGTGCGGCAGATGTTCCTGGGACAGCACAGGATCTATTCCTCACAGGGGAGGTAGCACGTGAATGGGAAGGGCGGACAGGGGCGGGCTGTGACATGGGAGGAGTGGACAGGGCATGGAGGTGAGCATATTTAGGGACGAGACGGGGTGGGCCAGTGGGTTCAAATAGGTCAACACGGGATGGGAAAAGTTTCTTAGGTGCAATTGGGGTGGACCTAGAGGAAGGCCTGAGAGTGGAGGTAGAGGGTGTGGTCGTGACAGGTGTAGGTGTGCGTGATGTGGGTGCAGGTGACTGGACAGTATGCTGAGGTGTTGTGGATGTGTGATGGGTGGGTGTTTTGGTGCGTTTGAGTGTCTTGGGAGGAGGGGGTGGACACAGTGGGACAAGACAGGCTGGCAGTGTAAATGTACGTTGTCTGGGCGTCTGCAAGTCTGGTGAGTGTGCTGCATGTGTCAACTAAAGTCATTGTGGTGAGTTCAGGTGTGGTGTCTGGGGTGCATGAATGGATGTGTGCTATTGTGGTGACTGCAGGAATAGGGTCAGCAACATTGAATGAGGGTGCAGGGCCTGTGGGTGTGCATGAACAAGGGACAGACAGGGAGGCGGAAGAGGTGGACACACTGGGGAAAGTGGATGTTGGTGTGTGTGCATGTGTATGTTGGCGGTGTGTATGCTTGTGGTGGGAGGTGTGGTGCTTGTGTTTTGAAGTGTGCTTCTTGTGTGTTGAGCTGTGTGCCTGCGTGTCAGAATGTGTGCTTTGGACGGGTGAAGGGAGTGGGGTGCTGGAAGGGGTGGAGGTGGTTTGAGGGGGGACGAAATGACCAGGGACACTGGCTGCCATCCAAGAGGAGGCCAGAGCCTGAAAAGATCTCTGTAGGCCAGACACAGCACCGTGAATGCCATCCAGATAGGCATTGGTCTTCTGCACCTCTGATACTAGCCCCTGGATGGCATTGACGATGGTTGTCTGCCCTACAGAGATGGTTCTCAGGAGGTCAATAGCCTCCTCCATGAGGGCAGCAGGGCTGACCGGGGTGGGGAGGAGGTGCCTGGGGCGAAGGAGACGCCCACCCTTCTGGGTGAGCGGGCACGGGCAACTCGGTGTGGAGCAGCTGGGAGGGTGGTGATGGTATGGGGGGTGGCGGAAGATGACACAGTAGGGGTGGGCCCACTAGGGTTCGCCACCGGCAGGGATCTCCCATCGGAGGAGGTATCGGAGTCACTACCTCCAGTGTAGTTGCCTCCCACGTGGTACTCCCCTCGCCCTCCAACCAACTGGTACCCTTGGCATCGGACAACTCTGCCTCCGAGGATCCGTGGGCCGCTGCCTCCCCACTCGCCGGTGCCTCATCTCCCTTTCGCCAGATGATGCTGATGTACACAGACAACACAAGAGAACAAGGATGGGGAGACAAAACAGGAGAGACACTTGTAAATAGCTGAATGGAGGTACATAAGTGGTTCACACATACACCCACCCAGAAAATATTCCAACAGGCAGCACCCACTGCTATACACATGGCTATGCCCCTAACTAGTGGCCAGAACCCTTCACTACAGCCATTCCCCAACTAACTTAAGGACCTGACGTACTGCAGACTTGACCCAAACACCCCTACTCCCCACAGGGGCCATTATGTAGATGGACATTAGTCACAGTCCCTGCCACCAGACAGCATGAATACGAACACACACACACACATCCATCAAGGGGCCAAAATATGGTATATGTACTCACCCCCTTGTGACTGCTGCGCAGCCTTCAAGCGCCCATCCAGGTCCGGGTATGCCACCGCCAAGATGCGTTGCATAAGGGGAGTCAGTGCCCGATGGGAACCCCGTCTTCGTTGGGAGGACTTCCCCAGCTGGCCTCACAGATCTTCCTCGCCCAGCACCGCAGGTCCTCCCGACTCTTCCTGCAGTGGGTGCTCCACCGGTTGTAGACCCCCAATGTCCGCACCTTCTTGCCAATGGCATGCCAAAGTCTCCTCTTCTGGTGAGCGCTTACCTATAAGGGACACACAGAAAAGTAACACTGAGGTCAGACACTGGCCAATCATATACAGCTGGCTATACGTCCACTATGGGACGGACATTTCAAACAGCCTAACAGCACACACACACTCAGCATGTCAGGAACCCTGGACCATACAGTGTCCCAAGTGCACACATGTATGCAGTCAACAATCACCACTACACACATCCATGCACCCCGATCCTCCTACTCACCCGTACCTCTGGCCGACCGTAGAGCTTGCCGTACAGGGGCAGGACCCCATCCACGAGCATCTCCAATTCCTAGTAGGTGTAGGCAGGGGCCCTTTCCCCTGCAACACGTTCCATTTCCATGACCAGAGGCAGGACACAGCTGTACACTCAGTGGAGTACCTGCATGCACGAGATCAGGGAGTCAAGTGAAGTTGGGGTGACGAGTTTGCGTACGCACCGCAGCGGTGTGCACCGTCACTGCTGGCGGCGATTATGATACGCCAAGAATGCCCATTAACAACCATGTTAACCATTGATTTTGCGCATGGCGGTAAACATCCCCTTACGCTATTATGTCAATCGCTAGCGGTTTGAGGTCACTTCCACCGCAACACTTCTGGATTACAGGGGGCAGACATTTTGGCCTTAATTACGCAGTTGTAAAACCCTCTTCAGCACAATGCAGGCCTTATTGTCCCCTAAACACCCATAGGCATGTAACAATATCCATTACCTCACCTGACCAGTCCTGATATATCATTGTGATCGTGTTGCTGTTATGTCACACACACTAAGCATTTGTGTCGTCGACAATAATGCCAGCAGTGCTGAATGAGAAACAATGTGTGCAGATGTATGTGTGTTCCTCACACGTGTTTTCAACTCCTCCTAGGTACAGACCCTGGTGGCAAGGGAGGGCCCCATCAGTGTACAGACCACTTGTTGATTTGCAGACCATGGTGGAGCGTCACATCATTATTAATTATAGACTCACTCGTGCAACTATTCATGAACTTTGTGTATTACTGGATCCAGCACTGAGACCGGCTAATCGTAATCAGCATGCCATCCCTACTGAAGTGCAGGTACTCTCTGCACTCCATTTCCTGGCCACTGGCTCATTTCAATTGACAGTGGGCATGGGTGCAGGTTTTTCACAGCCAATGTTTAGCATTATACTGTCCAGATTCCTGAATGCATTTGTACGACACCTGCAGCCCTGTGTGCGGTTTCCCCAAAGTGCTGACCTCCCTGCCATCAAGTCAGACTTCTATGCCTTTGCCAACATACCCCGTGTGATAGGTGCCATCGATGGCACCCACATAGCTATCATCCCCCCAACAGGTGTACAGAAACAGGAAGAACTGTCATTCCATGAACATTCAATTGGTGTGTACTGCAGACCAGTACATCTCACATGTGAATGCCATGTTCCCTGGATCAGTCCATGAATCATTTGGAACAGTAGTGTGCCACAAAAGATGGAACAACTACAAGAGGACAGAAGGTCGATCATAGGTAGGTGTTTCTGTCACTTATTGCCACAGAGGGTTGTCAATGACAGTCCTGTTTTGCACCATTTTCTAGGTGATTCGGGCTATCCCAAACTGCGTTGGCTCCTGACACCAGTGAGGAATCCAGGAAAAGATGCAGAGAGGAATTACAATGAGGCCCATGGACGTACTAGGAGGTTGATAGAGCGCACAATAGGGATCCTGAAGGCTAGATTTTGTTGCCTACATATCTCTGGCGGTTCACTGGCCTATGGGCCTGAAAAGGTGTGTAGAATAGTGGTGGCCTGCTGCATGCTGCACAACGTGGCTGTGAGAAATTCAATCCCCCTCTTGGAGGAGGAGGGTGCTGTATATCCAGACCAGCTTCCTCAGAGAGGGGATGAGAGTGATGGTGATGATGAGGAGGGGGAAGATGTAAATACCAGGACCCAACGGATAAAACTCTACTTCCAGTAACTTTGTGGGACAATTGGATGATATTGCTGTCTGTGCAGCATAATGTCAGTGTGCCTTGTCATCTAGGGGGGTGTTGGGTCAATACTCATTGCCACTGTGGCCAGGTCTGCATAGGACAGGTTGCAATAAAGTATAGTAGTTCAACACATCTGTAGGCACAACAACATGTAATGCATGTGCTGCATTTCATGCTACTCAGATAATAATAAATGAGTTATCATACAGTTGCATCCATACTTCACTTTGTTTAAACTTAATGACAGGGGACATTGTCACAGGTGAAATGGTGTTTTATTTGGTGCAGGGATTAAATTGTGTGGATTACAGTGATGGGACTGGGCTACTGGTGGTTGTACAATATGGCAACAAGGTCACAGCATTTGTTGGCAGTAGTGGTAGGTCCATCAATGTTTACAAGAGTTTGTTGTAGTTTTCACACGGTTTGGTCATTGATTCAGTGGGACACTTGGAGCACAGTTCTTGCCAGAGTCACTTCTTTGAGGGGGCCTTGGTCTTTGCAGGTGTTCCTGTGCCATATCCGGGCCTGAGGGTCCGTTTGGGTGCCTGATGTTGGCCGGTACGGGTTGAGATGGATGTCCCCTGTATGTCCTGAGAGGGTGGTACATGTGCAGTTGCTGCTGATGCTGTTGTTGTCCAGTCTGTATCCTGGCCTATAGTAGGGGCTTCCTGGTCTGTGTGGGCCTCAGGCTGTGTTGGGACAAGGTGCAGCAGCGCACCTGCTATGCTGGCCATTGTGGCATTGTGCAGTTTCCACTGCTCCATGGCCTGTTGGTGGTGTGCTAGCTGCATCCTTTGACTCTGCTCCAGGGTAGATACTATCTGGGCCAATCTGTCCTGGGTATGGTGATATGCTCCCAGGAACTCAGAGATAACATCCTGGGCTGCAGCATCCATCATGTGGCCTCCTCCCTGAGCCACTGATGCCCTCCCACTGGGCCTAGCCCTCTGTGCCTGTGTCCCCTGCACAGGTCTGGCGGTAACACTTGTACTGGGGCCATCGTCTTCCTACCTGTTGGTATGGGGTGACTGTGGCCTCTGTCCATGTGTTCCACCAGTCTGTGGCCTGGATATACAGGTGTGGGACGGTTGCCCTGGGCTGATGTTGTTGGCTGGGTGGTAGGGGTGTCAGTGGTGTTCTGGGTGGGGCTGCTGGATGGTGACAGTCCAGGACTGCGTGAGGGGCCAGGGTGTTCATCACTGTCCAGAGTTCCCTCTCCAGTGTCCTGGGTGGTGCCTCCGTCTACATGTAGGGCACTGCCACTCCTTGTCCTGTCCGTCATGGAGGCATGGGTGGTGGTGCCTGTTGGGGGAATGGACATGCCTGTTATAGTTGCATGATCGGATAGGGGGCACTGGGCTGGGGTGTTTTGTGCAGGTTTTAAACTTTGGAGCCATGCAGGGTGCCTTTGTGAGGTTTGCATTGCTTTTTGCTTAGGATGTGGAGGTGCATTGTGGGTGCTGTAGGCCATTGTGATTCCTTGCAGGGGTGGGTAGCGGTGCACAGGGGGAGGGATGTGGGCCTGTTAGTGGGTTTGTGGGCATGCAGGGTGACTGGGTGTAGTGATAGTGGCCTTGGTGGGGTTGTGGTCCTGGTGGTAGTTGGAGGGGTGAGGTGGTGCATGCATTCCAGGTGTGATGGATATGGGGCAATTGTAGATGACTTACCCGAGTACATCCCTCCAGTGAGTCCAGTGAGCCCCTCAGGGTGCAGAATGGCCAGTACCTTTTCCTCCCAGTCAGTGTAGTCGGGTGGTTTTCCCCCCAGTCTTCTGGACTGCAATGTGGTGCCTGGATGCCATGGACCTGACCTTCCCACGCTGGTTGTTTCATCTCTTGCGAATGTCGACCCTGGTGCATGGATGGTGTCCCACTGCATTGACTTTGTAGACTATTGTCCGCCATAACTCCATCTTCTTGGCGATGTGTGTGTGCTGGACCTGTGCCCTGAATAATTGTGGCTCCACCTTCAGGATCTCGTCCACCATGGTCCTTAGGTCCTGTTCTGTGAAGCGTGGGTGTTTGGGGGGTGCCATGGTGAGTGTTGTAAATGGTGTCTTGTGTGGATCTAGGTGAGGGTGCTCTTGTGTGGTTGGGTGTATGTATCGTGTATTGTGGCGTTCGGTCTCTGCTTCTGGGGTTCTGCCTATTAGTTGGCCTAATTTAGTTGCAAAGGATTGTGGAGTATGTCTGTGAGTGTTTAATAGTGTTGTGGATGTGTGTCAGGTGTGTGGGTTTCAAACTTGCCAATGTATGCATTTCTTACTTTTGGTTCCAGTTGCCGCCCGTGGTGGTCTGTACAGCCAATGGTCGATCGGCTTCCACTGACTGCCGCGGTGATTTGAGCTTCATTATTTGGAGGGCGGGTGTTTGTGTGCTCGACGGTGGCGGGTGGGAGGTCCAGCATTTCCACTGACAAGGTCCTGGCGGTGACTGGTGGCAGAGAGATTTTTGTCGGATTCTGATTTTTTCTTTTTATGGTGGGTTTCTGTTCACCGCACTCTTCGCCACAGCAGTCGATGGTGTTTACCGCCGTGTTCATAATGAGAGCCTTAATCCCTGGCAAGGTAAGCGGGAACCGCCAGAAGACCGTAACACGGTCAAAAGACCGCGGCGGTCATTCTGGGTTTCCCACTGGGCTGGCGGGCGACCGCCAAAAGGCCGCCCGCCAGCCCAGCGGGAAACACCCTTCCACGAGGAAGCCGGCTCCGAATGGAGCCGGCGGAGTGGAAGGGGTGCGACGGGTGCAGTAGCACCTGTCGCGAATTTCAGTGTCTGCTAAGCAGACACTGAAATTCTAAGTGGGGCCCTCTTACGGGGGCCCCTGCAGTGCCCATGCCATTGGCATGGGCACTGCAGGGGCCCCCAGGGGCCCCACGACACCCCATACCGCCATCCTGTTCCTGGCGGCCGAAACCGCCAGGAACAGGATGGCGGTATGGGTGTCGGAATCCCCATGGCGGAGCAGCAAGCTGCGCCGCCATGGAGGATTCCCCTGGGCAGCGGAAAGTCGGCGGTACACCGCCGACTTTCCGTTTCTGGCCGCGGCTGTACCGCCGCGGTCAGAATGCCCAAAGGAGCACCGCCAGCCTGTTGGCGGTGCTCCCGCGGACCACGGCCCTGGCGGTTTTTACCGCCAGGGTCAGAATCAGGCCCATAATCTATTGGGTTTTTATCCCTACCATATGTAAAGGTGGCAGCCGCTGGGTTTTCACTCAAAAACAACAATTTGGATTCATTAAATTAAATAAGTTGATGCCATCTGCCTTCCTTTACAAGAAGGTTTAACTGCCAGTCACGAGATCAATGGGATTTCATAGCAAAACAAAACAAAGTAAACAGTCATTAAAAGTAAGAAGAGACATTTTCATATTAAATTGCCTGCTAAAACAAACTGGGCTGTTGGAATGGGACGGCGAAGAATTAGCAGATCCTGATTTAACTTAGCCAATTGTTTTCCAAACCAATTACAATTCAGTACACATTTAAACAAATTAATAGGTAATTTGCTCTTCGACTGAAATAGGTATACAGTGCCCAAACGCACATTATGACTAAGGGAGTCATTTCAACACTGGCGGTACAGGACCGCCAGGGCTGAAATGACGGAAGCACCGCCAACAGGCTGGCGGTGCTTCCCTGGACATTACGACCGCGGCGGAAGTGCCGCGGTCGCACCGCCGGGGCCGGCGGTTTCCCGCCTCAGTGGCCCCGGCGGTAGTAATCCGCCAGGGCAGCGTTGCTAGCAGCGCTGCCCAGGGGATTACGAGTCCCCCTACCGCCAGCCTTTTCCTGGCGGTTTAAACCGCCAGGAAAAGGCTGGCGGTATGGGGAGTCACGGGGCCCCTGGGGGCCCCTGCACTGCCTATGCAAGTGGCATGGGCAGTGCAGGGGCCCCCTGACAGGGCCCCATGCCGCTTTTCACTGTCTGCTATGCAGACAGTGAAAAGCGCGACGGGTGCAACTGCACCCCTCGCACGGCCGCAACACCGTCGGCTCCATTTGGAGCTGGCTCCTATGTTGCGGCCGAGATCCCCGCTGGGCCGGCGGGCGGAAACCAGGTTTCCACCCGCCGGCCCAGCGGGTATCTCCTAATGACTGTGGCGGGGGTGTGGCCGCATTGGCGGCCGCACGGCAGTCAGATCTTGGCGGGCGGGGTCATATTGAGGGCCTAAGTCACTTTGGTCCGAGTAATGGATTAATTGTGAAGCTTGGAAAGAGAGTTTGATCTGTCAAACGCTGTTTTCTGGATTTACCTGTTCGTAAGAAAATCCTTTTTGAAAATGATACTCTTGGTAAATACTCTGCTACAAATTGATCTATGTTTATTCCCAATGTTGGGTCTAAAATAAAGACAAATCATTGCATTGATGTTTGCAGCTAGTGAATACCCACTGACCTATTTTATTAAAATTGGAAAATCATGATTTACATGTTACTCAAGAAACAGCAGCAATGCATTCAACCACTGAGAAAAGGTTCTCATGCTAAAGCCTGTGACCTGCTGGCTATAGGGCAGTTCTGGCCAGCATGGACATTACACCTTCAAGTTGTTTTATGATGATTCAAAACTCTGTCCATAAGATTACACAGATACTTCTGTAGTAAATACTTGCCATAGCTCAGTTCTGTTCCCTGTATTTTAGTTTGACACTTGCTATATAAGCAACTAACCAATAAGTGCCATAACCTTATAGGCTACCTTAAAATGCATTCTGTCTGCTACTAACAAAGTAAGCCAGAAAGTAGCAACTATGAGCCAGCTTACAAAGCAATTTTGAGCACTGCTGTTTGATTGTAAATAGCCCAGTAGTTGATGCAGAGATATACTAACAATACAACACATTTCCACGTTATAATAGCAGGATGTTAGAAATTGGCTTACTGGTTTGACTGGGAGTGAGCCCTGGTCAAACAGCAACCATAATCCTAGTCTGGGTAAGGCAGAAGCAAACCCCAGATTAAACTATGTCCAACCCTCGGGTAGCTAGGCACAGGGCAGTCTGGCTTAACTTGAATGCAGTGTGTAAAGTATTTGTGCAACAAGTCAAGCAGTAAAACAGTGAAAAGAGTATAATACGAGCCCCACTGAGGGAGCGGTTCGTCAGGTTCTATTAGTGCGTGAGGAGATTAGAACTCAGTCTTGGGTGGCCACAAAGCACCTCTGGAGGGCGACTTTTGCAAGGATTTAAAACTGGGAAGCTGCTGTGTTGGCTGGTTTCTCAACATCTGTCCTCCAGGGTCATCCCCAAAATAGATGATGGACGGGGGAGCCGGGTAGCAAATCATGTGGACATCGCAGAAGCCTTCGCTCGCTACTATCAGGCATTGTATCAAGTGTCGGCGCTGCTGGAGACGGATTAAGTTGACTGATTGCTAGATGATGTTCCTCTTCCACGGTTGCCGAGAGGAGAGGCGCAGACACTGGACGAGCCAATTGGTGTTGAGGAACTTGGAGTGGCTATTTCTGCAGTGGGGACAGGGAAAACACCGGGTCCGATGGCTTCCCCGCAGAGTACTATAAAGCGTTTAAAGAAGACTTCATGCCGCACCTTATAGCACTTTTCACGGAGGTGGAGCAGCGGGGGTCCTTCCCGGAGGAACTGGATGTGGCCACTATTGTGGTGCTCCCGAAAACCCATCCTCCCTCGCTCCATTGTGCAGATTACAGGCCGATATCACTGATTAATAGTGAAGTTAAGATTTTTGCTACGATTATTGAGGCTCGCCTCAAGACTGTCTTGCCGCAGCTGGTGCACTCCGACCAGTGTGGCTTTATGGCAACTCTTAGCACCCATCATTGTATCTGCCGACTGCATGTGGCTTTGGCCGAGCGCCATCAACTACCCCGAGACCTCGCTCTTCTGTTTGTAGATTTTGAAAAAGCATTTGATTCGGTGGATTGGGGGTTTCTGTTTTCAGTGCTTCGAAGGCGAGTGCTGTACGCTAACCGTTCTGTGCGAGTACTGGTACATGGGGTATTATCCTCAGAGTTTGAGGTTCGACGGGGCACGCGGCAAGGTTGCTCCCTGCCACCCTCTTATTTGCCTTAGCGATTGAGCCGTTGGCCCAGATGATCCGGGTGGACCCGATTTATCGCGGATGGCACTGGGGGCCCTCCTGGGAAGACAGGATAGCTTTGTATGCTGACAATGTGCTGCTCTACTTGGTGGAGCCTAGCATATTGGGCCCAAGAAGTCTCCACCTGTTACGCTGCTATCGGCAGATGTTGGGCCTCACGATGAACCCCACCAAGTCGATGTTGGTCCTTCTAGCTATCACGCGTGACTGCTTTGATTGGCAAGATATGATACCTTTACGTAGGCTCAGCTTTAAATACCTGGGTGTTTAGGTGACCCTTCTGCAAGAGTTGACTTGGGCTAAAAATATAGACCCGCTCTTGGTTCCTGTAAAGACGGACCTTCAGAGGTGGCAGGCATTGCCCCGAAACGTGATGGGCCGTGTGGCCCTGGACAAGATGTTGGTTTTGCCTATGCTCCTCAATGTTTTTCAGAACTTCCCCTTTCCGATCCCGCACTCTTGGTTTAGAGCATTAGAGAGCGCCACCACATTGTTTTATGGAAGGGCGCCAGGCATCGAGTAGCAGCACAACACTGTCGGAGAGGAGTATATGATGGTGGCTTGGGAGCCTCAGATCCTTACCTATATTATCTGGCGACCCAGCTGCTGGTGATCCATGACTGGTTTAACGGGGGATGGGCAGACCTGGCATATCGGGTGGAACTGGAAATACTGGGATTCCCGAGTATTCAGGATGGGTTATATGGTTCTCCCCTCCCCCGAGACATGGCAGCGGTAACCCGGACGGTCTTCCTAGCTTGGCGCGCTGCTCTGTGGCTCACCCGATGGAATGTGGTAATCATCCTTCAAACCCCGTTATGGAATGGGATGTGGCTGAGAGAGACAGCAGCTTTGGAGAGGTTTGCGGGGTGGGATCTGTTGGGTATATCATCGGTGGGGGACGTGTGGAGGGGTAATGCACTGAAATTATTCCAGGAGCTGCAGACGGACTTCCAGTTGACCAAGCCCAGTTCTTTAAGTACCTACAGTTGCAGCATGCCTTGACAAAGCACTTGCTGACTATGGGCTCTCTGCCGGAATTCAGCCCTCTCGAAGCCAAGCTGCTTATGGGGAACTTGGGTGCGGGGCAAGAAAAGCTGGAGTATGAAGCGAGAGGCTGTCCCCGGAAACATGGAAAGGCATGGGGGCGGTTGTTGGGAATGTTGGGGGTAGGTGGGGCGATGTCCCTTGCTACAAGATAAAGGTCTGCAAGGATGTCCAGTTATCATGATATTTCCCTGATGATGATCAAGAAATTATGGAAGCGGAATTCGTTGTATATTTTGTGTCAAATGTCCTGCATTTGCTCTGTTTAAACAATAAAAGTTGTTTATCAAAAAAAAAAAAAGCTGTGAAAATGCCTCACAAAAAGGATCCCACACCAGGATAGAAACATAGAACTTAAGTTCATAAATAAAACAAGACCAAAACGACAAATAGATAGAACTTGAGTCATTAATTTTTAAAGAATAATCAGTAAAACAGCTCTTAGAAGCAAGAAGAGCCAACCAGGGATATTTGGTCACACTGGACCGGGACCAAATCAAACGTTCAGGCCGACCAGGATGGAGGGCAGCCCAGCTATAGCGACCCATTTAGGTCCACTGAACCAAAGTACCCTAAATCCTAGTTGCAGAGGGTTGCATGGATCCAAAACAAAGATGCGTTGCACAGCCAAGGTGATGTGTCGGTTCCGAGATGCATTGAAGCTGTGGTGCGAGGTCCTGATTTATCCAAATTGAGGCTCCTGGCGACGAGGCTTGCGATGCAAAGACCAATTGGCATCGAGATTGCGTGACGCAGTCAAGGCAATGTGTTTGTTCTGATTCACACAGTAGCGGCGATGCAGAGGGGCGACTCATCGTCGAGGCAGCGGTTGACAAGAGATGCTGGGACCTTCTGCCAGGGAACGCTTTGTGCAATGGTGGTTCTGAAGGCGATGTGAGTCTGTTGCTGCGGTTCCAACCCAAGGAGTAGAGGATGCACCGGTTGTGATTCACACAACAGCAGTGATGTGTCGGTTCAGCTCCCACAGCAGAGGATGTGTCAGTTCCACTGGAGCACACACCTCAGGTCCACTTCCAAGTGACCAGGACTGGGAAGGCACCACTTGGTAAGCTCAGATGTAAACACAAAGTGATTGGAAGTCTTTTATGTCCCTAAGTCTTCAGATCAGGAGGCCAGGCAACTAGCCCTTCTAGTCACTCTGGGTTTGGGGGTGGAGAGTTGCAGGTCCAATCTTTCTCACTCCTAGGCAAGATGGCAGCAGGCACATGTCAGCACAGCACAGTAGGAGTCCAGCAATACAGCAGTCCAGCAGAGTGGCAGACCTTCAGCAGCACAGCAGTTCATCCTCCTTGCAGAATATCTACAGGTCCAGAAGTGTACTGAAGTGGTGATGTCTGAGGTCCTGAATTTTCACTTAGGTGCTCTGGAAGGTGGGAGAAGCTTCTAGACAGTGGCTTTGGAGGGCATAGAATCCTCTTTCTCCCCTGCCCACTCTCCAAGTTGGCTGGAGTGACAACACAGAGTTGTTAAGCCCTGTGTATGTGGATAGCACACAGCCTATTCATGTGTAAGTGAGACTTTGTTCCATTAAGTCACCCCTAATATCCCATTGTGTGTGGTTGTCTAGGAGGAAACATAAAACCCAACTGCCAACCACACTCCTTCATGTGACCAGAGACAGGCTGCACGCACCAAATGACTAAGGCAAGAAAACGCCAACTGTTGGAAAGTGGCATTTTCAGAATTGCAATTGAAAATCTGCCATCATAAGTTAGGATTTTAAATTGTGATTGCAGAGACACCAAACATGAAGGGGTCATCTCTTCCCATTTGGAAGTTACACTTATGAGATGTAATAAGGCAACACCAATGTTATCCTATGGGAGAGATAGGCCTTGCAGTAGTGAAAAATGAATTTTAGAGTTTTTCACTTCCAGGACATGTAAAACTAAAAAGTACATATCGGACTATTTGAGTTCATTGCACCCTGCCCTCCAAGCTGTCATGGGCTAAACTTGGGGTGACTTATATGCATTAAAGAGAAAGATTTGGGCCTGGTAAACACACACAGACCCTGCAGTGGTAGTCCTCACACATGTTTAAATGGCTACATAAGTGGGAGACACAATCAATGCTGCAGGTCCACTAGCAGCATTTAATTTACAGGCCCTGTGCACATGAAGTGCACTTTACTAGGGTCTTAAATGTATCAATTGTGGATAAGCCAATATTACCATGTTTTAAGGAGTGACCACTTGCACTTTAACACTGGTTAGCAGTGACAAAGTGCTCATAGTCCTAAGGCCAACAGAATGAACTAGGAGGAGGAAGGCAAAATGTCTGGAGGAGGATCCTGTAGAAGGGGCCAGGTTCAACACAGAACATAATAACGCAACTGTAATGCAATTTAAGACTGAATAAGAATGTAACAAATACAAACAATACAATGCATGGCACAACAACCTATCCTGAAAACACAAAACAAGAACATAATTGTCTCTGTGATCTACCAATTTCAGATTTGGTCACTTCAACTAAGCTGGCTTGATGCCTCGAAGAATCTGTTGCAATCTGAACACATCAAGGTCTGAAGCTTTGGTTCCTTTCCTGTTATTAGTCAACTGTTAGAGACATAGCTGGAAACATATTACTTTTCTCCATCTTAACTGGCTGAAATGCAATTAGAACATAATGGTGAGTTTTATACATCCATAATTCACTCTCCAGCATGTTCAAGCTATCTGATAATACTTGACTTTCTGTCTTACAATGACTGCTGATTTGTGTGGCAGGTCATCTTGGGCTCTATTCTGTGATCCTCTTTTTCAGAAGCTCTCTAATTGGAGATTGGCTAGGTCAGCCAATGCTGAGTAATCATTTTCTCCCTCCAAAATGGGATATCTCATGAGGCAAGCATAAGGCGTAAATATTGCCCACTGTCCCTTATACAAGTATTGTAAGGAAATGCCTCCTTGGCATGGTTACCCCCTGACGTTTTGCCTTTGCTGATGCCAAGTTATGATTTGAAAGTGTGCTGAGGCCTGCTAACCAGGCCCCAGCACCAGTGTTCTTTCCCTAACCTGTACCTTTGTTTCCACAATTGGCACACCCTGGCATCCAGGTAAGTCCCTTGTAACTGGTACCCCCGGTACAAAGAGCCCTGATGCCAGGGAAGGTCTCTAAGGGCTGCAGCATGTCTTATGCCACCCTGGGGACCCCTCACTCAGCACAGACACACTGCTTGCCAGCTTGTGTGTGCTGGTGGGGAGAAAATGACTAAGTCGACATGGCACTCCCCTCAGGGTGCCATGCCAACCTCACACTGCCTATGGCATAGATAAGTCACCCCTCTAGCAGGCCTTACAGCCCTAAGGCAGGGTGCACTATACCATAGGTGAGGGCATAGGTGCATGAGCACTATGCCCCTACAGTGTCTAAGCAAAACCTTAGACATTGTAAGTGCAGGGTAGCCATAAGAGTATATGGTCAGGGAGTCTGTCATACACGAACTCCACAGCACCATAATGGCTACACTGAAAACTGGGAAGTTTGGTATCAAACTTCTCAGCGCAATAAATGCACACTGATGCCAGTGTACATTTTATTGTGAAATACACCCCAGAGGGCATCTCAGAGATGCCCCCTGAAAACATACCCGGCTTCCAGTGTGGGCTGACTAGTTTTACCAGCCTGCCACACACCAGACATGTTGCTGGCCACATGGGGAGAGTGTCTTTGTCACTCTGTGGCTAGTAACAAAGCCTGTACTGGGTGGAGGTGCTTCTAACCTCCCCCTGCAGGAACTGTAACACCTGGCGGTGAGCCTCAAAGGCTCACCCCTTTTGTTACAGCGCCCCAGGGCACTCCAGCTAGTGGAGATGCCCGCCCCCTCTGGTCACGGCCCCACTTTTGGCGACAAGGCCGGAGGAGATAATGAGAAAAACAAGGAGGAGTCACTGGCCAGTCAGGACAACCCCTAAGGTGTCCTGAGCTGAGGTGACTCTAACTTTTAGAAATCCTCCATCTTGCAGATGGAGGATTCCCCCAATAGGATTAGGGATGTGCCCCCCTCCCCTCAGGGAGGAGGCACTAAGAGGGTGTAGCCACCCTCAGGGCTAGTAGCCATTGGCTACTAACCCCCCAGACCTAAACACACCCCTAAATTGAGTATTTAGGGGCTCCCAGAACCTAGCAAGATAGATTCCTGCAACCTGAAGACGAAGAAGGACTGCTGACCTGAAGCCCTGCAGAGAAGACGGAGACACCAACTGCTTTGGCCCCAGCCCTCCCGGCCTGTCTCCCCACTTCGAGAAAAACTGCAACAGCGACGTGTTCCACAGGGTCCAGCGACCTCTGAAGCCTCAGAGGACTACCCTGCATCTAAAAGGACCAAGAACTCCTGAGGACAGCGGCTCTGCTCCAAAGAAGAAACATCTTTGCAACAAAGAAGCAACTTTGAAAGACAACACGTTTCCCGCCGGAAGCGTGAGAATTTGCACTCTGCACCCGACGCCCCCGGCTCGACATGCGGAGAAACAACACTACAGGGAGGACTCGCTGGCGACTGCCACCCTGTGAGTAGCCAGAGTTGATCCCCCTGAGCCCCCCCAGCGACGCCTGCAGTGGGAATCCAGAGACTCCCCCTGACTGCGACTGTCTGCTTCTAAGAACCCGACGCCTGGTAAAGACACTGCACCCGCAGCCCCCAGGACCTGAGGGATCCGACCTCCAATGCAGAAGCAACCCCCAGGTGGCCCTCTCCCTTTCCCATGTGGTGGCTACCCCGAGGAGCCCCCCCCTTGCCTGCCTGCTTCGCTGAAGAGACCCCTGGGTCTCCCATTGAACTCCATTGCAAACGCGACGCCTGTTTGCACTCTGCACCCGGCCGCCCCGTGCCGCTGAGGGTGTATTTTCTGTGCTGACTTGTGTCCCCCCCGGTGCCCTACAAAACACCCCTGGTCTGCCCTCCGAAGACGCGGGTACCTACCTGCTGGCAGACTGGAACCGGAGCACCCCCTTCTCCATTGAAGCCTATGCGTTTTGGGCACCACTTTGACCTCTGAACCTGACCGGCCCTGAGCTGCTGGTGTGGTAACTTTGGGGTTGCCCTGAACCCCCAACGATGGGCTACCTTGGACCCAACTTTGAACCCTGTAGATGGTTTAGTTACCTGCAAAACTAACAAACACTTACCTCCCCAGGAACTGTTGAAAATTGCACTGTCTAGTTTTAAAATAGCTTATTGCCATTTTTGTCACAACTGTACATGCTATTTTGCTGATTCAAAGTTCCTATGATACCCGAGTGAAGTACCTTTCATTTAAAGTAATACTTGTAAATCTTGAACCTGTGGTTCTTAAAATAAACTAAGAAAATATATTTTTCTATACAAAAACCTATTGGCCAGGAATTGTCTTTGAGTGTGTGTTCCTCATTTATTGCCTGTGTGTGTACAACAAATGCTTAACACTACCCTATGATAAGCCTACTGCTCGACCACACTACCACAAAATAGAGCATTAGAATTTTCTCTTTTTGCCACTATCTTACCTCTAAGGGGAACCCTTGACTCTGTGCATGCTATTTCTTACATTGAAATAGTACATACAAAGCCAACTTCCTACATTGGTGGGGTACAAGACTTTGCATTTTCTGGACTACTCAGCCAATACCTGATCACACAACTAAATTCCCCAAATTGTCATTAGAAACAGATTTTTGAAATTTGAGCTATTTTTCTAAATTTTTAAAAGTTCTGCTAGGGCCTTGTGTTAGTCCCTGTTAGCATTTCTTTTAGAGTTTAAAAGTTTTGTAAAAGTTTGAATTAAGTTCTAGAGATAGTTTTAGATTCTTAAAAAGTTTTCCAACTTTTAGAAACATAGGCGGTCATTACAACATTGGCGGTAAAAGCCGCTTACCGCCGTGCAGAAGACCGCCAACACACCGCCGCGGCCGCGGAATTCCGCCACAGCTATTATGACCCACATCTCGGAATCCGACAAAATTCAGACACCCACACAAGTCCGCCACACCAAAGGTCAGTGATAAACTGGTGAAATAAAAACCTCCACCGTCACGCCAACAGAAATACGCCCACACTATCACGACCCATGAATCCACGCGGTGGTCTTTCAACCACGGTATTCCATTGGCGGTACACACCGCTGCGCTCAAAATACACACACTTCTACAAAACACCGCCACATTGGACAATTCCAAATA
This sequence comes from Pleurodeles waltl, assembly GCF_031143425.1. NCBI lineage: Eukaryota > Metazoa > Chordata > Amphibia > Caudata > Salamandridae > Pleurodeles > Pleurodeles waltl. The sequence goes on along the minus strand of NC_090445.1, from coordinate 1,567,413,580 downwards.
CACACACCTGATACACACACCACTCCCACACACCCATTACAATATAAAACACACACCCACATCACCCACAAACCCCTACGACCAATATTACAGAGAGAAGGCCAGAGAGAGACACCACCATCCACAAACTAGTATCCACAGGCACACAACACCATCATCCACACAACTTCCACGCACAAAACACCACACACCACTACATATCATCACACTTATCACCACACACACCACCCCACACATCACCTACACCACCCCATGGCACGGCAAAGACACCCCAGGTTTTCAGAGGAGGAGCTCAGGGTCATGGTGGAGGAAATCGTCCGGGTAGAGCCACAGCTATTTGGATCCCAGGTGCAGCACACCTCAATTGCATGGAAGATGGGGCTATGGTGAACAATAGTCGACAGGGTCAACGCAGTGGAACAACACCCAAGAAATCGGGAGGACATCAGGAAGAGGTGGAACGACCTACGGGGGAAGGTGCGTTCCGTGGTCTCAAGACACCACCAGGTGGTTCAGCGGACTGGCGGCGGACCCCCACCTCCTCACCCACAACTAACAACATGGGAGGAGCAGGTCTTGGCGATTCTGCATCCTGAGGGCCTCGCAGGAGTCGGTGGAGGAATGGACTCCGGTAAGTCAGACCTTTAACTACCATATCCCCCACCCTACCTGCATGCTATCACATACCCCCACCCTCGCACCCACCCCTATCACTCTAACTCCTCACAAATGTACCAATATCACAAACCACCCATCCCAAAACCAAGCCCTGCATGCAACACCAACGCATGGACACCCATCACTAAAGCATGCCCACTGCACATACCCAGACACCCCCCTAAGCCATCATCACACAAGCTCCCACACAGGAATGCAAGCACTGGGGTACACGCTCATCCACCCATTGCACACCATGACACACACAGATGAAATAATCATGCCTTTCCACCCCTGCAGGACCACTACCCAACGTCACCAGACAGGAGGGTCCAGACATCTCCACTCCACCCACAGAAGAGGCCCACAGTGATGACAGCAGCTCTGTCCAACTGGATCTAGATGACCAGCCCGGACCATCTGGGGCCTCGGGACAGTCGGTTCCCCTCACACAGGCACAGGCCACCACAGACCTTCCCCCCTCTGGTAACACCAGCACAGCACTCACCCAGCGGGCCCATACCTCCATCCCCAGGACACGTCAATCAGCTGTGTGTCCACCACTACAGGGAACCCAGGATAACCCACCACCACAACAACAACAGAGACCTAGGGGCAGTGGCAGTGGGCACACGGTCCAGGGGACGGAGGCACAGGAACACAGGGGAACTGGGAGGGCTGCTGTGCAACAGGGGGCGGACAGGCCAAGGGAACCCACTCACCACGAGGCCCTCTCCTCCATCATGGGAGCATACCACCACTCCCAGGAGACGATGGCAACGCTACTGGCCAAGTTTCAGGAGACCCAGCGCATGCAGGAGGAACAGTATTTGGGGTTCAGGGAGGAACTCAGAACCATCAGCTCCGCCCTGGTCACCATCGTAGGGGTGCTGAAGGAAATACTCAACACCAGGAGGGACACTGTGGCACTACAAGGGGCCCCTGACACTAGCATGGACGATGAACTGCCCACCACCTCCGCCGGCGCTAGTGGACAGGAGGCATTGCCACAGGACCACCACACCAGCACCCCACCCCCTGCAGACGGAGAACCACCCCGCAAACGGTCCCTGAGATCCAGGAATAGGACAGAGCACGATGCCAAGACCCCGCCAAGAAATGAGACCACCCTGATTGTCATCCCACTGTCCCACTTTGTCACCCTGTCCATATTGAAACTGCCCCAGCTCCACTTCCTATGCCCATATGGGAAATGCACATGTGAGACTAATAGACTAGACTCTGCCATGGACACTCCTCCGCCATCACCCCTCACCATTTAACTTCCCCCTCCAGTATTTTGTATGTAAATAAACACACCTAAAGCACCAAAAGATCTGGAGTCTGTCTGTGATTTCGAAATAGTGTATTTGCAATTACAGTGACAACATTTTCGGGAAATAGTAATGTCAACATACCTATGTCACACAGCTCTAGTCCATGAGGAATCTAAGCAGATGACACACGTTGGGACCCACACCTGTGAAACCATAAGGGAAAGTGACAACTCAGTGACCATACACTGGGTGAAATTGACAGACAGGATACAGGTAGAAGTGTAAAAGTACATGTAGTAGGCAGGAATGTATTCTCACCTGTGTTTCACTGGAAATATTGCTGGATGACTGAGTCCCTGTTGTCCATGTCTTATTCCTCTGCTTCCTCCTCATCACTGTCCACAGGCTCCACATCTACCACAACACCACCATCTGGACCATCCTCCTGCAGAAAAGGCACCTGTTGTCGCAAAGCCAAGTTATGAAGCATACAGCAGGCCACGATGATCTGGCACACCTTCTTTGGTGAGTAGAATAGGGATCCACCTGTCATATAGAGGCACCGGAACCTGGCCTTCAGGAGGCCGAAGGTGCGTTCAATCACCCTCCTAGTCTGCCCATGTGCCTCATTGTAGCGTTCCTCGGCCCTTGTCCTGGGATTCCTCACTGGGGTCAGAGCCATGACAGGTTGGGGTAACCAGAGTCACCTAATAGCCACACACGGTGCCTCTGGAGTTGACCCATCACATAAGGGATGCTGCTATTCCGCATGATGTAGGTGTCATGCACGGAGCCAGGGAACATGGCATTCACATGAGAGATGTACTGGTCGGCCAAACATACCATCTGTACATTCATGGAATGATAACTCTTCCGGTTCCTGTACACCTTTTCACTCCTGTGGGGGGGGACCAAAGCCACATGGCTCCCATCAATGGCACCTATGATGTTGGGGATATGTCCAAGGGCATAGAAGTCACCTTTCACTGTAGGCAAATCCTCCACCTGAGGGAAAACGATGTAGCTCCGCATGTGTTTCAGCAGGGCAGACAACACTCTGGACAATACATTGGAAAACATAGGCTGGGACATCCCTGATGCCATGGCCACAGTTGTTTGAAAAGACCCACTTGCAAGGAAATGGAGCACTGATAGCACCTGCACTTGAGAGGGGATTCCTGTGGGATGGCGGATTGCTGACATCAGGTCAGGCTCCAACTGGGTACACAGTTCCTGGATTGTGGCACGGTCAAACCTGTAGGTGATAATCAAATTTCTTTCCTCCATTTTCGACAGGTCCACCAGCGGTCGGTACACCGGAGGATTCCGCCATCTCCTCACATGTCCCAGCGGACGGTGCCTATGAAGGACAACAGCGAGCACAGAGTCAAACAACTCAGAGGTATGTACCCACAATCTACACAGAACACCATTCATACACAAAATCTGGCCTGAATGTGTGTTGAGAGTAGGCCTAGGTATGTGTGACGCAGTTGGTAATTAGGCCATGTGGGCCCCTGAAATGGTGGCTGCCTGACCTCTAAAGAGGGACAATGGGATGTGAGGTAACTGCGCTGGCGTTGTACACCATAGCGGTAGGCGGTCGAAGACCGCAGTGCAGTGCTGCATTGGTTAACATTGGACCCTAGGGGTCCCAGGAGCCAATGACGATGTGCGCCGGAGGTGATGGTACGCACTGCCGCAGACGTGACCGCCGCGGACGTGACCGCCATTTTCTATCTGTTGAATCACTCAATACCTGATCTTCGACAGGAGAGGACCTACACTGCAAGTGCTGCTGTGACCTCGGTCTGGAAGATACAATGGCTTGTGCGTCTGGGGAAAGGGCCCCTGCCTTCACATCGTAGGAGTTGGAGAAGCTCGTCGATGGGGTCCTCCCCCAGTACACGCTACTCTACGGTCCTCCAGACCAACAGGTAAGTACACAGGGAGCATGTTGTATGGGCTATGCCTGTGTGGAGAGGGCTGGTTGTAAGAAGGAAGGGGGCAGGGTTCTGAGTGCATGAAAGATGGTGGATGCATGTGCCACATGGCAAGGGTAGGGATGGGGGCCACTCACTTTGACGGCGCAGTTGGTAATGACTTCTCTTCTATCCCTGTACATTTCATGTAGGTCAGTGCCCACCAGAAGAAGGATATTTGGCGTGCCATCGCCAAGGACGTCCAGACTCTGGGGGTCCACCACAGACGGAGCACCCACTGCCGGAAAAGATGGGAGGACATTCGCCACTGGAGCAAGAAGACGGCGGAGGCTCAGCTGGGGATGGCCTCCCAACGTGGGAGGGGTGCCTGTCGAACCATGACCCCCCTGATGTTCCGGATCCTGGCAGTGGCCTACCCGGAGTTGGATGGGCGCTTGAGGGCATCACAGCAGACACAAGGGGGTGAGTACACTCTCATTCAGCTTACTTTGCGCGCAGTGGAGGGGTCTGGGTGGGGGAGGAGGGCTGTGGGTTTCCCTAGGCCAGGGCGAGTTCCGTAGGCTAAGCCCCTTTGTAAGGCATGGCCCTGTGGCTCCCCACCCCACCTCTGTAGAGTGCCAAGTACAGCTATTCATGCCCCTGTGTCATCTATGTGTGCAGATGTCGTCCATAGCCTTGTAGGCCATTTCCCAGGAATTGCACTGTAGAGTCCAACAGCGCGACGTAGTGCAGGGGGCTGCTGTGTCTGTCTTGTCCGCCAACGGTAGCGGTAAGCCATGCACTCAACATGTCTTTCTTCTGTTTCCCCCACCCTTTTTTTGCGGTCTCCCTGTTCTTGTGTGCATTAGCATCATCAGGCGGAGGAGCAGTGGCACCGGAGCACGAGGGAGCTGCATCCCACATGGCCATGGAGGGCCACACTATGGACTCTGAATACACCAGTGGGACCGAGGGCGAGAGGAGCACCACGGCGGGGACAGGAGCTGAAACCAGCGACATGGACTCGTCCTCCGATGGGAGCTCCCTTGTGGTGGTGGCAACATCTGTGCCCCCCCTACCAGCACCGCCTTCCCAGCAGCCCCTCAGCCTTCGCCCCGTGCCCGCTCACCCAGGAGGGCGGGCATCACCTTCGCCCCAGGCACCTCAGCCCCTGTCCCTGTCACCTCTGCTGCCCTCAGTGAGGAGGCCATTGACCTCCTCAGGTCCCTCACTGTTGGGCAGTGCACCATTTTGAATGCCATCCAGGGTGTAGAAAGGGAGTTGCAACAAACCAATGCATTCCTGGAGGGCATTCATTCTGGTCAGGCGGCCCTTCATCGAACCTTTCAAACTCTGGCCTCAGCACTGATGGCAGCCATTGTCCCTATGTCTAGCCTCCCCCCTCCAACTTCCTCCACCCAGACCCAATCCCCTGTACCTCTGCCTATCCCAAGCACACCATCAGACCAGCCTGCACACACCTCACCACACAAGGGAAGCTCTGGCCAACATAAGCACCACACATCCCACAGGCACTCACGCAAGCATCACACACATACAGACACACCAACATCCACTGCCTCCACTGTGTACCCCTCCTCCTCATCTCCCTCCTCCCTCCCAGTCTCGTGTACACTCACACCTGCATGCACTAACACTACAGCCACTACGTCCCGCACCAGCACACCCACCACCACACCCCGCTCACGTGCACTTACCACCCCCACTACCATTCACACGTCCCCTGTGTCCTCTCCCAGTGTGTCTGTGACGCCCCCTCCCAAGATACACAAATGCAGGCACACACCCACCCAACATACATCCACCTCATAACAGCCTCCAGCTCATGCACCTGCACCCAAAGCCACAAAACGTACACCTCCTACAACCACCACCTCTTCCTCCACTCCCAAACCCCCTCCAGCTACCCGTCCCAGTGTCTCCAAACAACTTTTCCTGTCCACCCTTAACCTATTTCCCACCACCCCCCCCTCCGTCCAACTCATAGGTCCCGTACAAGCAACAAGCACCTCAGCCACAAAATCTCCGGGACCAGTGGTGCCTGTTGTCACAGGTATGTGGAGTGCACCGGCCACAAGGCCAGCCAGTGTGTCACGGAGCCACAGCACAGCCAGTCCCCCCCCTGTGAAGCACCAGAAGTTGGCCAGTGCCCGGCGGGAGAGGGGGAAGACTCCAGCCACCCAAGCCGCTCACAGGGGTCCCGGGGGGAGTGTGGACTCAGCTGTGACTCCTCCCGAGGTGGGGAAGGGGCAGAAGAAACCCGGCAAGTCTGGGAGGAGCAGCACGGCGGAGAAGACCGCCATCATCCCCGCTGGCCAGGAGGCCACCGCCAGCCCCATCGTCGCTGCCCAGGACGCCATCGCCAGCCCCATCGTCGCTGGCCAGGAGGCCACCGCCAGCCCCAGCCCAGCTGCCCAGGAGGACCCCGCCAGCCACAGCCTAGCTGGCCAGGTGGACCCCGCCAGCCACAGCCCAGCTGCCCAGGAGGACCCCGCCAGCCACAGCCCAGCTGCCCAGGAGGGCCCGCCAGCCACAGCCCAGCTGCCCAGGAGGGCCCCCCAGCCACAGCCCAGCTGACCAATGAAGGACCGCCAGCCCAGCTGGGCAATGAAGGACCGCCAAGTCAAGCACCGCTGAACAGGGCAAGCACCGCTGAACAGGGCAAGGACCGCCAAGTCAAGCACCGCTGAACAGGGCAAGGACCGCCAAGTCAAGCACCGCTGAACAGGGCAAGGACCGCCAAGTCAAGCACCGCTGAACAGGGCAAGCACTGCTGAACAGGGCAAGCACCGCTGAACAGGGCAAGTTCCGCCAAGTCAAGCATCGCTGAACAGGGCAAGGACCGCCAAGTCAAGCACCGCTGAACAGGGCAAGCACCGCTGAACAGGGCAAGGACCGCCAAGTCAAGCACCGCTGAACAGGGCAAGCACCGATGAACAGGGCAAGCACCGCCAAGTCAAGCACCGCTGAACAGGGCAAGAACCGCTAAACAGGGCAAGGACTTCCAAGTCAAGCACCGCTGAACAGGGCAAGGACCGCCAAGTCAAGCACAGCTGAACAGGGCAAGGACCGCCAAGTCAAGCACCGCTGAACAGGGCAAGCACCGCTGAACAGGGCAAGGACCGCCAAGTCAAGCACCGCTGAACATGGCAAGCACCGCTGAACAGGGCAAGGACCGCCAAGTCAAGCACAGCTGAACAGGGCAAGGAGCGCCAAGTCGAGCACCGCTGAACAGGGCAAGCACCGCTGAACAGGGAAAGGACCGCCAAGTCAAGCACCGCTGAACAGGGCAAGCACCGCTGAACAGGGCAAGGACCGCAAAGTCAAGCACCGCTGAACAGGGCAGCCACCGCTAAGTCAAGCACCGCTAGCCCATGAGCGGCACGGGCACTGACACAACAGGGACCGTCACGGGGTGAGTGATGCACTCTTGGTACCAGTCCCCCTCCAGAACCAGTGGAGACATGCATCCACTATCTCTGTCCTGCACAGGATGAAGCACTCTGGGCACCAAGTCCCCTCCAGAACCAGTGGAGACTGTTATCCACTTGAGAGACTGTGGCTTTGCACTCCCCAGGATGGTACAGTGGGCAAACCACCCACTGTAGAGACTTGTGAGACTGTGGCTTTGCACTCCCCAGGATGTAGCAGTGGGCAAACCACCCACTGGAGAGACTTGAGAGACTGTGGCTTTGCACTCCCCAGGATGGTACAGTGGGCAAACCACTGCCTGTGGAGACTTGTGAGACTCTGGCTTTGCACTCCCCAGGATGGTACAGTGGGCAAACCACCCACTGTAGAGACTTGTGAGACTGTGGTTTTGCACTCCCCAGGATGCAGCAGTGGGCAAACCACCCACTGGAGAGACTTGAGAGACTGTGGCTTTGCACTCCCCAGGATGGTACAGTGGGCAAACCACCCACTGTAGAGACTTGTGAGACTGTGGCTTTGCACTCCCCAGGATGGTACAGTGGGCAAACCACCCACTGTAGAGACTTGTGAGACTGTGGCTTTGCACTCCCCTGGATGGTACAGTGGGCAAACCACCCACTGGAGAGACTTGAGAGACTGTGGCTTTGCACTGCCCAGGATACATCAATGGGCATGGAGGCCCCACGTGGATCTGGCGTCGTCCACTCATCCGGCTGAGGTGCCCCCCCTTCCCTTCCCCCTGAGGTGCCTGTTGTATTTCTATCTGATGCCCCAGCAGTGTTCTCTCTGTTTTGATCTGGTATCGTGTGTGGGCCTCGCCCATGCATTTTGGGCACAGTGGTCCACAGACTATAAATGGTGCAATACCTGGACTATTAAACGTGGTGTATATTTTGTTTGTTACTAGTGTATATATGTATATTTTTGCTTACTGACTTTTGATATATTACAATGGTTACACTCATTTCCTTTTGTCTTTGCATTCTTCCGGGGGGGTTGGGGGGTGTAACTGTAATGTATAGATATGCATTGGTGTGTGTGTTGTAGTTGGTGTGGGTGGGGGGGGTGGGGGTGTTGCGTGTGTGTGTGTCCCTGTTTTTTGCCTCCCCCCTCCCCTGTGTCGTAGGTGCAGTACTCACCGTGGTCCTCGCCGCCGGCGTTCGTGCTCCTGGTACAGGAGCAGGAAGACTATCGCAGGAAGAATATGGAGTTCCGGCTCCATGGTTTCCTCCTTCCTCGTGGAGTGTGTAGAGGTGAGCGTTTTTCATTCGAAATGCCTGTTTCCGACGTGTTTTTATCAGCGGTGAATCCGCCCCGGAAAAGGTGGCGGATTGGCCTGTCATAATAGTGTGGGTGGTACATTGTCCTCTGCCTGTCTGTTGGCGGTTTCCGCCGAGCTGTTTGTTTGTACCGCCGTGGCAGTCGGAGTGTTAAAGTGGCTGTCTTTGTTGGCGGTTATCGCCACGGTCGTAATTCTAAATTTTTTACCGCCGGCTCCAGGAGCTTTTGGCAGAGTTTGCTAAAAACAACCCCTCTGATGATGGCCTCACAGAGGGGGACACTAGTGAGTTGGAGGAACTCCCACCTCCAACCCTAGATAGGGAGACCAGGGTTCCTCCAACCCTGACTCCAAATGTGATAGTCAGAGATGCTGCTTCTCTCACAGGAGAGTCCAGCAACTCTGGAAGCATTGAGGAAAGCCTCAATGAAGATGACCTCTTGCTAGCCAGGTTGGCCAAAAGATTGGCTTTGGAAAGACAGAAAAAAGAGAAAGAGAAAGACAAGAGATGGGCCTATGTCCCATCAATGGTGGCAGCAACATAAATAGGGTCAGAGATTCTCCTGACATGTTGAAAATCCCTAAAGGGATTGTAACTAAATATGAAGATGGTGATGATATCACCAAATGGTTCACAGCTTTTGAGAGGGCTTGTACAACCAGAAAAGTAAACAGATCTCACTGGGGTGCTCTCCTTTGGGAAATGTTCACTGGAAAGTGTAGGGATAGACTCCTCACACTCTCTGGAAAAGATGCAGAATCCTATGACCTCATGAAGGCTACCCTGATTGAGGGCTTTGGATTCTCAACTGAGGAGTACAGGATTAGGTTCAGGGGGGCTCAAAAATCCTCGAGCCAGACCTGGGTTGATTTTGTTGACTACTCAGTTAAAACACTGGATGGTTGGATTCATGGCAGTGGTGTAAATGATTATGATGGGCTGTACAATTTATTTGTGAAAGAACACCTGTTAATTAATTGTTTCAGTGATAAACTGCATCAGCATCTGGTAGACCTAGGACCAATTTCTCCCCAAGAATTGGGAAAGAAGGCGGACCATTGGGTCAAGACTAGGATGACCAAGACTTACACAGGGGGTGACCAAAAGAAAGAGGTCACAAAGACTCCCCAGGGGAAGAGTGTTGAGACATCCAAGGGAAAAAGTAAAGAGTCTTCTACAGGGCCCCAAAAACCTGCTTAGGAGGGAGGGTCCAAAGCCTCTTCACAATCCAATTTTGGGTACAAGGGTTAAAACGTTGATCCCAAAAAGGCCTGGTGTCGTAGCTGTAATCAGCAGGGACACCAAACTGGAGACAAGGCCTGTCCCAAGAAAGGTTCCAATTCAAACTCTACTCCAGCTAACACTGGAATAGCCAGTCTCCAGGTGGGATCAACAGTGTGCCCAGAGCAAATCAGGGTTCACACTGAAGCTACATTAGTCTCTGAGGGTGGGGTGGACTTAGCCACACTGGCTGCCTGGCCCCCTAATATGCAAAAATACAGGCATCAACTCTTAATTAATGGGACAAGTGTAGAAGGCCTGAGGGATACAGGTGCCAGTGTCACCATGGTGACAGAGAGACTGGTTTCCCCTGGTCAATACCTGGCTGGACAAACTTATCCAGTCACCAACGCTGACAATCAGACTAAAGTACATCCCATGGCTATGGTAACTTTAGAGTGGGTAGGGGTCAATGGCCTGAAACAGGTGGTGGTCTCCTCAAATATCCCTGTAGACTGTTTGCTTGGAAATGACCTGGAATCCTCAGCATGGGCTGAGGTAGAACTCAAAACCCATGCAGCCATGCTGGGTATCCCTGAACTGGTGTGTGTCAAGACAAGGGCACAGTGCAAGGCTCAGGGTGAAAAACTGGAGTTGGAGCCTGGAAAAAGGGCCCAACCCTCCAAGAGAAAAGGAAAGAAGACTGGGGAACCAGCTTCAACACAACAAGAGAAAGAGAACCTCTCTTCCAAGGAAGAAGTTCTGCCCTATGAGGGAACTGAGCCCATGGAGTTAGAACCTTATCAGGTTGAGCTCCTAGGCCCAGCGGACCCACAAGGGAACAGTTGTGTAAGGGGCAAGAAACATGTCCCTCTCTTGAAGGCCTTAGGCAGCAAGCTGCTGAAGAGACCAAAGGAAAGATCATTGGAACACATAGAGTCTATTGGGAAGATGGACTCCTCTACACTGAGGCAAGAGATCCCAAACCTGGTGCCACTAGGAGAGTGGTAGTGCCTCAGGAGTTTAGGGAGTTCATTCTGACCTTAGCTCATGATATTCCACTTTCTCGGCATTAGAGACAAACCAAGACTTGGGAAAGGTTAGTTAACCATTTCTATTGGCCCAACATGTCCCAGAAAGTAAAGGAGTTTTGTGTCTCCTGTGCCACCTGTCAAGCCAGTGGTAAGACAGGTGGACACCCAAAGGCCCCCCTCATTCCACTTCCAGTGGTGGGGGTCCCCTTTGAAAGAGTGGGTGTGGACATAGTGGGTCCACTTGAACCTCCCACTGCCTCAGGGAACCAGTATATCCTAGTGGTAGTGGATCATGCCACTAGGTACCCTGAAGCAATTCCCCTTAGGTCCACTACTGCCCCTGCAGTAGCTAAAGCACTCATTGGTATCTTTACCAGAGTGGGATTTCCTAAGGAGGTGGTGTCTGACAGAGGTACCAACTTCAAGTCAGCATACCTGAAGCATATGTGGAATGAGTGTGGGGTGACTTACAAATTCACCACACCATACCATCCCCAAACCAATGGTCTTGTAGAAAGGTTTAACAAGACATTGAAAGGCATGATCATGGGGCTCCCTGAAAAGCTCAAAAGGAGATGGGTTGTCCTCTTGCCATGTCTGCTTTTCGCCTACAGAGAGGTGCCTCAGAAGCGAGTATGGTTTCCCCCTTTGAACTACTGTTTGGCCATCCTGTAAGGGGACCACTAGCTCTTGTAAAAGAAGGCTGGGAGAGACCTCTTCATGAGCCTAAACAAGATATAGTGGACTATGTACTAGGCCTACGTTCCAGGATGGCAGAGTACATGGAAAAGGCAAGCAAAAACCTTGAGGCCAGCCAACAACTCCAGAAGATGTGGTATGACAAAAAGGCTGCTATGGTTGAGTTTCAGCCAGGGCAGAAAGTCTGGGTTCTGGAGCCTGTGGCTCCCAGGGCACTTCAGGACAGATGGAGTGGCCCTTACCCAGTGCTAGAAAGAAAGAGTCAGGTCACCTACCTGGTAGACCTAGGCACTAGCAGGACCCCCAAAAGGGTGATCCATGTGAACCACCTCAAACTCTTTCATGACAGGGCAGATGTGAATCTGTTGATGGTAACAGATGAGGACCAGGAAGCTGAGAGTGAACACCTCCCTGATCTCCTCTCCACAGACCCTAAAGATGGCTCAGTTGATGGAGTGATCTATTCAGACACCTTCTTTGGCCAACAGCAATCTGACTGTAGGAAGGTCTTACAACAGTTTGCTGAGCTCTTTTCCCTAACCCCTGGTCAGACACACCTGTGTACCCATGATGTGGACACAGGAGACAGCATCCCTGTCAAAAACAACATTTTCAGACAGTCTGGAAGTTAAGGAAAGCATCAAAGTGGAAGTCCACAGGATGCTGGAATTGGGAGTCATTGAGCACTCTGACAGCCCCTGGGCTAGCCCAGTGGTCTTAGTCCCCAAACCTCACACCAAAGATGGAAACAGAGAGATGAGGTTTTGTGTGGACTACAGAGGACTTAGGGGCAGATGTAGGTAGGTTTCATTTTGCGAGTTGCAAATTGCGAGTATTAGCGACTCGCAATTTGCAAATCGCAAAATGAAATGCAGAAAGGTGTCTCAGACACCTTCTGCGACTCGCTATGGGGTCGCAAAGACCCACCTCATGAATATTAATGAGGTGGGTCGCAGTTTGCGACCCCATAGCGAGTCTAGGCACTCACAGGGATGGTGGCCTGCTGGAGACAGCAGACCACCATGTCCGTGACTGCTTTTTGAATAAAGCAGTTTTTTTTTTCTTTTTGCAGCCCGTTTTCCTTAAAGGAAAACGAGCTGCAAAAAGAAAAAATTACGAACCCATTTGGTTTTGGTTTTTTCAGAGTAGGCAGTGGTCCATAGGACCACTGCCTGCTCTGAAAAAATATTTTTGGGGGCATTCACAAAGGGGAAGGGGTCCCATGGGGACCCTTTCCCTTTTGCGAATGAGTTACCATCCACTTTAAGTGGATGGTAACTGCGAGTTGGTTTGCGACCGCATTTGCGGTCCCAAAGCAACTCTGCATGGCGATGCGGTCGCAAATAGGAAGGGAACACCCCTTCCTATTTGCGAGTTGCAGCCTCAAATTGCGAGTCAGTACCGACTCGCAATTTGCGGCTGTGTATCGCGTGAGGCCTTTTGCGCCTCGCAAACTGCGTTTTTCGCCGTTTGCGAGGCGCAAAAGGCTTCCAACATCTGCCCCTTAATTCTGTCACCAAGACAGATGCCCATCCCATTCCAAGGGCAGATGAATTGATTGACAAACTAGGTGCTGCCAGATACTTAAGTACCTTTGACTTGACAGCAGGGTACTGGCAACTCAAAATGGCACCAGGAGCAAAAGAAAAGACAGCATTCTCCACACCTGATGGGCACTATCAGTTTACTGTTATGCCCTTTGGTTTAAAGAATGCCCCTGTCACCTTCCAAAGGTTGGTGAATCAAGTCCTTGCTGGCTTGGAATCCTTTAGTGCAGCTTATCTTGACGATATTGCTGTCTTTAGCTCCAGCTGGCAGGATCACCTGGTCCACCTGAAGAAGGTTTTGAAGGCCCTGCAAGCAGCAGGCCTCTCTATCAAGGCATCCAAATGTCAGATAGGGCAGGGAACTGTGGTTTACTTGGCACACCTTGTAGGTGGAGGCCAAGTTCAGCCATTCCAGCCCAAGATCCAGACTATTCTGGACTGGGCAGCTCCAAAAACCCAGACTCAAGTCAGGGCATTCCTTGGCTTGACTGGGTACTACAGGAGGTTTGTGAAGGGATATGGATCCATAGTGACACCCCTCACAGAACTTACCTCCAAGAAAATGCCCAAGAAGGTGAACTGGACTGTAGAATGCCAACAGGCTGTTGACACCCTGAAACAAGCTATGTGCACAGCACCAATTCTAAAAGCTCCAGATTACTCCAAGCAGTTCATTGTGCAGACTGATGCCTCTGAACTGGGATAGGGGCAGTTTTGTCCCAAACAAGTGATGATGGCCTTGACCAGCCTGTTGCTTTCATTAGCAGGAGGTTACTCCCCAGGGAGCAGCTTTGGAGTGTCATTGAGAACAAGGCCTTTGTTGTGGTTTGGTCCCTGAAGAAGCTGAGACCATACTTCTTTGGTACTCACTTTGTAGTTCAAACTGACAACAGACCTCTCAAATGGCTAATGCAAATGAAAGGTGAAAATCCAAAACTGTTGAGGTGGTCCATCTCCCTACAGGGAATGGATTTTATAGTGGAACACAGACCTGGGACTGCTCATGCCAATGCAGATGGCCTTTCCAGGTTCTTCCACTTAGAAAATGAAGACTCTCTTGGGAAAGGTTAGTCTCATCCTCTTTCGTTTGGGGGGGTTGTGTAAGGAAATGCCTCCTTGGCATGGTTACCCCCTGACTTTTTGCCTTTGCTGATGCCAAGTTATGATTTGACAGTGTGCTGAGGCCTGCTAACCAGGCCCCAGCACCAGTGTTCTTTACCTAACCTGTACCTTTGTTTCCACAATTGGCACACCCCGGCATCCAGGTAAGACCCTTGTAACTGGTACCCCTGGTACCAAGGGCCCTGATGCCAGGGAAGGTCTCTAAGGGCTGCAGCATGTCTTTTGCCACCCTGGGGACCCCTCACTCAGCACAGACACACTGCTTGCCAGCTTGTGTGTGCTGGTGGGGAGAAAATGACTAAGTCGACATGGCACTCCCCTCAAGGTGCCATGCCAACCTCACACTGCCTATGGCATATATAAGTCACCCCTATAGCAGGCCTTACAGCCCTAAGGCAGGGTGCACTATACCATAGGTGAGGGCATAGGTGCATGAGCAATATGCCCCTACAGTGTCTAAGCAAAACCTTAGACATTGTAAGTGCAGGGTAGCCATAAGAGCATATGGTCAGGGAGTCTGTCATACACGAACTCCACAGCACCATAATGGCTACACTGAAAACTGGGAAGTTTGGTATCAAACTTCTCAGCGCAATAAATGCACACTGATGCCAGTGTACATTTTATTGTGAAATACACCCCAGAGGGCATCTTAGAGATGCCCCCTGAAAACATACCCGACTTCCAGTGTGGGCTGACTAGTTTTACCAGCCTGCCACACACCAGACATGTTGCTGGCCACATGGGGAGAGTGTCTTTGTCACTCTGTGGCTAGTAACAAAGCCTGTACTGGGTGGAGGTGCTTCTAACCTCCCCCTGCAGGAACTGTAACACCTGGCGGTGAGCCTCAAAGGCTCACCCCCTTTGTTACAGCGCCCCAGGGCACTCCAGCTAGTGGAGATGCCCGCCCCCTCCGGCCACGGCCCCACTTTTGGCAGCAAGGCCGTAGGAGATAATGAGAAAAACAAAGAGGAGTCACTGGCCAGTCAGGACAACCCCTAAGGTGTCCTGAGCTGAGGTGACTCTGACTTTTAGAAATCCTCTATCTTGCAGATGGAGGATTCCCCCAATAGGATTAGGGATGTGCCCCCCTCCCCTCAGGGAGGAGGCACAAAGAGGGTGTAGCCACCCTCAGGGCTAGTAGCCATTGGCTACTAACCCCCCAGACCTAAACACACCCCTAAATTGAGTATTTAGGGGCTCCCAGAACATAGCAAGATAGATTCCTGCAACCTGAAGACGAAGAAGGACTGCTGACCTGAAGCCCTGCAGAGAAGACAGAGACACCAACTGCTTTGGCCCCAGCCCTACCGGCCTGTCTCCCCACTTCGAGAAAAACTGCAACAGCGATGCGTTCCACAGGGTCCAGCGACCTCTGAAGCCTCAGAGGACTACCCTGCATCTAAAAGGACCAAGAACTCCCGAGGACAGCGGCTCTCCTCCAAAGAAGAAACATCTTTGCAACAAAGAAGCAACTTTTAAAGACAACACGTTTCCCGCCGGAAGCGTGAGAATTTGCACTCTGCACCCGACGCCCCCAGCTCGACCTGCGGAGAAACAACACTACAGGGAGGACTCCCTGGCGACTGCGACCCTGTGAGTAGCCAGAGTTGACCCCCCTGATCCCCCCTAGCAACGCCTGCAGAGGGAATCCAGAGACTCCCCCTGACCGCGACTGCCTGCTTCTAAGAACCCGACGCCTGGTAAAGACACTGCACCCGCAGCCCCCAGGACCTGAAGGATCCGACCTCCAGTGCAGGAGCAACCCCCAGGTTGCCCTCTCCCTTGCCCAGGTGGTGGCTACCCCGAGGAGCCCCCCCCCTTGCCTGCCTGCTTCGCTGAAGAGACCCCTGGGTCTCCCATTGAACTCCATTGCAAACCCGACGCCTGTTTGCACTCTGCACCCGGCCGCCCCCGTGCCGCTGAGGGTGTAGTTTCTGTGCTGACTTGTGTCCCCCCCGGTGCCCTACAAAACCCCCCTGGTCTGCTCTCTGAAGACGCGGGTACCTACCTGCTGGCAGACTGGAACCGGAGCACCCCTTTCTCCATTGAAGCCTATGTGTTTTGGGCACCACTTTGACCTCTGCACCTGACCAGCCCTGAGCTGCTGGTGTGGTAACTTTGGGGTTGCCCTGAACCCCCAACGGTGGGCTACCTTGGACCCAACTTTGAACCCTGTAGGTGGTTTACTTACCTGCAAAACTAACAAACACTTACCTCCCCCAGGAACTGTTGAAAATTGCACTGTCTAGTTTTAAAATAGCTTATTGCCATTTTTGTGAAAACTGTACATGTTATTTTGCTAATTCAAAGTTCCTAAATTACCTAAGTGAAATACCTTTCATTTGAAGTATTACTTGTAAATCTTGAACCTGTGGTTCTTAAAATAAACTAAGAAACTATTTTTCTGTACAAAAACCTATTGGCAAGGAATTGTCTTTGAGTGTGTGTTCCTCATTTATTGCCTGGTGTGTCCAACAAATGCTTAACACTACCCTCTGATAAGCCTACTGCTCGACCACACTACCACAAAATAGAGCATTAGAATTATCTCTTTTTACCACTTTCTTACCTCTAAGGGGAACCCTTGGACTCTGTGCATGCTATTTCTTACTTTGAAATAGTATATACAGAGCCAAATTCCTACAAGTATGCACTGAGTTGACAAACACACATATTCAACTCTGGTGCCCCATTATCTCGGCAGTGTCTCCATGTTACTTTTGTACTCTTATGATAACATTTGCATCTGCTACTTTCCTACTTTCATGTCTGCCTTGGTAACTTTGGTTTTGGGTCTGCTGGGAGAATGGATAGAGAGCCCTTCACATTTCCAGTGTAAGTGTTGGTGTCCGATGTAAAAACAAAAAAAACAAAGAAAAACTCTGGGGCCATTTGGTCCCATTCCTTGTCCACAAGCCTGTACTGAGATTAACATGCCTTGGCCTGGTAACAGGAGAGAGGTGCCCTTCTAAAACAAGACTGGTTAGCACGTTCTCCATTGAGGCTACCTAGTAGGGAAGCCGATGATAACTTAACCACAATGGTCACAGCACAATTTCTGATCTCCATTTAGTAGACTGACTTCCTTGAGAAGCTAGGCCAGAACGGAGAGAGTTCATGTAAGTGTTTCATTTGCACCACTGCAAGCTTATAAACATGTGCAGTGTGACTACTTGCAAAGAAAAGCAAGAGCATAAACAGTGAAGTACTGTCATTCAGATATATCAGGACAACTCGCCATTAAAAAATGCATGCTGCTAAAGACATATTGGATCTGAACCAGTCCTTAGAACTGTTGAGACCCATAATGGTATCCATGAAGGAACTGCTTGCTGTGAACGTCTTTTGACGTTTGATAATGATTTAGTCCATGTTTACTAATCCACAGCAATTTTTGCAGGCTTTGTTATACAAACGTGCTTGAGATCTCTTGCATCTAACATGCACAGACCTCATTTTCATGCTTTGCATGGCAAAACAGAATTTTCAATCCAGGTCAGCATCTGAGATCTTCACTGTTCTATCTTTCCTCAAGGTCCCTTTTTGTTCTCATGAGAACCCCAATCACCTGCTAGTACCATTATCTGAAGTTTCAGTTTCCGTCACTTGTGTGCTGCCTTGAACGCCTGTGTGAAGAAAAACTATAAAAGTTGGAGTAATCTGGGGAGGGGATTACCATTATATGCTCACCTGCTTTTTGAGACAAAGCTCTATCTCTGTAGACTGTAAAAAAAAAAATATTGCCTATTTTTGCATAATAAACATGCATTGGATTTCAAGTAGGCTGTGAGCCATTGTTTTCCTTTCTCATTTCCAAGGTGAAAATAACGAATAAGCAAACAGTTTTGATGGTAGTCGCAGCACTGTCTTTTTTTTTTTATGTCTAGTGCTAGCCAAGACATTTTGATTTTACTACAGATATGTTTATAGTAGACCTATTTACAGGAGTTTTAGAATGTTTAAATACTGTCTGATGGCCATCTTTCAGTGGATGTGGGCTAGCAATTTACAATGCAATGAGGCAAAATGAAGATTCTGCTATTTGGCTTGCCCCCTCCTATTTGAGATAGCGATTTCTGGCCCAGCTATATCTCTCTAACCACCACTCCAGCAACAGTAGTCTGTAATTTAACAGTGGCGTCTGTGGTAGGTTCCTCTTTTGGGCTCTAAAAATCTGTAAACAAATGTATTTGTTCCCTCTGCATGGTGATACACCCTCTTATCACCTCTTGTTTTGATTATGCCATTGCTCTCTATTTGGGACTTCAGCCCATTTGCTGAGGTTTGTTTAAATTGTGCCTGCAAGGCTACTGTTAAAGGTTCCTAGGCAGAAGAACATTCACCCTTTTCTAAGGATTTTCACCAGCTTTTCGTTAATCTGTTCCCATAATGAGAACGGTAGGAAACTTACTCCTGACAATGGCAGAAGTAGAATTTCTTCCAGGGTTGGGGAAAAAGTGGTTGGAGGGAAAGTGAACTTGTAAACGCTCAATAGATTTTCACATGAGCAAATCTACATATGCATATTTGCTTGTGCTAAAATACATTTCACAAATATTTTATAGGAGTACGATTTCCTGGTCTACTTCTGTAAGTTCTCGTGAATTCATGAAAGCCACTAATTCAAAGACATATAACATGGGTGCCTTTTTTTTTTAAGGAATTGGGTCCCTAATTAGGTCTGGCGTTAACAAAGATAACTGTTAACCCTCTGGTAACTTGGCATAAAAGCAGTCAAGCTTAATTTAGAGGCACTGTGTAAAGTATTTATGCAGCACACAAAGGGCCAGATGTAAGTAGATTCTGAATTGCGACCCGCAAATTGCGAGTCAGAACGAGTCGCAATTCAGAATGTTGGATGGTGTCTCTGACACCATCTGCGACTCGCAAGATTAATATTAATGAGGTGGGTCTCAATTTGCGACCCCCTTGAGACTCCCTTCAGGGGACTCCCCTTCCTAATTGCGACTTCCAAACCAGGTTACCGAATCACAAAAGGGGTTTTGTGCATTGCCAAGTGCAGTTTGCACATCGCAAACAGCGAAATTCGCTGTTTGCGAAATGCAAACTGTGTGCTACATCTGGCCCAAAGAGTAGTAAAGTGAAAACACAGCACAAGAAAAATCCCAAACAATTTAGAGTTACAAAGTAAATTTTAATAAATAAAAAGATATCAGAATGACAAAAATCCAATCAGTAGAACCAGAGATATTAAATTTTAAATGTTTAGGTAGATATAGGACATAAAAGCAAAAAGTGCAATCATCTGGTCATGCTAAACTGGGGAAAGTCACAAGTTCAGGCTGACCGTGATGAAGTGCAGGCTTGACACAGGGACCTGGTTAGTCCTGCTGAAAATGTTACCTTCTCAAAGTCTGCCACAATGAGTTCTGTTTGCAGGAGAAGAGGTTGCAAGTAGCAGAGAGAGTGTAGCGGATGGTCATCCCTGTAGCACAAAAAGCAGGCCTGGTGTCGCAGGCAGTTGTTGCTGTAGTGCAAAGATTCGGTCAGGCATCACGGACAGTCTTTACTGGAGTTTCACATTGGTGGTCAACATAGGCTGTCGTTACTGTAGCACGAAGTCCAAATCTCACATTGTCGGTCATCTCTGGCAGTCGCTACAGTGGAAAAGTCTGGTTTATTGGAGCTTGGCATTGACAATCATTGTGGGCGGCAGAGTCTCATTGTGAACTGGCCCATTTACGGTCACAAAGAACCCAGAACTTCAGGAGTTATGAATTTCCTGCACAGGAGTACACTCTGAGACCGGTCAAGGGTCCAGGACCTGGGGAGGCACCTATTGGGCTCAATCTAGCAGAGGGCAGAAGGGCTCAGGCCATTCCAGTTGCAGGCCCAGTTGCAGAAGGTCAGCTAGGCAGCTGCAGGTGGCTCAGCCAACTGACCCTTGGAGTCACTCAGGATAGCCTGGGATAAATTGAGCCGGTGCAGCCTTCCTTCTCAGAGAGCAGGGTAGGGCTTAGGTAACAGGGCAGTCCTCGGGGAACAATACAAGCCTCAAGCAGCAGAGCAGTCCTCTGGTACCAGCAGGGCAGTCCTCTGGTAGCAGCAGTGCAGTCCTCTGGAGAACAGGGCTGTCCTTCAAAAGTCTTTCACAGATCCAGGAGGTGTGCTAAAGAGTGGCTCTGGAGGTCCAATATTTCTACCTGGTGCCAGCCTTTGAAGTGGGGAGGATTCCCTATACTACCCACCACATCTGGTTCTTGAAAGTTCTTCCCTTCCCCCTCTCAATGCTCCAAGAAGCCAGGATGACAAAAGGCTAGTGTCAGGTTCCTTTATGTGTGCTGGTGGCAAGCCATTGGAAGTGTAAGTAGGGCAAGGCGTAGCTCTGCCCCCAGCCATCCGGCCTGCATCTAGCCACTTCTGTTTCACTGTCTGGAAAGAATACACAAATGGAAACAGCAGAGCCATTCACAGTCATGCAACCCAGGATACAGGCAGAAGGTACCAAATGATTAGGACAAGGAAATGCCAACTTTCTGAAAGTTAAATTGTCAGAATTGTGACTCAAATTCTGAAGTTAGCATTAAAGAGGATTTTAAATTACAATTCATTTGACTGTAAATATCATATTTGAGTGTACATGTCACATGTAAACCATCTGCTACAATCAAATGTTATCACTTATTAACAAGGCAACCCATTGTTAGTCAATAGAAGAGATAGGCCTTGCAACAGATAAAAACAACATTAAGAGTTTTTTACTCCCAGGACATAAATAACTTACACACACATGTTCCACCTGTCAAAACAATGCACATGCCCTATCAGCTTTTAGAGCATAGCTTAGGGGTGACTTATAAGTATTAGAAAATTAAGGTTTAGGGTTGGCAAAATGTTTAATTTGCCATTTCAAAATGGTAGTTTGAAGCTACACTATAGGCTGCAGTGGCAGGCCTGAGACATGTTTTACAAGGCTGCTTCAGTTAATGGCATAATGAGTGTTGCAGGCACACTAGCAGCATTTGATTTACAGGCCCTGGGTACATGTAGTACTATGTTGTAGGGGCTAACAGGTAAGTTAAATGTGCCAATTAACTATATGCCAATTTTAACATGTGTTAGGGAGAAAGCACAAACAAGTTAACACTGGTTAGCAGTGGGGAAGTGCACAGAGTACTAAAGCCAACAAAAACAAGTTCAGCAGCAATAGAACTCTGAAGAGGGAGGGCAATCTTAGTCCAAAGTATCTTATCCAATTGAAAAATAAGTTAATTCAGTAATCCAATAAGTATAGTCAGGAGTTATCCCATGAAGCAGTTCATAGCAAAGAATAAAGGGCCTGATTTAGATATTGATAGACGGTTTACTCTGTCACAACAGTGAGGAATATCCCTTCCGCCGAAATCTAAATCGCAATTCACAATAATGGGATTTAGATTTGGGAGACAGGATATCTGTCACCGTTGTGACGGAGTAACCCTTCTGCCTACATCTAAATCAGACTCAAAATGTCCAAGTACAGGAACTTTTCAGCTTCTTTATTCATTTTTCTCCAAACTATGTTCGGAAACAGAAAGGCCCATCCAACATGTTTCATCTCTTACTTGGGACTTAATCAGGGCAAAGTTCATAGTTGTAATCTCAATCGTTAAATGTCACTTCTCACAGACCTGCATTGACAGTTTGTACTAAAGCTATTAGAGGGATACTAGTTCAGTTCCAAATGATTGTTCACTCATCCCCTCAGCTGTAACAGGAGGAAAAAATCTAAGGGAGGCTCTGAAAAAGGGACAGGTCCAACAGACAGATATACTTGACATGCTTACATGACATGCAAAGGCCTACTCATTTTACATACAGAGATTGAGAAAGTGAAAAAACGCCTGCAAATCTAATTCTATCTATTAGCAATTTGTGAAGTTACACACTTCAGGGCTTATTTTCAGTTTGGCAGCCAGGGTACTCAGCCCCTCACTTGGAGTTGCCTGTCTGCTAAACTGAGGGTCCATCCACTGTTTTCAGTCTGGCGGCCAGTCGTGTTTCTGACACCAGTGCTCTGCCAGAGGAAAACCTACACCGACCGCCTGATGGAATAGGGTCCTTCAGTGTACATCAGTCCACCAGATGCTTTTAGAGAAGACTGTCTGATTTTTTTTTTGTTTTCTGTTCACAACTTCTAGGAAACACATAGCAGTCCTGAAGAAAAAACTAAAATGACCCAACACCCTAGGAGAAAACTTCCAGGGTGTCAGGGTCATTCAATTTTTGTTTTTCAAAAGCAAACTTCTGCTTTGACATTTAGTTTTTGGAAAATAAAAAAAACCTAGCTGTGTGGTTGTATGAAAGATGGAAGAGGAATCCACCATCTTGTGTGGTGTCAGTCAGGAATATGAAATTTCTGGCTGATTCTCGTTCCCTATTCACGTTAACCAAAATGGCAGACTTCAACAACATTGACGATATGGTTGTGTAAGAATCTCATATAAAAATGTTTGCGTATGGAGGAAAACGTATAGATGTTGTTTGAAAGTTTGAAGCAACCTTAACATTTGAAGGGAAGTGTGCAGTGGGAACGGTGTATGTGGTTAAGGAGGGTGCAAATCTTTTGGGTTGGGAAGAACAAGGAGAGTTGGGTATTATCCTAGACCCGAATCACCCTGACATGGTCTTATCAAAACATGACAGTGTTTACCAAATGTGTGCAGAAGCAACCAAGGATTGGATCAGAGATTACCCAGAAGTTTTTGTGGAAGGGTTAGGAAAGCTCAAAGGATTCCAGCATTGCATAATATTGAAACAAGGTGCAAAGACTGTGGCTCACAAGGTGCGCAAAGTACCATTAGCACTACGTGCTAAGTTGAAGCACGAATTGGAGAAGTTATGTTCGTTGGGCACAATAGAACCTATTGAAGGGTCTGAATGGTTGACACCTATAGCTTTGGTGCGTAAGGCAGACAAATCATTAAGACTCTGGGGGTCATTCCGACCCTGGCGGTCATGGACCGCCAGGGCCGGGGACGGAGGAAGCACCGCCAACAGGCTGGCGGTGCTTCCGAGGCAATTCTGACGCGGCGGTAAAGCCGCGGTCAGAAAAGGGAAACCGGCGGTTTCCCGCCGGTTTTCCCCTGCCCCAGGGAATCCTCCATGGCGGCGCTGCTTGCAGCGCCGCCATGGGGATTCCGACCCCCTTGCCGCCATCCTGTTCCTGGCGGATTTCACCGCCAGGAACAGGATGGCGGTAACGGGTGTTGTGGGGCCCCCGGGGGCCCCTGCACTGCCCACTGGCATGGGCAGTGCAGGGGCCCCCTAACAGGGCCCCATAAAGATTTTCAGTGTCTGCTTTGCAGGCACTGAAAATCGCGACGGGTGCCACTGCACCCGTTGCACCACTTCGACTCCGCCGTCTCCATTCGGAGCCGGCATCCTCGTAGAAGGGGGTTTCCCGCTGGGCCGGCGGGCGGCCTTCTGGCAGTCGCCCACCGGCCCAGCGGGAAAGCCAGAATGGCCGCGGCGGTCTTTTGACCGCGGTGCGGTCATTCGGCGGTTCCCGCCAATGTAGGAATGACCCCCTGTAGGAGGCTGGACTGGCTTGTAGTGAGTACCAAGGGGTACTTGCACCTTGCACCAGGCCCAGTTATCCCTTATTAGTCTATATGGTGTCTAGCAGCTTAGGCTGATAGATAATGGTAGCTTAGCAGAGCAGCTTAGGCTGAACTAGGAGACGTGTGAAGCTACTACAGTACCACTTAGTGTCATATGCACAATATCATAAGAAAACACAATACACAGTTATACTAAAAATAAAGGTACTTTATTTTTATGACAATATGCCAAAGTATCTTAGAGTGTACCCTCAGTGAGAGGATAGGAAATATACACAAGATACATATACACAATAGCAAAAATATGCAGTATAGACTTAGAAAACAGTGCAAACAATGTATAGTTACAATAGGATGCAATAGGGAAACATAGGGATAGGGGCAACACAAACCATATACTCCAGAAGTGGAATGCGAACCACGAATGGACCCCAAACCTATGTGACCTTGTAGAGGGTCGCTGGGACTATTAGAAAATAGTGAGAGTTAGCAAAATAACCCTCCCCAAGACCCTGAAAAGTGAGTGCAAAGTGCACCAAAGTTCCCCTAAGGACAAAATAGTCGTGTTAGAGGGAAAATGCAAGGAAAACACAAATCAGTAATGCAACAACGATGGATTCCTGACTGAGGGTACCTGTGGAACAAGGGGACCAAGTCCAAAAGTCACAAGCAACTCGGAGATGGGCAGATGCCCAAGAAATGCCAGCGGTTGGTGCAAAGAAGCTCTTACTAGGCTGAAGAGCTGTGAATACTGCAGGAACGACAAGGGCTAGAGACTTCCCCTTTGGAGGATGAATCCCCCACACCTTGGAGAGTCGTGCAGAAGTGTTTTCCCGCCGGATGAACGCCAACAAGCCTTGCTACACGCAAATCGTGCGTTTGGCGTTTTTGGACGCTGCTGGGGCCCAGGAGGGACCAGGAGGTCGCAAATTGGACCTGCAGAGAGAGGGGACGTCAAGCAAGACAAAGAGCCCTCACTGAAGCAGGTAGCACCCAGAGAAGTGCCAGAAACAGGCACTACAAGGATGCGTGAAACAGTGCTCGCCGAAGTTGCACAAAGGAGTCCCACGTCGCCGGAGACCAACTTAGAAAGTCGTGCAATGCAGGTTAGAGTGCCGTGGACCCAGGCTTGGCTGTGCACGAAGGATTTCCGCCGGAAGTGCACAGGGGCCGGAGTAGCTTGCAAAGTCGCGGTTCCCAGCAATGCAGCCCAGCGAGGTGAGGCAAGGACTTACCTCCACCAAACTTGGGCTGAAGAGTCACTGGACTGTGGGGGTCACTTGGACGGTATCGCTGGATTCGAGGGACCTCGCTCGTCGTGCTGAGAGGAGACCCAAGGGACCGGTAATGCAGCTTTTTGGTGCCTGCGGTTGCAGGGGGAAGATTCCGTCAACCCATGGGAGATTTCTTCGGAGCTTCTGGTGCAGAGAGGAGGCGGACTACCCCCACAGCATGCACAAGCAGGAAAACAGTCGAGAAGGCGGCAGGATCAGCGTTACAGAGTTGCAGTAGTCGTCTTTGCTACTATGTTGCAGGTTTGCAGGCTTCCAGCGCGGTCAGCGGTCGATTCCTTATCAGAAGGTGAAGTGGGAGATGCAGAGGAACTCGGCTGAGCTCATGCATTCGTTATCTAAAGTTTCCCCAGAGACAGAGACCCTAAATAGCCAGAAAAGAGGGTTTGGCTACCTAGGAGAGAGGAAAGGCTACTAACACCTGAAGGAGCCTATCACAAGGAGTCTCTGACGTCACCTGGTGGCACTGGCCACTCAGAGCAGTCCAGTGTGCCAGCAGCACCTCTGTTTCCAAGATGGCAGAGGTCTGGAGCACACTGGAGGAGCTCTGGACACCTCCCAGGGGAGGTGCAGGTCAGGGGAGTGGTCACTCCCCTTTCCTTTGTCCAGTTTCGCGCCAGAGCAGGGGCTAAGGGGTCCCTGAACCGGTGTAGACTGGCTTATGCAGAATTGGGCACATCTGTGCCCAACAAAGCATTTCCAGAGGCTGGGGGAGGCTACTCCTCCCCTGCCTTCACACCATTTTCCAAAGGGAGAGGGTGTCACACCCTCTCTCAGAGGAAGTTCTTTGTTCTGCCATCCTGGGCCAGGCCTGGCTGGACCCCAGGAGGGCAGCTGCCTGTCTGAGGGGTTGGCAGCAGCAGCAGCTGCAGAGAAACCCCAGGAAGGGCAGTCTGGCAGTACCAGGGTCTGTGCTACAGACCACTGGGATCATGGAATTGTACCAACAATGCCAGGATGGCATAGAGGGGGCAATTCCATGATCATAGACATGTTACATGGCCATATTCGGAGTTACCATGGTGAAGCTACATATAGGTAGTGACCTATATGTAGTGCACACGTGTAATGGTGTCCCCGCACTCACAAAGTTCAGTGAATTGGCTCTGAACAATGTGGGGGCACCTTGGCTAGTGCCAGGGTGCCCTCACACTAAGTAACTTTGCACCTAACCTTTACCAGGTAAAGGTTAGACATATAGGTGACTTATAAGTTACTTAAGTGCAGTGTAAAATGGCTGTGAAATAACGTGGACGTTATTTCACTCAGGCTGCAGTGGCAGGCCTGTGTAAGAATTGTCAGAGCTCCCTATGGGTGGCAAAAGAAATGCTGCAGCCCATAGGGATCTCCTGGAACCCCAATACCCTGGGTACCTCAGTACCATATACTAGGGAATTATAAGGGTGTTCCAGTAAGCCAATGTAAATTGTTAAAAATGGTCACTAGCCTGTTAGTGACAATTTGGAAAGAAATGAGAGAGCATAACCACTGAGGTTCTGATTAGCAGAGCCTCAGTGAGACAGTTAGTCACTACACAGGTAACACATTCAGGCACACTTATGAGCACTGGGGCCCTGGGTTACCAGGGTCCCAGTGACACATACAACTAAAACAACATATATACAGTGAAAAATGGGGGTAACATGCCAGGCAAGATGGTACTTTCCTACACCCCCTCTGTGTGGGTTTAAGAGACTTGAATGCGAACATTTGGGTGGATTGTCAACTACTTCCCATTATCAATGAAATGTTGGCAAATTTGAAGGGAGCAAAGTATTTCACCTCCCTTGACATCTATTCTGCATATCATCAGGTGGAATTAAGCAGGGATTCTAGACACTACACATCATTTGTGAGTCTGGAAGGGGCATATAGATACACACGGATGCCGTTTGGTTTGGCATCTGCGTCCGCTGTATTTCAGCATTTGATGAACAGGTGGTTTCAAGGAAAAGAAGGTGTTGTGTACTTCCAGGATGATATATTGGTATTTGGGGACACAGTCACTGTACACGATGAAAGACTAAAGGGTGTGTTAGAAGTTATTAAGTCGTGTGGGATGACTTTAAGGAAGGACAAGTGCAAGTTTATGCAGGAAGGTGTGGATTATTTGGGACACCATGTATCAGAAAAGGGTGTGGAACCAAAGATGAAAATTTCTGATGCAATTCAACGTGCCCCTTTACCTGCGGATAAGGATCAATTATGGTCTTTCCTAGGTTTAGTGGAGTACTATGCGAGATTTGTGCCCAATTTTTCAGACATGACGGCGTGTTCACGCAATCTTTTAAAGAAGAATGTCAAGTTCACATGGGACAGTGAGTGTGACGAAAGATTTGAGTCAATCAAAAAGAGCATAGCCATTGTGCATCTCCTTAAGGCTTTTGACATTAATGACACATGTATTATTGCAACTGATGCAAGAAATGTAGGACTTGGTTCTGTACTTATGCAAGTGAAGAGTAATGCTAAGGAGGAAGCTATTGCCTTTGCATCTAGAACTTTGAGGGGGCGGAGTACACATATTCTACGATTGAGAAAGAAGCTTTAGCCATGTGGTGGGGTGTTGAACATTTCAAGAGATTTTTGGTGAGGAAAAGAGATTGTCTTGAGAACTGATCCTAAACCATTGATAGATTTGTTTAGAACCAAGGGTGGGGGCAGGGCCACACCCCGTATTGCGAAGTGGCAATATAGACTGCAGGAATTCAACTATAAACTGGAATATATGCTGGGTGTGAAAAATTGAGTGGCTGATTGCTTTTCCAGATTATCTTTGTCAGAAAGTGATGATAAATCAGAAACATTGGATGAATTGGAAATAGTGTGTGCAGTGAATGCTATTGGTGATGTTTCCAAGGGAGCTTTAACAGACCAAGAGTGGGTAAGTGTATGTTTGGATGATGGAGCTTCATCATGGGAGGATGGCCCAGTGCAAAGAACACACCAGAAGATTTAATTTTCTACAAAAGAATTGAAGAGGAGTTATCCATTGTTGGAAATATTATGCGCAGAGGTAATCTGTTAATAGTCCCTGACAGTTTATGAATAAGAGTGTTAGAGTTGGCACACAAAGGGAATCTTGGGATTCGCGCTATGAAGCGTGGGGTGAGAGAGGATTTTTGGTGGCCTGGGGTGGATAGAGCAATTGAGCGTTATGTGTGCGACTCTTGCATGTGTGTGTTGAGTGACAAATCTCAGGTAACGTATATGTCCCCGGTAGACCCCATTGAGGTTAAAAATGTACCTTGGTCCAAGTTGGCTTTTGACATCTCAGGACCGTTTGGAGTAATCGGAGGTGCACTCAAGTATGCTTTGGTGATGGTGGACTACATGACCAAATGGCCAGAAGTGAAGTTTGTGGATCATGTGAGTACCAATATAGTCATAAAATTCTTCAAAGAAGTCTTCTTGAGAGAAGGTGTTCCAGAAGAGATTGTCACTAAAAATGTGACACAACTTGTTTCCAAGGAGATGACAAGTTCTCTAGCTAGTTTGGGAATAAATTACACTCTAACATCCCTGTATCATCCTCGTAGCAACAGGTTCATGGAGAGATTTAACCGTGTTATGAAGGAAAGTTTGCAGTTGGCATTGGTCAATGGGCTACCATGGAAGGAAACTGTCGAAGACTTGCTGTGGGGGTTTAGGACAACACCCCATATCAGTACAGGGATATCCCCATTCACACTGTCAAGAGGTAGAATAGCTGGCTCAAAGTT
Source organism: Pleurodeles waltl (assembly GCF_031143425.1). NCBI lineage: Eukaryota > Metazoa > Chordata > Amphibia > Caudata > Salamandridae > Pleurodeles > Pleurodeles waltl. The sequence continues at coordinate 1,567,384,788 of NC_090445.1, read as the reverse complement.
AAATAAGGAGTGGATGGCTAGGAAGAATGTTGATGTGGACAAGTTGGGAAAAGTGCTGTACAGGAAAGATATAGAATGAGGAGCCCACAATGTAAGGGTCTTGTTGTTTAAGAAGGAGATTGGGTGAGAATTAAGAAATCGGGATTTGTCCGGAAGGGTTTATCTAGGTTTTCTGCTCCTGCCAAGGGGAGGAAAGTCCTGGATCGTGTGGTTGTGTTGGAGAATGGAAAGAGATGGAATAAATCTTTCCTTTCCATTGTGCCAGAATCTAAGAGGGATTATGTCAACGGGAGATTGGGAATGGAAGCAAGTGAGAATTGCATGGAAGAGAGTGTGGATAGGGGATTGTCACCGAGGATGAGGTCATGTCCTATGAAATTCATGGATTACATTGTACATCGGATCATATAGCCAATCACATGTGTAGTTATACGTATGTTAGTTTATCACATGTGCAGTCATGTATATGTTAGTTTTAGCCAATTTGTTGTACTCATTTTTTGTTATTGTGGAGGAAGGGGGGTATGTTGGGTTGCAGTAGTGAAGGATGAAGGGAGTTCCAATTCCGGGGGCGGTATGTGGAATGCAGAAGGGGTCGGTTGTGGCAGTTACTGCCGGGATGTGGAGAGAACAAGAAATAAATCAGTGAACTCCTACCTGGTGTCGTCTCCTTTTCAGTAGGGCCAACAGAGATCTCTAAATACAGTGGGAGGTAGTCTGGCCAGTATGGAACAGGCGATGACCTCCCCCTCTTTGATGGCTGTCTGGCAGCCTGGCAAACTCTAAATCATACTCTTAGTGACTTTGATTAAGTGTCTTTCTCAGTCGGTAGAAAGGTGTGGGTTCCGGTTGTAATCAGTTATCCTTCTCCCCCACCTTCTCCCCACCCCCAGCTATTCCTAGCTAGAATGAGCCTTAAATAGGAGATTGCGGATTGCTCTTTACCTGAGGTACTTGCACCAGTTCAAGCTGGAAAATAAATTGGAACCTCTCCTCTGTCATGTACAGGCTGTTTCCTCCTTATACAAAACGCACTAGAAATATGCAACTATGTCAGCAATGTGCACCAGGACACACTCCTGATGGCTCTCTGACCCACCTGGGTCTAGCTCGGCTCCGTAATAGATGCTGAATCTGAAATGTGGCTGGATTCCTCGCTATTCAAGCGCTGATCATTATGCTTATAATTCAGGGGCACGGAGGCTTTCATGTCTGATTTACTAGTAAGAGATTCATCCTGCTCGTCAGCGGCTAAACGTCCCAATGGTTTAGCGTCCAACCCAATAGTAAAGACAAAATTACCATATCCTTATTGTCAGATTCCAAGTGGATGTCAAGGGGTGAATGGGCATTGACTCTGACCTATCTTCCCACACCTTCGAAAGGATTTCTATACGGTGGTGGACAAAGAGAGAGATGCTGGCACTGGTGGGCAATTTTAGGAACTGACACTTGTGAACAGTGTGAGGATTTCCTACTGAGTCAGTGAGACAACTCACTCCGATGGGCAGTGTGAGGGCTATCACTACTTGGCAGTGTCGAATGCTCACAATGGCGGACGGTGCAAGGAACTGACACTGTCGGACATTGTAAGAACCGGCTCTGGTGGGCAGTGTGAGGACCTGACGCTGTGGTGCAGTATAGAGCTTACACTAGTGGACGGTGTGAGGAACTGGCATCATTGGACATTGTGAGGCTTGTATTGAAGGGAAGTGTGAAACTTGCATTCATAGCTAAGTGTAATGAGACGCTCGTAATTGTGGAAATCTACATACACTTGTTCTCCTAATTCTGTACTCATACATGCCAGTAGACCCCATTCAGGTGGGAGACTCCCGATGGATTTATTCTGGCTGTCTCCGACTAAAATTGTCTCTGCTGCCATGGAGGTCAATGGGAAAAATATATTCTCCCGAATATTTATTTTTTTAATCTCCCACTTTTCTCTTGTAAAATGTTGGCCTGTATATGTACTGTTCGTCATAACTGAACCTCATATTTACACAGACGCCCGTAGGAAATTATGAACTGAAGGGTGCGGGCCCTTGTATAGAAGGAGGGGGGGGGGGGGGGGACGGGTGTCTATCCCGAAATATACACTGATACACAAGAAATGGCCCTCTTGCTTAGCTTACAAATGCTAATTGAGCTTGGAGCCTAGCCAGGGCATTTCTTGTGTATCAAAGCGATTTAAAGTAAATAAGCACACAAAACAAAAATTTCACTAACGAGGATCTTCAATAGAGAGTTATCACTAATCCACTGACCATTTTGATGTACCGACCATTGTCATAATTTTCTAAAACTGCCGCGCTGGTCACCTTCATCTTTTCTCAACTCGTTGTACTACTAGCTTCGGGCGCCACCCACTGCTAAACGTTTGCATTGTTACTGTTTTAAGTAGCACCACTAACAGCTGTTTTCTTTGGTCCCATAAAATATCATCAACTCTACACAGCAGTGTTGAAATTTAAAAAAATAACAAAGGAACATTTTATTTGAGGAATAGTGTAATTAGTGTTAGAGATCATGTCAGGCAGTTTATTATGTTTTTAAGCAAATTTCGCACCCGAAGAAACTGGCAACACAAAAAATGGGAAAGGGTTTTGTAACGTACTTCTCGGGTCATAAACATTCTCATTTTTACGCTAGTTTAGGGATTAAGGTACCTCCTGAACTCATCTTTGTTTGTCCCGCTACTTTCAGGGTATACTATTCTTACCTTTAATAGATAGTGCATTTCCTAGAGGCAGCTGTGAACGGTCCTTCTTTTTTCCAATATTTCGCTTGTCTAAGCTTTGTAAAAAGGGTTCTTGTGGGCTACATAAATTATTATTACACACGGACACACTATAACACACGCACTTAGAAATATTACAGAACATACAGAGACGAACATGCCTTACCTAGATCTCTACCTCGAGAAAGTTTAAAAAGCTTTAAAACCTCTGTTTATCTCTTAACAGCCTGTGAAGTGACACTCTGATGGGGTAGTAGATGTGCCAATCAGTTGCGAGGTTCCAGTTGTGCTTTGTCTGACCTTCAGCTGCTCTGAGCCAGCACACCACAATTAGAGTATATGATCTGTGAAATGAGGTCCTACTCTGTATTCCATTGCAACATTTACATAGCTTTTATTACTATTGTGTGGGGCGCTGGAAAGAAAATTAATAGTCCTCCACACTTCCCCACAGTGAATTGGCCTATGTCTCTGTGTCAGAGCATGGCACTGGGACAAAGCGGGGATGATTCCCAGGGACCGACCCAGAATCCAGCTCCGGCTCAAGAAAAGCCTCCATAATCCAAACTGTTTTCTCTGTGGTCCAACACTGCATTCATAATATTTTTCCTTCAACTGTACTTTACAGGGGTATTTTAAGTCACGGAGGAGCTTGATGCAAAATAGGGTTATGAGATAGAAGGTGTTTAAGGTGACTTTCTATATCCCTTGTACAAATAGGAGGCTTTTTGATCCAAAGATATTTTATTGATTGTATACATTTCAGTATACAACACGCCTGCATCAGGCCCTTAAAATGAGAAAACATAATCACCCCAACCCCCACAAGCTCCCTCGACATGTTGACATAACCGTGGTAATAATAGTCTTCCATTGTCATGAGTCTCACTCAACTCATGCTTATCGTCTTCAGTTTTATCTTCTCAAGAGGGTCCTGATAGTCCACCAGTTTGAAGGCTTTCAAGGATCACAGACACCCCATATTTGTCGTTTGGGAAGGCATATAGTGTACCAAAGGATTCCATGCCTGTTCACATTTATACCTCATGTCATTGAGATGCCATGTTGACTTTTCCATGAGCAACAAGGACCCCAGCTTACTTACCTAGTCATGAACTGTAGACCTGTCATGCTTGGTGGTTTTTCCCCCCAAACTGTCGCACCCCCCTTTTTCCTGAATTTCGTTTTTGTTGGCAATGGGACTCTGTGCACTTTACCACTGCTAATCAGCGCTAAAACGATTGTGCTGTCTTCCTTAAACATGGTAAAACTGGCTTACACCTGATTGGCATATTTAATTTACTTGTAAGTCACTAGTATACAGTACTACATGTACCCAGAGCCTGTAAATTAAATGCTAGTAGTGGGCCTTCAGCACTCATTGTGCCACCCACTTACGTTGCGCTTTAAGACATGTCTTAGACATGCCATTGCAGCCTGTAGTGCAGTTTTAAAACTGACAATGCAGCTTGACAAAATAACATCTTGCCACGCCTAAACCTTCATTTTTAATACATATGTCACACTTAAGGTAGGCCCTAAAGAGTCCAAAGGGCAGGCTGCATTGTATTTGTATAGGAGGACATGTGGGTGTAGGTTTTAAATGTCCCTGTAGTGAAAAACTCCTAAAGTAATTTTTTACTGCTGTAAGGCCTATCTCTTCCTTTGATTAACATGGGGTTACTTTGTCAAATTTAATACGTGATAACATTTGATTGGGAGCAGATAGAGATATCATGTTTGGACTCAACGGAATTGTGATTTAAAATCCTCTTCAATGGTAAAGTCAGATTTTAGGTCACAATTTTGAAAATGACACTTTTGAAAGTTTGCATTTTCTTGCCCTAACCATGTTGTGCCTGCTGCAAGTGTGCAGGGTCACATGGCTGTGAATGGTTTGGCTGCTGGGGTTTGTGTATTCCTACCAGACAGTGAGACAAAGGGAATTTTGTGTTGGCAGGACGGACCATTATGCCAGGATGGTTGGGCATAGAGCTGTTCCTTACCTTACTTACATTTCAAAGGGCTTGCCTCCCACACTCACAAAGGAACCTGACACTAATCTTTTGTCACCCAGACGTCTTGGAGCCTTGACATGGAAAGGGAAGAACTTTCCAGAAGCATATTTGGGGGGAGCCGAGAAGATTCTCCCACTTCAAAGGCTGGCACCAGGTATAATATTAGACCCTCAGAGCAACTCTTCAGTACACTCCTGGAATTGTGGAAGAGTCAGAAGTGACTTGGACACACAGAGGTTTGCTGGCCTGCTGCTTGAAACCTTCCTTGTATCTTAGAAGACTGCCCTGCTGCTATCAGAGGACTGCCGTGCTGCTTGAGGCTTGCCTTGCCCCATGAGAACTGTTCCGGTACTTGAGACATCCTTTGCTGCTTGAACCCAGGGCTTCCAGAGTGTCACAAAGGGCTAGTTGGCTGACCTCCTGTTTGAGGCACACAGACATAACAATCTCCGGAGTCCTTGAGCCCTGCACCTGGCCTCTGTGGGAGTGAGTCCTAATCCCCAAGTGGTACCCCCAAGTCCTGGAACCTTGGTTGTGGTGTTTAAGTTGCTGCTCCTGCCTACCCCTAAAAGTTGGGACTTAGACAGATTTTCACCTAAATGTGGCCTGAGAACCGACAACAGACCACGACCAACCTGCTCACCGTTCCACCCAAGGTGCATCGCCAGTCAGCCTGACTCTGTGGTAGCTTCCACTATGCTCTTCTCCACAGCAGCTGAAATCCTGTTCAGTGCTACCGCTTGGCAAAGGTATCTGGCCTCATGGAGCCCTCATTGGCTACACTCTGCAGAATCCCTCTGCTGGAGATTTTCGACTTCCCAAAAATTGACAAAGTCCGAAGGTAGAAATCTTCACCAAAACAGTGGCTCCTTGAAGATGAATCCTTCTCGGAAACCACTAGTTGTCTAGCCCCACTGAACTTTACCTTCTCAGAAACTTCTTATCAAAATGTCTTCCAAGTCTGAAGGTAAACAGAGACGGGCCCAATCCATCTTGTGTGTATGAAGTGTGTCCCTCAGGGACCTTTGGCTGTTAGTGTCAAAAGAATTTTGGAGATAAATCCCTTAGGTGACATATAACTAGGGAAGGACTTTTTGCAGTCAGTAGGCAGTCTAGTAGCTGCTGCTCTGTTACTAGGTGGGTTATTCAAGCTTCAACTGCCATTACCGCATGTGTTTTTTTCCCCTGCTTTAATTTTCTTCTTAGATTGTTCAGATGGTTTTTTCTTCATTGTCAAAGAGGTCACTAAGCATCCAACACTCAACAGCCTTTACCCATCTTCCCATGCCCGCTCGTGTGCTCCCCGGTGTACATTTTGGGTTTCTCCACAATGGAGTGTACAGGGATGGAAACAATGTCAAAGCAACTTATTTGTAATCATGTCTCAGATATCCATCGTAGGTCTCAAGATATCAGAAGAATAACACACACTGGGGCGTCTGTCGGCTTTTTTGAATCATGTCTCACATTGCCATAGTCGGTATCAAAATATTGGAAAAATAGCACACACTGGGAGTCTAACAGATGTGGCCAGCCAAGGAATTGACCATTGTGCTTGTCTCATTACTGTTGCATCGGTAGGGTTCAGTGTCTCTCATTTTTATGAAGAGTCCATTTAAAGAAGACCTGAGCCTGTGAGGAATAATTGTATTATCTTATGTCGGGATACCTCTGTGCCCGAAGCATCTATGAGACTGTAGGACTAATCTTGCAATTCGGGCTCTCTTACCCACCCATATAAAAAGGTCCATAGCACTTTGTAAAGCTTTTAGATTCTCAATGGCAGTGCCTGAAAGACATACAATAATATAGGTAGGACATTCATTTGTATGGTTGATATCCGACCTAGCCATGAGATATAGATTAAGCAGTCTTCAGATGTCTGTGGTGATTGTGATAATAAGCCTTCAGTAGTTAGCTGCATAAAGCAACTGCAGTTTGGGTGCAGTATAGATTTCCAGGTATCATTTCATCTTTTTTTTTGGCCCAGCAAAATAGAGTGTGTTCTGTTAGTGCCTCTCTTACCATTAGGGCCAAACAATTTCCAGTAGCTCTGGCTTTTCTACGTTGACCTTAAAGCCAGCTGGCAGTAGCAATGTATAGTAATCAGTTATAATAATATGCCATCCCCAAATAGGTGGATTATGTGTTGTTCTCCCCCAAAGTCCACACCCTTCATATCTGGGTGTTTCCTAAAGTGAGCAGCTGAAGCTCCTTGGCCAGTGTAAACAGTAAGGGTGACAAGAGGCACCCCTGTTGAGTGCCTCCATGCAGGAGGAATGGATCAGATTTACTTCTGTTAACCAATATACTGGCAGGTGGCTAGCAGATGACTTCTAATAGTTAGCCACTATTTATGTCCCCATATTTGAGCCCAGTTCATTTTTTGAGTACTTTGAAAATAAATGGCCAGCCTAACATGTCAAAAGTTTTTTCAGCATCTAATGACAGGATTGTGTGTAGGATCCTCCAATGGAATGCTTCTTCAATAGGATCAGGCACTCCACGGATATTGTCCACAGCTTTTCAGTTGGGACAAAGTCAGGCTGATCATATGCATGCATGTGCATGGCATGTGCATGGCATATGCATGGCATGTGTGGCATCAAACGGATCAAGAGGACATTTGTGTATGTTTTCACATCTGAATTGAGAACTGCAGTGGGGTAATATACTTGGGGGGGTTGGTTTACCCTCTTTATGTAATACCGTGATGTGGGCCTCAGTCATAGCAAATGTAACCATTTTTGATTGCAGAATAGAGTTAAATATCATCACAGGTCGTGGGATAATGTCTGAACAGAAATGTTTATGCGTTTGTCAGCTCACCAGGCCCTGGGGACTTGTTGGGACATTGATCACTCTTGGCCTTCAATACCTTCTCCAGAGTTATTCATTCGTCCAAGGCTGCTCTATTAGCACCCAACAGTCTTGACAAACCTGCCGAGCGAATAAAATATTCTACCTCATTCAAGTTTCCTCGGTCCGCCGAGCTCAATGCTGAGTAGTATTGTTTGAATGGCTGCCGTTTCCCATCTTTCCGACTATTGGGCTCGCCCCCGTCTCCTCTTACGGCGAGGATTCTCATAATTGCTCTTGCACATCCAAGCCTTTGTGCCAGGAGAGAGTCTGTCTTAGTGGCGTTTTCGTAGAATTTTTGCTGCAGGCATAATTAAGCTTTTCCACTCTCTCCATTGCCCAAGACCTAGATGACACCTCACTTTAGTGACCATGACTAGAGCTTTTAATGTCCACAACTGCTTAACGTTCTCCTCCACTATTGCAAGCTCAGCTTCTAGGGCTTCATGAAGCCATTTGTGTCCGTGGCTTAGCCTAACTCGTTCCGAGATGCACTGCTGTCAGTGCATCGCTAATATTGTTTTTTAAGGCGTCCCAGAGGGTCCTCGAGGGAAGGGTGCCTTTTATCTTTTTCCTTGAAATATTTCAAGTATGTTTCCCTCAGCTCTTGGGCAACTACCCTGTCTCTGTTAAAAGTTTTATAAACCTCACGTGTCCCCTCTAACTGGCTATTGGTTCTGTATCCCTCCCAGATTGACATGGAGTGATCCAATATCGCTATTGAACCATGTGTTGTAAAAGAAGTATGTGCCACCCTATTATGCATTCCCAGTGCTTGGTCCATTATTGAGTACGATGTGTGCACATTAGAAAAGTAGGTGTATTCCTGTGTTGTGGGTTTGTCCTCTCTCCCTATTAATCTGTCTATTATACCTGCCTCTCTGAATCCCCCTTATAGTGATTGTGTCATGGCACCTTAGTAATAGTTTTCTTGGGGGTGGCTATCAATCTGCATATCTGCTACTATATTAAAGCCATCTACCCAGAGCAGCTCATACAGGTTTTAGACCTTAATTTCAGCAATCCTCTGGACTAAAAGAGTATCACGAGCCGTTTTCAGGGCATACACATTAAAAATATTAAAGCTCCCTTTTGGCCACTGCATCTCCAGATATGAAAAACAGCCCTGTTTGGCATCTTTACCTATCTTCATTTTATCTATTAACGAGTGTCTGTGTAGGACAGTCATGATGACACCTCTTTTTAGGTCGAGCGTAAGCGTTCAACGTGTTGTATACTTTTAAATATACTTATACTGTGAGTTTAAAGCTATTTTAGCTATTTCATTTGTTGGTTGCAGTGTCCTTTAAAAATCCTTGCTGGCGAGTGGTCAGTTCAGCCTCTTTGTCCTGCCTTTTTCTCTTTTGGGAGCAGCACCAACTACTGTATAATTACGCTATGTCCTGTTTATCTCTTCTGTAGGGGACTTTAAAAAAAAAACTTTTTGACTGTTCATCCTACACTGTGAGTGTGTGTTCCAGAGCATCCACGCTTCCTCAGGTAAGTCCCTCCTCCCCATCAGCTCCCTCTACAAACATAAAACCAACAGCAAAGGGGGGGCTTTTCCAGGGCCAGCTGACGTTTGTTTATCTTAGCTCCCATGCTTGGCTTGGAATGAGAGCTATAATTTCTTTGTTGTCTGGGCTATAGCTGGAAAATACCAGCTGCTGTGCTCCGGAGCTGCTTCAAAGGGAGTGCTCTGCTGAATAGTGACTGCAGTTATGATGTTTGTATGAGCATGATCCCACAAGCCTGCATTTAAATAAGGCTAATATACATACACATAACAATGTGAGGGCAGCTCCGGGCCCCACAAGGCTATAACTGGCATTGCCTCTTTAGAGGGTCCCTTGGAACTGCCTCGCTCTCTTCGTGTTGCCCTTCCTGTCCTCCCTTCCCTGCATCAATATGAGCTCTGCAGCCAGCAGCAGCCATCCCTCCTGTCCCTCTTCCCAGCTCAGTCTGGAGAGAACAGAAGGAGCCCAGATTAAGGAATCCCAACTGAGCCCCCTTCCCATGCCTGCCCCTGGTTTTTCATGTCCCTTTAGCAAGTGATAGATGGGTACTTGCAGAATACATTTGCTAACACAATATGCGTGTCCTATCATCCATATAAGAACAAAATATATTTTCTCTCTCTCGTTTCCATTTTAAGGACTTGTATTTCCAAGGTTCAGAATATAAACTGAGGCGCATCTGCAACCATGTATCCTGTTTATGTGCACACAGCCGAGGTTGCATGGTTCTTTGGGGTGTTTGTTGCTGCTATTGGACTCTGGAAATAAAACTGCGCTGTCCTGATGACATTAGCTAAGTGATTGTAATACACCTTAGGACCTCAAAACTGTAGATCTCTGTTAGTGCCCCAGCGTGCTGTGGTAATCCAAACGCTCTCAAGAAATACCGCCTTCTCCAGTTACAGTGGGCGATCTTGTTTGAAATTTCTTAATCTTGGCCCTTTTTCATAATTGATCAGTTCGTTCCACCTAATGACTAATTACATATCAGAGAACCTCAGCAGCATCCGTCATCATTGTAGAATGTAATAATCAATGACGTTTCAACAAAAGACAAATAAATATGCAAATAAGGACTCATCAGCATTTGCATGTGCTCTTTGTATAATAACGGTGCTGACAAGGCTGTAATTAACAGAAGTTGGGGCTTGGATGGTATCAGCATTTTATCGTTGTCTCTGTGGGGGCTGGAATGAAGTTCTGCTCTACTTGCACCTTGCCGCAGCTGGGATGTGATGGGATGAGCCAGGTAGCAGAGACTTCTGAGAACCCTTAACTCATCTGTGACCGGCACTTCAAGATGCTTTGTTAACTTTATTTTATTTTAAATGAAGCATGTTATCTTTTTATAGCAACGAAGAGAGCGAGAAAGGAACACACAAATAATGTTAAACTGTCCACCGCATTGAACGATATACTGACTGTTTTATTTTGAGTGGTATTTTGGGTGTGTCGTAGCCTCTCAGCCATCAAGACCTTGAGGGGCATATTTATACTCTGTTTGCGGCGAATGTGCGTCAACATTTTTGACGCACATTCGGTGCAAACCCTGCCCCATATTTATACTTTGACGTCCGACGCAGCGGGCGTGAAAGTTCCACCATGTGCGCCATTTTTTGGAAGGGGGAACCAGCCTTGCGTTAATTATATGCAAGGTAGGCGTTCCCTTCCAAAAAATGACTTTAAGGCCTGTGCGCCTTATTTATACTGTGACGTCATTTTGACGCACAGGAGGGGGCAGGCCTTAAAAAACGGCGCCCAGCCTGATGGGAGCCGTTTTTTAACACCTGGGTCAGGGCAGGCGTTAAGGGACCTGTGGGCTCAGAAGGAGCCCAGAGGTGCCCTCCCATGCCCCCAGGGACACCCCCTGCCACCCTGGCCCACCCCAGGAGGACACCCGAGGATGGAGGGACCCATCCCAGGGAAGTTAAGGTAAGTGCAGGTAAGTTTTTTTTCCGTATTTTTTTTGTGGCATAGGGGGGCCTGATTTTATACCCCCCTACATGCCACTATGCCCAATGACCATGCCCAGGGGACATAAGTCCCCTGGGCATGGCCATTGGGCAAGGGGGCATGACTCCTGTCTTTGCTAAGACAGGAGTCATTTCAATGGGGGTTGGGCGTAAAAAAAAATGACGCAAATCGGGTTGAGGCCAAAATTTTGCCTCAGACCTGACTTGCCCCATTTTTTGACGCCCAAGCTCCATTTTCCCCTACGCCGGCGCTGCCTGGTGTGAGTCATTTTTTTTTACGCACACCAGTCCGCAGCGCCGGCTAACATCATTCTATAAAATAAGGCGCCCGCATGGCGCTTTGGAATGCGTTAGCCTGCGGAATTTTTTTTTGACGCACAACTGCATTGGCGCAGTTGTGCGTCAAAAAGTATAAATATGGGCCTGAGTGTCTGCTCTTATGCAGAATTATCAGTGCCCATTGATTTATTATCCCTTCCTTGTGAAAGGATTCACAGTAGTGGCTGCTGGCGGGGGGCGCACTCCTCCGCCTATATGGAGGAGCCACCCCTGCCAGGCCATACGGAGGAGCATGCAGCATTAACTTGATGGAGATAACGAATGGTGCAATCTGGAGATGATATTGCCTCCAGCTTCCGATACCTCCTTCTAGGGGTTACATATCTGGTTACACTGCATTAGGTTCTGCCATTCTATTTTCATGTGGTTATGCTCTCTAGGGACTGACTATATGGTTACATGATCATGTTTCTTACAAATGTTATTTTTATAGTTTCTGAGCATTACAGTCAATATAAAAACAATTATAATAAATAATGGCAATATTTTCTTTTTATGCTGCAGATATAAAAAGAAGGAAAATGGAAGTGTGCTAATTATATGCAGGGCAACTGGACTTATGTAGCAGAGAGGACCAAATTATGCGTCAGGGTTGACCTCTTAATGTGGCAAGAAAAGTTCAGTTATGTATTTACAATGACAATAGCTCTAACTCAAGCAAATGTGAGACCTAATGCATTGCAAATGCTTCTTTTGTTTAGCTTTGTTCACCTAACATCATTTTACACACATTTTTGATTGCCTCTTCAAACACTCAATAGACGCCGCAGCATTTTCACAAATGACTTTAGTCTCTGTCACAATTTTTGCAACGTTTGGCTGATGCTATACAACTGTGGATCACAAAGCGGTAAAACTTTCCTTGTTTTCACATTTATTTGGGTGGGGGATAAATGTTTACTGCTTTTCCAATTCACTTTGCCTTCTGCCTACTTTGGTTACATTAAATGCTCATTTTATTCAAGGGGAAGCATTGTTTTTTAGCTTTGTTCACCAAGCTGCATATTACACACATTGTTGCAATTCTCGTGTCAAACTCAAAGCCTCATCTTTAAAGCTGGATATTGTTTGTGTTACCAATTTACCCATAAACGGCAGATGCAGGGCCGGCTTTTGGGAGGTGCGAGCGGTGCGACCATACCGGTTGCTGACCTCAGGGGGGCGTTGTGTTTAGCAATAACTTCTGGAACTTGCGATTAAAGAGCACCTGCTGAAAAGTTCCTTGTGCGTTTAGTCTTCAAGAAACAATTAAAATGTCAAGATACCTCTAGTGATTAATATTCCTGCTAGAGAGAGAGATGGGAGTTTTGCCCCCTTGAGTCAACATAAATTAGCATAGAGGGTTAATATGCCTGCTGCAAGAAAACAGAACTATTGGGGCATATTTAAGAAAAGTGGCGCTGCACACCATGTGTACGCCATATTTAAAATATGGCGCACCATGGCGGCAGTTAAGGGACTAGTTTCAGAATTTTTTATGCTAGTCCGGCGCTTTGCATGATTAGCATCAAAAATGTTGACGCTAATCTTGCAAAGCACCCAGAGGCCCATTGTAACCAATGGAGGCCCCCTTTTAATGCATGCTCTGAGCAGGCGTCAAAAGTGCCAGAAAAAAATGACGCAAAGAAATGTGACAGATTTCTTTGCATCATTTTTTTGGCCCCCCTAACGGGGATGTCCCCTTTGCATATATTATGTCTGGTGCAGGCATAATGTATTGCAAAGGGTTACAAAGTGACGAAATGCATGCATTGCGCCTCTTTGTAAATATGGCGCAGCGTTTTTGGCCTTCTAACACCATGCTAGTGTAAAAAAATGACACTAATGTGGCATTAGAATGGCTCTAGAGGTTATTAAATATGCCCCTACGGCAGTGCTTAATTTGTACTTGTTGTGTCTGGTGCGGTGCACCTGCACTTATTTTTGAGGGCAGGCGCTTATTTTTCTGCTTCAAGCATTTACTGCAAGAAAAAGACACATATGGGAAAGGCGGAGTAAGAAAAAAATAAAAAAGTGCCACAATGGGAAAAAGCAGAAATCCGCAAGAGTGAGTTGAAGGGTCAGGGAGTGCCTGTAAATGATTTGAAGAGGCACGAGATGGCCTTAGGATTAGGCTGCCCCTGTTTTCCATGTTCACACATTTAATTGCAGCAGCTGCGTGTTTAAGAGGAGGGCTTTGGGCACCGGCACCTTTTTATTTACAAATTAAGCACTGCCCTATGGGGCATATTTGAAAAAAGTGGCGCTGCACACAGTGCAGCACCACTTTTCTTGCGTCCCCTAGCGCCCTCCTAATGCCACCATGTGTGCGTCATATTTAAAAGACAGGGCACCATGACGATAGATAGGGGTCTAGCATCCAAATTTTTTATGCTAGTCCACGAGCTTTGCAGGATTAGTACAAAAATGTTGACGCAAGCCTGCAAAGCACCGAGAGGCCCATTGTAACCAATGGAAGCCTCCTTGTAACGCCTGCTCTGAGCAGGCGTTAAAAATGCCAGAATAATCTGTCAAATTTCTTAGCGCCATTTTTTTGGCCCCCCTGGCACAGGCATAATGTAGCACAAAGGATTATAAAGTGCCGCAATGCATGCATTGCGCCACTTTGTAAATATGGTGCAGCATTTTTGGCCTTCTAACGCCACATTAGCATAAAAAAAATTACGCTAATGTGGCGTTAGAATGGCCCTAGGGGCTCTTAAATATACCCTATGGGGCATATTTGAAAAAGTGCACTGCACACAGTGCTGCACCACTTTTCTTGCGCCCCGTGCCGCTCCCCTAACGCCACCATGTGTGCGCTGTATTTAAAATACGGCGCAACATGGCGATAGTTAGGGGACTAGTGTCAGAATTTTTTACGCTAGTCCAGCGATTTGCAGCATTAGCGTCAAAAATTAAAATGCTAATCCTGCAAAGCACCGAGAGGCCCATTGTAACCAACAGAAGCCTCATTTTAACACCTGCTCTGAGCAGGTGTTAAAAGTGCTGGAAACAAATGACACAAAGAAATCTGTCGGATTTCTGTGTGCCATTTTTTTGGGCCCCCCTCTAACGGGGGAATGCCTCCTTTGCATACATTATGTCTGGCGCAGGCATAATGTAGTGCAAAGGGATACAATGTGGCGCAATGCATGCACCACTTTGCAAATATGGCACAGCGTTTTTGGCCTTCTAACGCCACATTAGCATAAACAAAATGACGCTAATGTGGAGTTAGAATGGCGCTGGGGCTCTTAAATATGACCCTATGTTTTATGCGGCTAGCTGAGTGGATTAGTAAAGCCAGCCTTTACAAGTGCTTTAAAACACATGAATGTATTTAAGAGCGGAGCGATGGAGAGATGAGGGGTACATTTGCCGGGTGGTAGTGAGTGAAACCGAGGAGGTCATAGGATGGGGGGGGCGGCACAATAAACTGTCGCACAGGGCACCACCAGTCCTAAAGCCTGCCCTGGGCTGATGCCATAAAACTGCGTCTTGGCCCATGATAAGCTCACAATATAGTAACTCTTCTGTGTGCCTCGTGTTGGAGCTTTTGCTGCACTTTCACTGCCTTTCTGTTGCTTCAACAATCCAAAGAAACACAGAAAAGGGAAGGTACATGATTTTATAATATGTTCCTTGATAGTACTTTGCAGTCGCACACTGAATGTTATGGTGCAACTCACTAGTTAATATGTCTACTCCTAGTCTTCCCCTAGCGTTTCTGTTAGTCACCCAGCAACTCTGATGGTGGGGCGGTGAAAGTGGTATTCTATTCTAATTAGCATGGCAGATTTAATTTAGGATGGTAAATGGCAATATTTTTATTTTTTGCTGTAACAGAGGAAGAAAGTAATAAACATTTACAATGCCAATAGCTCTAATTCAAGTAAATGCAAGACCTATTGCATTGCAGATGCTTGTTTTGCTGGTGGGTGACAAAAATTGTAGAGGGTATAATTTGTGTCTCACAAGCTGCACATCTAGAAAGAGAAGTTTTGCTTTTTGGAAGCAAATTACATCTAGGATAATTACCCTCACCACCTTTCAAACCTTTTGTTGTTTGATCGATGAATTCAGCCCCCACACATTACAGGTTATTATTATCACTATTCTTAACTACAGAGACTGTCCTTTGTTGGTATTAAGACAAAATATTGAGTAAAAAACACCATGTAGACAAAATATTGTGTCAAGAATATTGAGGACAAAAATGTCATGGAGGTAAGTTTCTGGTGGCAAGCAAAGTTTTATTATACTTAATTCCACAATTTGTACCTCACGGATATCTATCTTCAAGGTACGTAGGTGTGGAGTTAAAAATAGTACATTTATACTTATCTATTTGCACTTCCCTTCTCGATATTTTGGTACTAGATCTTTTTGACACGATTTTTGTCCATGCAAAACTTATGTCATTGATATGCTATCGGAAAACTCGTTTGTCATTTCTGAGAAAGCCTCTACTATGTCTGACTTCAATGCCTAAATTTGTGTGGTGACCACATTTGAGATTATGCCTTGAAGGTCAGCAAAACAACTCTGCAAGTCCTCCTTAGTTAGTGATGAGTGAGCCTCCCCCCTTTTTCAAAGTAATGTTTTGCTGTTGCAGTGTCCAATGTGTCGCCCGTCATTGTGGAGTCTTGTTGAGCTCAGCAGAGTGCAAGTAGGTTGCTACATCTTTGTGAGGCCATATCTGCAGTGAGGTCTAAGAGCCCCCTGGCACAATATAGCAATTTCTGAATGTAAGGAAATGCCTCCTTGGCATTGTTACCCCTTGAATTTTTGCCTTTGCTGATGCCAAGTTATGATTTGAAAGTGTGCTGGGACCTGCTAACCAGGCCCCAGAACCAGTGTTCTTTCCCTAAACTGTACCTTTGTCTCCACAATTGGCACAACCCTGGCACCTAGGTAAGTCCCTTGTAACTGGTACCCTTGGTACCAAGGGCCCTGATGCCAGGGAAGGTCTCTAAGGGCTGCAGCATGTCTTATGCCACCCTGGGGACCCCTCACTCAGCACATACACACTGCTTGCCAGCTTGTGTGTGCTGGTGGGGAGAAAATGACTAAGTCGACATGGCACTCCCCTCAGAGTGCGATGCCAACCTCACACTGCCTATGGCATAGATAAGTCACCCCTCTAGCAGGCCTTACAGCCCTAAGGCAGGGTGCACTATACCACAGGTGAGGGCATAGGTGCATGAGCTCTATGCCCCTACAGTGTCTAAGCAAAACCTTAGACATTGTAAGTGCAGGGTAGCCATAAGAGTATATGGTCTGGGAGTCTGTCAAACACGAACTCCACAGAACCATAATGGCTACACTGAAAACTGTGAAGTTTGGTATCAAACTTCTCAGCACAATAGATGCACACTGATGCCAGTGTGCACTTTATTGTAAAAATACACCCAGAGGGCATCTTAGAGGTGCCCCCTGAAAACAAACCTGACTCCAGTGGTGGCTGACTAGTTTTTGCCAGCCTGCCACACACCAGACACGTTGCTGGCCACACGGGGAGAGTGCCTTTGTCACTCTGTGGCCAGGAACAAAGCCTATACAGGGTAGAGGTGTTTCTCACCTCCCCCTGCAGGAACTGTAACACCTGGTGGTGAGCCTCAAAGGCTCACCCCCTTTGTTACAGCGCCACAGGGCATCCCAGCTAGTGGAGATGCCCGCCCCTCCCGCCACTGCCCCCACTTTTGCCAGCAAGACTGGAGGAGATAATGAGGAAAACAAGGAGGAGTAACCCCCCCAGTCAGGACAGCCCCTAAGGTGTCCTGAGCTGAGGTGACTCTTACTTTTAGAAATCCTCCATCTTGCAGATGGAGGATTCCCCCAATAGGATTAGGGATGTGCCTCCCTCCCCACAGGGAGGAGGCACAAAGAGGGTGTAGCCACCCTCAGGGCCAGTAGCCATTGGCTACTGCCCTCCCAGACCTAAACACACCCCTAAATTGAGTATTTAGGGGCTCCCAGAACAGACGAAGATAGATTCCTGCAACCTAAAGAAGAAGAAGGACTGCTTACCTGAAGCCCTGCAGTGAAGATGGAGACGACAACTGATTTGGCCCAAGCGGCCTGTCTCCCTACTTCGAAGAAAACTGCAACAGGGACGTATCCAACAGGGTCCAGCGACCTCTGAAGCCTCAGAGGACTACCCTGCATCTAAAGGACCAAGAAGCTCCCGAGAACAGCGACCCTGTTCAAGAAACTGCAACTTTTTGAAACAAAGAAGCAACTTTTAAAGACCACAAGTTTCCCGCCAGAAGCGTGAGACTTTCCACTCTGCACCCGACGCCCCCGGCTCGACCTGTGGAAAACTAACTCTACAGGGAGGACTCCCCGGTGACTGCAAGCCCGTGAGTAGCCAGAGTTGACCCCCCTGAGCCCCCACAGTGACGTCTGCAGAGGAAATCCAGAGACTCCCCCTGACCGCGACTGTCTGCTTCAAGGAACCCGACGCCTGGGAACCACACTGCACCTGCAGCCCCAGGACCTGAAGGAACCGAACTCCAGTGCAGGAGCGACCCCCAGGCGACCCTCTGCCTAGCCCAGGTGGTGGCTACCCCGAGGAGCCACCCCTGTGCCTGCCTGCATTGTTGAAGAGAGCCCAGGGTCTCCCCATTGATTCATATTGAAAACCCAACGCCTGTTTGCACTCTGCACCCGGCCGCCCCTGTGCCGCTGAGGGTGTACTTTCTGTGCATGCTTGTGTCCCCCCCTGTGCCCTACAAAACCCCCCTGGCCTGCCCTCCGAAGTCGCGAGTACTTACCTGCTGGCAGACTGGAACCGTGGCACCACTATTTCCATTGAAGCCTATGTGTTTTGGGCACCACTTTGACCTCTGCACCTGACCTGCCCTGAGCTGCTGGTGTGGTAACTTTGGGGTTGCCTTGAACCCCCAACGGTAGGCTACCTTGGACCCAACTTTGAACCCTGTAAGTGTTTTACTTAACATTTACTTACCTCCCCCAGGAATGGTTGATTTTTGCACTGTGTCCACTTTTAAAATAGCTTATTGCCATTTTTGTCAAAACTGTACATGCTATTGTGATAATTCAAAGTTCCTAGTATACCTGAGTGAAATACCTTTCATTTAAAGTATTGTTTGTAAATCTTGAACCTGTGGTTCTTAAAATAAACTAAGAAAAAATATTTTTCTATATAAAAACCTATTGGCCTGGAATTGTCTTTGAGTGTGAGTTCCTCATTTATTGCTTGTGTGTGTACAACAAATGCTTAACACTACCCTCTGATAAGCCTACTGCTCGACCACACTACCACAAAATAGAGCATTAGAATTATCTCTTTTTGCCACTATCTTACCTGTAAGGGGAACCCTTGGACTCTGTGCACACTATTCCTTACTTTGAAATAGTGTATACAGAGCCAACTTCCTACACTGAAATACTGTTGCTTAGTAGCACTTAATGCTAGGCGAATCATGGTTGCAGCATCAAAGCGTGGCTCTGAAAGATAGCAGTAGGAAGTGTTGTGCTTGCTCTGGAGAGCTGCCAGTAAGGCATGTGCTATGGTGACACTCTTTTATAGACCACTGACTGCAGTGTCTCCAATACTCAGCTCCATGTTAAGGGTGTAAGTGGCAGTTCAGCCCACCCACCATACCTACAAAAACACAGTACTCCCCCTTGTCAAAGTCCAATGTCTACTGCCCATCCTGCGTTTCATATAAAATTAGGTTAAATGCGCTATGTTGTATGAGATGGAGCTCAGACCGTGGAGGTCTCTCATGGCATATTGGATACAGTTTGTTTACAACTCACCTACACAATGTCCAAATGAGATATTTAGGCCCTCATTACAACCCTGGTGGAAAATCCCACTTACCGCCGTGCCGACGGCCGCCAACATACCGTGACCGCGGCGGTATTACGGGTATTATGACCCACACAGAGAAATCCGCCACTTGACAGACACCCACACAAGTCCGCCACACCAAAGGTCAGTGATAAACTGGCGATAGCAAAACCCACACTGTCACGCCAACAGGAATACGCCCACAGTATCACGACCCACGAATCAATGCGGCAGTCTTTCAACCGTGGTAAACCATTGGCGGTACACACCGCCGCGCTCAAAATACACACACACTTACGAAACTACACCACATTGGACAATTCAAAATACACACACCTGACACACATACACACACCACACCCGCACACTCACAACACTATAAAACACACACCCACATTACCCACAACCCCTTACAATGAAAAAACTTTAACAAGCAGCGAGAGAGAAAATCAAAGACCACACCATCATCCAGAGGCACAGAACACTATTACACATACACCATCCACACACATCACATAATACTTTACAACAGAGCACCCCACACATCACCTCACATATCACTCACACCACATCATGGTACCTCAAAGACACCCCAGGTTTTCTGAGGAGGAGCTCAGGGTCATGGTGGAGGAAATCATCCGGGTAGAGCCACAGCTATTTGGATCGCAGGTGCAGCAGACCTCCATTGCAAGGAAGTTGGAGCTATGGCGGAGAATCGTCGACAGGGTCAACGCCGTGGGACAGCATCCCAGAACCAGAGATTACATCAAGAAGAGGTGGAACCACCTACGGGGGAAGGTACGTTCCATGTTTTCAAGACACCAAATAGCTGTACAGAGGACTGGCAGTGGACCCCCACCTCCTCCCCCACAACTAACAACATAGGAGGGGCAAGTCTTGACAATAATGCATCCTAAGGGTCTCGCAGGAGTAGCAGGAGGACTGGACTCTGGTAAGTCAAATCTTTACTACTTCATCCCCCACACCCTACCTGCATGCCATCACAAACTCCTACCCCTACCCTCACCCCCATTGCTCCAACACCTCACATATACTCCACTAGCACAACCCACCCATCGCAATACCAAGCCCTGCATGCAACAACATGCATGGACACCCATCACAGACTTGCATGGACACCCATCACCACAGCATGCACACTAGATAGACTCACCCAGCCCACCTAATCAGCAATCACACAAGGCCAAGGTGACAGTACAAGCACATTTATACAGGGAAACAAACCCATTGCACAAGATGGCACACACAGATACAATAACAATGCATTTGCATCCCAACAAGACCCTTACCCAACGTCACCGGACAGGAGGTGCCATCTGTATCCACTCCCCCCACAGAAGAGGCTCACAGTGATGACAGCAGCTCTGCATGCCTGGATCAGGATGACCAGCCTGCCCATCTGGGACCTCTGGACAGTCGGTTCCCCTGCCACAGTCCCAAACCACCACAGAGCCTCCCCCCTCAGGAAACACCACCCAGCGGGCCCATGCCACTGTCCCCAGGACATGTCAATCAGCAGTGTGTCCACCACTACAGGGACCCCAGGCAACCCCACTAATCCAGGAAGATCAGGGACCTGGGGTCAGTGGCAGTGGGCACACGGTTCAGGGGACAGAGGCACAGGACAACAGGGAAGCTCGGAGGACTGCTGTGGGACAGGGGGAGGACAGGCCCAGGGAACCCACTCTCCACGAGGCACTCTCCAACATCATGGGAGCATACCACCATTCCCAGGAGACCATAGGCACGGTACTGGCCAAGTTTCAGGAGACCCAGTGGCTGCATGAGGGACAATACATGGGGATCAGGGAGGACCTCACTAAAATATACACCATCCTGGCCACCATAGCAGGGGTGCTGACTGATATGGGCAAGACAATGAGGGAGGCAGTGGCTCAACAAAGGGCCCCTGACACTAGCCAAACCGAGGAACAGCCTTCAACCTCCGCCGGCGCTAGTGGACAGGAGGCTCTGCCACATAACCAACAGGCCACCAGCACCCCAACCCCTGCAGAAGGAGAACCACCCCGCAAACAGTCCCTGAGATCCAGGCAGAAGACAGAGAACATTGCCAAGACCCCCGCCAGAAAATAGGACTCTCCTGATTGTCATCCTTATGTCCCACTCTATTACCCTGTCCACCTTGAACTGCCATTGCTCCCCTTCCTATGCCCCATTGGACAATGCACCTGTGATACCAAGAGACTGGACTCCACCATGGACCTTCCTCCACCATCACCCCAGCCCCTTGCACATACCCCTATACCCATTAGCACCTAAATAAACACCCTTTAATCAAAAACCAATCTGGAGTCAGTCTGATCTTTCACAAATGTATTATCATAACATTAGCAAAATTTGAAATGTAAATGTACATTTACTCATGCCAATGTATGACAGTTGTTGGGCAGCAGTACACATAGCAGAAGGCAGAATGGGGTACACAGATCTGATAAAAGGAAATCCAAAGGGAACAGTCAGTGTCCATAGACAGAGGTTAAGAGGCTGCCATGTACAATGTCCTGAAGTATACTGAAATGTGAAGAGGAGTTACAGTCTCTTACCTGTGTGTCACTGGAAGTACTGCATGATGATGTTCGTTCGGTTGTCAATATCTTCTTCCTCTGCCTCCTCTTCCTCACTGTCCACAGGCTTCACCGCTGCCACAAGCTCATCACCAGGCTCATCCTCCAGCAGAAAAGACACCTGGCGTCTCAATGCCAGGTTGTGCAACATACAGCATGCCACGATGATCTGGCGCACCTTCTTCAGTGAGTAGTACAGGGAGCCACCTGTTAGATGGAGGCACCGGAATCTGACCTTCAGGAGGCCGAACGTCCTCTCAATAATACGCCTAGTTCACCCATGTGCCTCATTGTAGTGTTCCTCTGGCCTTGTCCTGGCATTCCTCACTGGGGTCAGTAGCCATGAGAGGTTGGGGTAACCAGAGTCACCTGCAAATTTCGAGGGATACCTGTTAGACACACACCAACCCTTAGAGACTACCCCATACCCAGACACCTACTCATAATGTGTGGGGAGCTTGGGATCACCTATTAGCCACACCTGGTGCCTCTGGAGTTGGCCCATCACATAAGGGATACTGCTATTCCGCAAGATATAGGCATCATGCACAGAGCCAGGATACTTGGCATTCACATGGGAGATGTACTGGTCAGCCATACACACCATTTGCACATTCATCGAATGGTAGCTTTTTCTATTTCTGTACACTTGTTAATTTCAATGGGAGGGGGACAAATGCCACATGTGTACCATCAATGGCACCAATGATGTTAGGGATATGACTCAGGGCATAGAAGTCACCTTTCACTGTGGCCAAATCATCCATCAGGGGGGTTCCTGTGGGATGGCGGATTGCTGACATCAGGTCTGGCTCCAACTGGGTACACAGTTCCTGGATTGTGGCACAGTCAAGCCTGTATGTGATTATGACATGACGCTCCTCCATAGTTGACAGGTCCACCAACGGTCGGTACACCGGAGGATGCCGCCATCTCCTCACATGTCCCAGCGGACGGTGCCTATGAAGGACAACAGCGAGCACAGAGTCAAACAACTCAGAGGTACGTACCCACAGTTTACCCAGAACACCAATCATACACAAAAGGTGACCTGTATGTGTGTTGAGTCTAGGCCTAGGTTTGTGTGACGCAGTTGGAAATGAAGCCATGTGGGCCCCTGAAATGGCAGATACCTGACCTCTAAAGTGGGACAATGGGATGTGAGGTGACTGCGCTGGCGTTGTACACCGTCGCGGCAGGCGGTCGAAGACCGCAGCGCAATGCTGCATTGGTTAACATTGGACCCTATGGGTCCCAGGAACCAATGACGATGTGTGCTGGCAGTGACAGTACGCACCGCTGCGGACGTGACCGCCATTTTCTATCTGTTCAATCACTCGATACCTGATCTTCGACAGGAGAGGACCTACACTGCAAGTGCTGCTGTGACCTCGGTCTGGAAAAGACAATGGCTCGAGTGTCTGGGGAAAGGGCCCCTGCCTTCACATCGGAGGAGTTGGAGAAGCTTGTGGATGGGGTCCTCCCCCAGTACACGCTACTCTACGGTCCTCCAGACCAACATCCACTACCTCCACTGTGTCCCCCTCCTCCTCGTCTCCCTCCTCCATCCCAGTCTCGTCTACACTCACACCTGCATGCACTACATCTACAGCCACAACGTCCCTCTCCAGCACACCCACCAGCACACCCCGCTCACGTGCGGTCACCACCCCCACTACCATTCACATGCCCCCTGTGTCCTCTCCAAGTGTGTCTGTGACGCCCCCTTCCAAGATACACAAATACAGGCACACACCCACCCAACAGCCATCCACCTCACGACAGCCTCCAGTGCATGCACCTTCACCCAAAGTCACCAAACGTACACCTCCTGCAACCACCACCTCTTCCTCCACTCCCAAACCCCCTCCAGCTACCCGTCCCAGTGTATCCCAAAAACTTTTCCTGTCCACCCTTGACCTCTTTCCCACACCTCCACCACCCTGTCGATCTCATAGGTCCCGAACTAGCACCTCAGCCACAACATCTCCGGGACCAGTGGTGCCTGTAGTCACTGCAATCTGGAGTGCACCGGCCACCAGGGCAGCCAGTGTGGCACAGAGCCACAGCACAGACAGTCCCCCACCTGTGAAGCATCAGAAGTTGGCCAGTGCCCGGCGGGAGAGGGGGAAGACTCCAGACACCAAAGCCGCTCCCAGGGGTACAGGTGGGAGTGTGGAGTCAGCTGTGACACCTTCCAAGATGGGGAAGGGCCACAAGAAACCCGGCAAGTCTGGGAAGAGCAGCATGGCGAAGAAGACCGCCATCATCCCCGCTGCCCAGGAGGCCACCGTCAGTACCATCCCAGCTGCCCAGGAGGCCACCACCAGCACCATCCCAGCTGCCCAGGAGGCCACCGCCAGCACCATCCCAGCTGCCCAGGAGGCCACCGCCAGCACCAGCCCTGCTGGGCCATGAAGGACCGCCAGCAAAAGCCCCGTTGGGCCATGAAGGACCACTAGCAAAAGCCCCATTGGGCCATTAAGGACCGCCAGCAAAAGCCCTGTTGGGCCATGAAGCACCGCCAGCAAAAGCCCCGCTGGGCCATGAAGGACCGCCAGCAAAAGCCCAGTTGGGCCATGAAGGACCGCCAGCAAAAGCCCTGTTGGGCCATGAAGGACCGCCAGCAAAAGCCCCGCTGGGCCATGAAGGACCGTCAGCAAAAGCCCAGTTGGGCCATGAAGGACCGCCAGCAGCTGAGACCCTGCAATGGAGACCGCCATCTCAAGCACCGCTGAACAAGGCACCGCCATCTCAAGCACCGCTGAACAGGGCACCGCCATCTCAAGCACCGCTGGACCATGAGCGGCAAGGGCACTGACGCAACTGAGTCCGTCACGGGGTGAATTATGCACTCTGGGCACCATGCCCCCTCCAGAACCAGTGGAGAGATACATCCACTACCTCTGTCCTTAGCAGGATGAAGCACTCTGGGCACCATGCCCCTCCAGAACCAGTGGAGTAAGGCATCCACTACCTCTGTTCTTCGCAGGATGAAGCACTCTGGGCACAAAGCTCCCTCCAGAACCAGTGGAGTTAGGCATCCACTTGTGAGACTGTGGCTTTGCACTCCCCAGGATTGAACAGTGGGCAAGCCACCCACTGTAGAGACTTGAGAGACTGTGGTTTTGCACTCCCCAGGATTGAACAGTGGGCAACCCACCCACTGTAGAGACTTGAGAGACTGTGGCTTTGCACTCCCCAGGATTGAACAGTGGGCAACACACCCACTGTAGAAACTTGTGAGACTGTGGCTTTGCACTCCCCAGGATTGAATAGTGGGCAACCCACCCACTGTAGAGACTTGTGAGACTGTGGCTTTGCACTCCCCAGGATGGAACAGTGGGCATGTGGCCCCCTCGTGGATTTGGCGTTGTGCACTCAAGCGGCTGAGGTGCCCCCCCTTTCCCTCCCCCTGAGGTGCCTGTTTAGTTGCTCTTTGATGCCCCTGCAGTGTTCTCTCTGTCATGGTCGGGGATTTTGTGTGGGCCTCGCCCATACCGTGTGGTCCCAGTGTTCCACGGACTTTCTTAGAACACTTCCTGGACTACTATGCTTTGTATATATTATGTACATGGTGTATATATATATTTCTGCCTACTTGCTTTTAATATATTACAATGGTTACACTCATTTTCTATTGTCTTTGCATTCTTCCGGGGGGATTGGGGGGTGTAACTATGATGTATAGATATGTATTAGTGTGTGTGTTGTAGTGGGTGAGGGTGGGGGTGGGGGTGTTGCGTGGGGGTGTCCCTGTTTTTTGCCTCCCCCTCCCCTGTGTCATAGGTGCAGTACTCACCGTGGTCTTGGCCGCCGGCGTTCGTGCTCGTGGTAGAGAAGCAGGAAGACTATTGCAGGTAGAATTTGGAGTGCCGGGTCCATGGCGTCCTCGTTCCTCGTGGGGTGTGTAGAGGTGAGCGTTTTCCCTTCGGGATTCCTGTTTCCGCCGTGTTTTTATCTGCAATGAATCCGCCCTGGAAAAAGTGGCGGATTGGCCTGTCATAATAGTGTGGGCGGTACATTGTCTCCCGCCTGTCTGTTGGCGGTGACCGCTGCGCTGTTTGTTTGTACCGCCGTGGCGGTCGGAGTGTTAAAGTGGCTGTCTTTGTTGGCGGTTTCCGCCACGGTCGTGATTCCAAATTTTTTACCGTCGGCCTGTTGGCGGTCTTACCGCCGCTTTAACACCGACCGCCAGGGTTGTAATGACCACCTTGGTGTAAACGTTTGTCCAGCCTCCCCTTAAACCCACCTCTTTGTAAGATATTTTTTTTAATTTGCACTTTTAGCTTCTACCTCTGCCTCTTCCTTCTTATCTTAATTCATTGCTTTTACCCTTTGATAACTAAATAATTTAAACTTTTGTGTGCTAAAGTCGAAAATAAACAATTGCACATAAAATGCATTTATTAAGTAATGGAAAATATTTCAACGGGGATTACAGGGCAATCTATAGACTTTACTGTCAATACGTTATAAGTATCAATATTTTTTCGGATGCAAAACAAACTTAGAAACCCTTTTACACCCTTGACCCTCTTGCAATTACGGAGAGTGTCCACACTCTGAATAAATGATGGGATTGAGCTTTTGTTATCCACTTTGTGCCAATTTGATACCTCAGACATCCATATCTACACCACTTGATCTGTCGATTGTAGGTTATGAAACCTTAAACTGCACTGCAGGCCAGCCCAACTAACCGTTGATTCTCCAGAGTTTTTCAAATCCATTAGGAAATAAATAACCAGCATATATCTATCATTGTCCCCAAAGAACTGCTTTCCTCCCCTTTTCCCCCTCCCTCGCTCACGCAAATAAAACAACAACAAACATGTGTTTGTAAGGATAGCAGTTTATTTATTTTTATTTCTTAAAATATTATAAAGAATGGATTAGACCCGGGAGCACTGTATAAATATGGTTTAGAGCAAAAGTAACAGAGAGATGACATTCTCTATGCAAGGAGATGACGTTCTGGTAAAATATACATCACATCTCTTTTCGGGAATGTGTATAGTGATAAATCTTAAGTTAAAGGTTCTTCAAAAAAATTGATAAACTAGTTCTATCTTGACCAGTGAAAGAACACTTTCACTATATGATTTATATTGCGGGTGATATAGTTGTGGTATAAAAAGTTGATGAATTGTCATAATGAGGTAATAGGTTAGGAGGTCCTTTATTAATAAGCACTGGAAGAGAAAAATACGTGACCTATCACTTCTGAGATGGTATTTTGGGGACATTGCCTGAGGAGGATCTACTACGTGGATTTTGTGGTTTGCCAGCCTCTAGTTTCCTTTGTTCCTGAGTTTTCTGGATCCTTTGAGATCGTCAACTTTTTGGCTACATAATTTAGAGAGGTTACATTACCAGGCATGTATGCTAGGCATTCTGTTTTGAAGGATGATCTTGCTTCCCTTGATAGCCATGCAAGTGTGATGTGTAGAATCATTATGTGCTCAAATGTGCTTATGATTTACTTTCCACAACTACCACACTGTTACCCCACCACGAATTCCGAGCGAGATCTTGCAGTCTTCTGATGAAAATTTTGTGGGGGGGAGGGAATGGTAATCCCCCTGGAGTGACAATTAATTTGTCGCAACAAGAGGAAGGTATTTTTTGGAATATATTGCAATGAAGTGAGGTCCAGTTTCATGGTAAGCTCAGTGCTTAATTTGTGCCAGTGGTTACCAGTGAGAGGCACAAGCACTAATATTGGGCACGAGACATCATTGCTTCCTCCTACTGATGGCAATTTCAAACCTGAAGAAAAAAGTAAAGAAATTAATCCCTTGTAGTGAAAGGATGGAACATATTTATGTGCTCTGGTGTTCATCTGAAAAGAAACATTACAATTTGAGTAACTCCACTAATGACAACTTAAGTTTGGAATCCACAAAAGGAATATCAATAAGAAGGTATTCTATCTTTATCTTTTTCATCCAAAATGTAAAATGTGATCAGAGTCTGCAACATTTGGCCCTTTAGAAGGCAAAATTGTATTACATAGGAAAATGATGCTTTGTATAAGTCAAAATAAGAATTTTGTTTTGCTGATATCTACTGACAAGATGGCGTTACGTTGCACTATCCCTAATATTGTGTGTCACTGTCAAGGGTTTTTTGATAATACCTAATATGTCTCCAGTTCTGGGGAGAAGTTTGCCTTTGCTCACACATTTTATGTATTTATTTTTGTTAATGAGAATATGCCATAATTCCACGAGTGCGATTGTCAGCTGCACGAAAACACGCAAGGTAAGCAAGAGTTATATGGAGGTTCTGCCCAAAAAAAATCTAATCCTAAAACATACCTCTTAAACTTTCGAATGTCCAGAGAGGGAGACATAGAATGGCTTTTGCAAGGTGATCCTGTTGAAATCAATGAAAAACAAGGATTTTATGTAGAGTGATGAAGGGTTTCAGCGTTTATGACCCCATTCAAGTCAATGGGAGGCGTTTAACCGGTTTCTACAGTCAGAAGTCCAAGGAGGGTGAGTTGAGAGGTATGCCCATGGGTTTCAACATTTACAGATGCCAGCGTAACTAGGAATGGATGTATCTAGGGAACTGGGAAGCTCTGTGAGACAACAGCAGCCCTCACGTCAACATGTGTAGCTAAACTACTTTAAAGAATTATTCTTAATTTGATCATGACAGCTCTTGTGTGTTTGTAGCAATCCTCCCTGGCCTTTGAAGTCACCTGGCTGTATTCTGGTTGTAAAGTGATCTGCAGCGTAGCTTCTCAGGAACATCAGGAGCTGTTGGGCCTGCCCACAGGCAGTACCACTTAAATGGCCAGGTGCAGTAGCTGACCAGCCGACATAGTGCCTCTCCAATCATACCCCCCAAAAGTTCTGCCTAGACATTCTACATAAAATGTAATTTTAGTTTCATGATTGAAGAAACATACGCCTGGTACAGATAGTAGATGGTACCATTCAGTGAGAAAGAACCTACATTTGGGAAGTGAAACAGGAAGTGCACCGTTATGGAAACAACCCCTGGCAATCAATCCTTCTACATAGTTAGACTATCGTGTTGCAACATCTTGTATTTGCTGGTTTCTCTTCCCTGTCTTGTTCATTAATTGTGTTTATTAAAAGTGCTAATTTCATTGATAGAGGAAAGACCAACGCGGTTATGCATTATTACTAAAATATACACACAACTGTGTCAGTGCCACTCAGTGATGGGCTACAGCATGTCTACATATTCTCACACTAAGGTAAACGCATGTCTCATAAGGCTCCTCGATCATGGCTTGAAGCATCTTTTGGAATTCTGATACAAAGGCTCACTTATAACTCTGCTTCTTTATCCCAACCCTGATCTCCACTAGTTGGGAACACCAAAGAGTTTTGGTGTTGTCCATGCTGGTATCATTATTATTATTATTATTATTAATGTTATTATCATTTTTGTGTTGTAAAGAGCAAGCTAGCCAAAGGGTTTCCTGGTGCTGGACCAAGGGAGGATGAGTCAGCCCCCATATCTGAAACAAGCAGCTCTTTAAGTTCTTGCGAAACACAGTGACGGAATTACAGGTTCGCAGAGTTTTTCGGAAAGTCATTCCACAGTTTTGGGCCTAAGTTACTCAAAAGAATGGCCTCCCATGCGCGCCAGAGGGACTCTAGGCACTTTACAGTGAGACTGGTTCTATGCTCGAAGCATATGTGCAGGCTGGTAAGGCACCCCCAGATCTTAAAGATATGTTGGGCCTGTCTTAGATCTAACCTTGTGTATACAGCACAAGGCTTTGAACAATATCTGTTTATCCACTGTCGGCCAGTGTAGTTCACTGAGAAGATTTGCCACCAAAACATGCTATGAGAGGCAAAAGAGTAGCCTGGATGCAGCATTCTGAACCACTTGTAGACGCCGGATAGCTGCCTTATCTAATTGATTCTAGAATGAAACTTGGCCCAGTGTTTTCTGGGTTGGCGGTGGAATTATGCCAGTGATCTTTTTGACCCACCTCCGCACTGCAAAGCATGTAGAGGCCAACTTAGCTACCTGCTGTTTCATAGATAGCCTCTCATCCAACCAGAGTTCTTGGAGGACAATTCCAGAAGGGCTCCAAGAGCTTCTGGCCATTGCTGGGACCCCATAACCGAGGGGTTTTTCCTCACACGTGACCTCAGTCTTCTCACCATTGAGCCTGAGTGCATTAATTCCCATTCAAGTGGACATCTTGTTCGAGCACAGATTTAAGGCTCCAGTACTGTGCCCCTTAGCAGATGACAGCGAAAAATAATTTGTGTGTCATCTGCATACGAAAACAAAGTTGTCCACAACTATCTACCACGTCCACAAGTGAGTGGACATACACGTTGAAGAGCAGTGGGATTAGGGCCAAGTCCAGAGGGATGCGCGAAATGAGGGGACTCAGCTCTGATCTAGCACTGACTGAGATGACCTGGAATGAATTACCTTCCAAGAACAACATCATCCAGACTAAGGCTGGGCCCTGACGTCCCAATGTCCTTAGCCTTTCTAGGAGGATGGAATGGGATACAGTGTTGATAGACACGCTGAGATCCAATAGAATCAGTGCGGCTGTTCCGCCCTCATCCAAGAGTTGTTTCAGATGTTCTGTGACTCCTAGGAGGCGGATTCGGTGCTGTGTCCTGACCTGAAGCCCAACTGCGCATAACTGAGCACATGAAATCAATGGAGAATGTATATATAGTGTGCCAGGAAGTGAAACTTGTGTTCACAGGCCAACTATCAGGGCAATTGTATACACGGTTGATAATTCCCGATTTCGATTAGAAGCAGTTCTGACGTTTAGGGCAGAATGATTCAGATTGTATAAAGGCTCCCAGTGCACAAAAGAATAAAAGAAATACTCATAAAGTGAACATTAAAGTGTGGCTAAAGCATACAAGAGGCAAACTTGCCCAGAACTCTGAGAACAGAAATGCCATGTGAATCTGCAGGCCAGTTTGATTGGAACATACCCGTTTATTCCTGTTCAACAAAAAAAAGGTCGACGAAGCTAGGTCATTTTAGAAGACCTGGAAATCCGAAGCACTTTTAAGGGGAGGACTCCCAAGCCTCCATGTTTTCATCACAATAATGCGATTTTTGTTAAACCTATGTAAAATGCAGTTGCAGTCCAGTCTTTATAAGGGTTCATATAAACATGTGATATTTCCTTTACTTAAGCATAAAAGGTTGGGTTGTTAACAGGACTCGGTGTGTAATCTCAAGGAGCGCTGGTGATTAATAGTCTGAGTGAGTACAGCTATTATTATATTTAAAGATATGGAATGTGGTGATATCGTTTAGTGGGATGATGCGTGCCTGACCCACTCTCCTTCCTTAGTCGGAATCACTCCTGTGCACTTAGCTGTCCTAAAACTGCTTCTGCTATTCAGTCGATTGTGTGGTAATGCAGGATGTATCCAGCACATGTGGTATGAGGGATTATCTGCGTTTTGGCCACATGCTGTGTTTTTACTTGTGCTCCTCAAAACACTCTATGAAGGGAGGGAGGGGTTGTAGTGATGGAGAGTTAGGTAAGGACACTCTGCATACGAAATGCAGTTCAGTTTATAAACTGAACCCCGGTTGTCGGCTCCAATCTTAAACCTGAGATTGGTAAAAGCTATATGTTGAAAACCCGTTTTCGATTTTATTAGCCAAGATTTATGATTTATAACTCGTAATGTGTATTTTCTTTGCAAAACTACCTTAGTGATGAGACAAGAACACACCCAAACGTGACCTGTAAAAGAAATATATAAATTCCCCGTTCTCATATCCACACAGCATACAGGCTCTACGGTTCTTGTACAGAAGTACACACGGTGTTGAAAATCCGGTTCATTCTGCTGTTCAGGAGAGTTCTCACTGCAGACTTGGAAGACCAGCCCTCGTAGGACACACTCTTTGGGAGGCTTTTTGGTGGGCTTGAGTGACCAGCATTGGCAAAAACTGCATGTTGAAAAATATTTTTTTGTTTTTCCCCTGGTTCCGGTCTCTCCACTGTAACAATACCAATGTGAAACGTAGACGTGGGAATGCTTTCATGTGTAGACCAGAAAAAAAGCGCTGCACTACTTTGCTGGATTCCCGCAGTCTTGATTTTTCACACGCCAGGGCTTCACCTGTGACTAATTGGAGTGAAAGGGGGAGTTGGGAGGGGTGGACTGGAGTGGGACTGCATCGGAATACTCGCGATGGAAGATGCAGGGATTTCGTGTGTAAACATGCAGAAGAGGGAGAAATTACCTGAAGCCCAACTGCGATGGATGCAGAAAGTTTTGGACTTCCACAAAGATGGTAAGCTGTGAGTTAACGTGCTTCTCCAAGAGGGGCAACATAGAAATTGGTCTGAAATTAGACCAATTGGTGGGGCAAGATTATACTTTTTTTAAAGTGATAATACAAGGGCATGTTTCCAGGCCAGCGAGGTCAATCCCTGACGTAGTCATTAATTGAGCAGTCTGACAACCATTTGAGTAAGATCTGGGTCCAAAAGAATAAGCTTCGATGAAGGGAATGGATCAAGCGGTGAGCCCGATTTAATTGTCCAAAATATTGCCAGTAACTGTGTAAGGTCCAACTGGGGCAGTGACTCCATTTTAGGAGAGGCTGAAGGCATATTTAATGACTCCTCTTCCCTTCTTGAGACAGAATCCCAGGTGCTGATACCAAGGGACGAATAGGCAGCCTGCTCATCAGCCGTATAAGCCTTCCTAAGGTGCATCTAAATATCCGCCACTTTTTTTTTTACAAAGAAGTGTGCCAGTTCTTCACATTGATTTTAACACAACAAAGGCGCTAGAGATATTTTACTAGGATCTGACAGTTCCCTGACCACACTGAAAAGTGTATTTGGACAATTTTGGCACTGGAAATTTTGTCTGAATAAAATGTCGCTCTGGCAACCTTGCAGTGTCCATGATAATGTTTCAGAGCTAGTTTATATTGTACTTTGTGATCTTAATCATAGGCCCTTCTCCATTCTCTTTCTAGCCTCTTACAACATTTTTTCTCTAAATGAAGGGCTTCGCTGAACCAAATAGCGGGTTATGGATTCTCCGTGAGGACCTTGATGTCATTGGCAGCATTGCCTCCAAGGAATTCATGATCCAATGATCAACCAAGGGTTGATTTCGGTCCACTGTCTGCTTCCAGTGTGGTGCAGTGTGGCCCAACTGTGCATTCAGAACTAGGGCATCAAATCTCAACCAGTTACTGGATTTGCCCTGGGCAGTGACTGGTCTTATAGGAGGAGCAGCTTTGTCCCTTAAAAAGAATGGCTGCTAGATGATCCGACCAAGCTAACGGCAGGGGCAGATCAGAAGTAAGATCCATAATATTAGAAAATATAGGATCAATAAGGTGGCCCATCTCATGTGTAGATGCTGAGTTAATAAGACCCAGATTCAACACTCTCATATCCTATGTGAGTGTTGTAGCCAAATTACACATAGGAGTTTCGAGATGAACATTGAAATCACCTAAATGTGTAAAATTGTCACATTTCAAAGTATAAGGGGCAAATAGGTCCAGATCATCAAACACCATTTCCCTGCATAACCCAGAGAACGATAAATCAGAGCCCCAGCAATTGTGAGTTTGTGGGTAAGGCATAATGAAAAAAAAAAAATCTTCAAAATCAGGGATGGGCAGCTCCTGGATTTTACATTGATATTTGTTCTTGAAATTAATGGCAATACTGCCTCCTGCCCTCTCCGGGCAGTCCCTTCAAACAATGTCAAAGTTAGAAGGAAATGCGGCAATAACGTTTAGAAAAAATGCTTCATGCAGCCGTGTTTGAGTAAGAAACAGGGCATCAGGATCGTTCCCCACAAAAAAAGTTAGATATATCCTGTTGATGCTTAGGAAAGAATCAGCAATTTATGTAAAAAAAACGAAAGTCACTTCCTAGCAACCCATAGGGAGAGCTAGTATTATTAATTGTGAAAGCCAGCAGTGCTTCCTGGGCTGTCAGAATGGCTAATATCACAAAGCTCATCTGAGAACTTGCTATTAGAATACCTTAGCAGGCATACCTGTGGGCCCAAAGAGGCCATGGAGAGTTTAGAACAAACAGGCCACAGTGTTTGCAGTTGTTCAGAAGTGAACACCAACTTTTTTTGTTGGCGAAAAGCAGGGTTCCTGGCCACTGGCCCTTTCGGGCATGGAAGGGCACAGACTGGCTTGCCTTAGGCATGCCTTTGGCGTCCCAGCAGTGTGCCCACTGCGCATCTGCTGAATGTCCGTGGCACAGCCGCTCTCTCTGTAGGGCTGAGTTCTTGAAAAACTGCACTGTTAACTCAATCGAGCCCTCAGCACAAAGAAAATGACCACAAGTGTAGGTAGAAGAGGGTACTTACATGTGCTCTCTGCTTCAGACATGTGTTGTTTTTAAAATAAAATCAAAAGGGCCCAGGTCCCCCCAACATAAACATAAAAGCTCGTAACAAAATTCCACAAATTTCAATTTTTAAAATCACGCTCACTACCACAGCATAGCGGTGCCTCTGGGTGACACCCTACCTCCATCTAGCCTGTGCATGCCACTGCTTCTCTATGTATGGCCGAGCGCTTTAAAAACAGCACTGCTAACTCGAGCAGCTGTGCAACACAAAGAAAATGGCCGCTAGTGTAGGCAGAAGCGGGCCCTTAACATGTGCTCTCTGCTTCAGACCAGCATTGTTTTTTTTTAAACATCAAAATGCTCCCAGCCCCCGCAACATAAACATAAACGGCATAACAGAATTCCACAAATTTCAGTTTTTAAAGTCACCCTCCGTACCACGGTGTAGGTGCCTCTGGGATACACCCTGCCTTGATGCACAATAGGTGGCGCCAGCAGTGGAAGTGGGCAGCACGAGTGGTCAATTTAGGGGCAACCTCCTAAGAAAATTTTAAGCACTTACACTAATTTTTTATTTTGTACAAATTAATCCCTGATATGCACTTTGGACTTTTTTCAAGTAGACAAATGTCCTAGAGGAACCTTGTGTGAAAAGGTGATGAATTGGACTTAAACACATTTTCCTATTTGTCAAATGTATACACTGACCAGATACTCACTGGATGGCTTTTGTGTAGGGCCAAATATTTTTTTCTGGGAAACCATGGTATGTAAAATATTTATAGTCCAGCTGTGGCCCAATATTTTAAGCACCACTATCTGCAACGGAACAATAAATAGAATCCATTTGACAGAAAGAGGTTGTGTCAGGAGTTTCCATACTGACACATCAGCTCCAAGACAAAATGTAGATGGGATGTTAAATCAAATCTTTACATTTTCAAAAACGTCTGTATTTATTCTTACAAAATAGTTATTATAATATTATAATTTTAAGTACGATTTTTTTAGACACTGTAATGGCATTTCATGTTGAATGTTACATACCTTACAACCAATGCATCATGGCGAATGTAGGCTTTGTAGATCGAGTCATCTTTTCTTCTCAAAATCAATAATCTAAAATGCACTTATGAAATTTAAAGTATGTTTATATGTAGAAAAAACAAAATTTAATGATGAACACTTTCAATAATGATGTATAAAAATTCTATAATAATATTGTTTACAATTTTATAGATATATTTATTATACAACATAACATTAAATACCATATAATGTGTCCCCTGGCACAGCCAGGTAACTAGAGAACTCAGTCAAACAAAGAGGACGAACCATACTAAATGAAATACCTTACTCTGCAGAAGAGAAGACATTACATAATAAATTGAACTGCAGTAGTCCATTATCATGCAATCAATTGCTATCTCCGCTGTATAACCCACCCTCAACACAGTATACCTGCTTATACATCTCTTGACGCCGCGGTGGTTCTGACCTCAGTAGTCTGCTCACTTGCTGAGTTAAAAAACGTATGCGCATAAGCAACAGATACGGGTCCCAAGTTGCTGATTAGCTCTCTTCAGCCATGTACAGACTTTTAGGATTTATTAGCTTGATCTACCCACCCAACAGAGCAAGAGCAAAGAGAAAGAGAGAGACTTGTCCAAAGCGCAGAGACATCATGGGAGGAGTAAACTTACAAAGTTATGCAGCACAGCATATTCTGTGATGAGGTACAGCCACTAAATATCATTCAAAAATCATGAACTTCCTCTCACTCCTTTTCTGTCCCTCCAGTACAACTGATAGCCAGTCACTGTACTATCTGCTTCGATCTAATATTGAGGGTCTCACTATCTTCAGAATTGTTTTGGTCAACTAACTAGATTTATCCATCAACTGGACTCAGTGAAATCTGCATTCTTGCCAGTCTACCTCATCCAGACAAACAAATACCACTATTGGTTGAAATTGGATCATCCTCCGTAGGATTTTGATCATTACCCTATCCTTTTAAGACAGATGGAGAAATGCTCGACATGAACACAGTACAGTACATGCATGCCATCAAGGATTATGCTACAGGTTGCCATAAGGGTTGCACTCACATTAACTGGAGACTAGTCTGGTCTGTAAGTCAATGATAATTTGCATGCATTGTAATTTTATGTTGTTGGCCCTTCAGAGGACTTTTTAGACATAGGGCCTGATTTTGATTTCGATGTACAGGTTACTCCGTCACAACGGTGACGGGTATTCCCTCCGGCCGAAATATAAATTCCATTATTTTTTATGGGATTTTGATTTCAACAAAAGGGATATCTGTCACAGTTGTGACTATGTAAACCTTCTGGCGAAATCTAAATCTGGACCATAGTATTCAAATCAGAAATAGGCAAAGAATTTACACTGTTCTTCAAGCTCAATGAGGGTTCAGTAGAGGTAGCAGGAACACTTTGTGAGGCTCTTATGGCCTATACATGAAGGATTTGCATGTCTAAATAATCAGCGGTTCCTAAATCAATCCTCAGGAGGCTCCGTACATCAGAGAGGCGCTCTTTAAGGAAAAATATTGCAGCTAAAAAGTATGGCAATAGGGAACGGTCAAGAACAACTCTAGTGCAGCTCTTGAGAGCATCCTGGCAACACAGGATGTAGTGGGGGTCGAATCACCGGAGTCCACTACTGTGACAGATACCCTTGTATTTTAACCAGATTCAGAGAGTACTATAACTTCCCAGACAGTTAAGTCGAAGGTAAGATTATGAGCTGTTTGGATCAAGTGGCCATGACAACAGAGAAATGTTAGACTTGCAAGCGCGCCTGGTCCTTAGTAAGTAAACTTACAAGGGGACGCAGATAGGTCGATGAGCCTTTTGGATTGCATGGAGTATCCTGGTCATGTAGTGACTATTGTGGACAACAATAATCAGCATGAACTACCATTAATAAAACATCTTCTCATGAATAACCACAACTTGGTAAAGAGTTAAATAATTTTTATTTACCTATTGATTACAATTCTAAATCATCCGTTAGCTCAACCTTTATTCAATCAACTCAATTATTAATTCGTGAATGAAAAACATCATAACATAAGTTGAAGAAAACATATGCACAAAAGCACCTACATATTGTCAAAAGGATACCAGCATTAATAGCAGAGTTCAGCAAATAGTTTGTCAATCAAGTTTCACTGTCAACGTCTCCCTTAACTACCTATCTAACGACGATTAGCATCAGCATGTGGGCCTTCAGGCAAAAACATTTTAGAGAAAAAAACATTAATTTGGAAAAAGATCTATCTATGTGAGAATTCTATGATCAGCGCAGTTGGTACCTAGAAGAAAAGGCACAATTTGTCAGTCACATTTTCATAGCTAACTATCCAGGATGGATCAGCAACAAGTCAATCTTGGTCTTCAATTAGTCAGCTACACATTAGGCTCACCGAGTATGAACCCAACGACAGAACCTCGGACAGCGTCTTCTGACGTCATCTATTCTTCCCTCGCATCTCTCGCATCTCACCTTGCCATGACTTTTTATAAGGGTCTCCCAGTCCATCCCCCTAATTCCTAATTGGTCAGTCAGTCAGCAGATATGACTTTAACCTATAGTATTTGTTTACCAAATCTACCAATTTCAATATCAGTCCGTTCATCAACCGGCTCTTCAGGCATCGAAAATTTTGCATGTTCCTCTTCACTCAGTGCCTTCATTGTTCAAGTCTTGGAAAAGTACATTTAGCCTACTCTACACATAATTGTATCAAATTGTCTTCATCATCTCCTGTCCACCGGTACATTGCAGATAATTCTAGCTAAGCTACTTTTACATCGGTGAGTCAAGGACAGGCTGTAGCAGCTTCTTGCAAACGCGGTTATTGTTTCAACTCTCTGTGTGCGAGGCTTAGGAAGACTAAGCCTTAAGTTTGGCTAAGTTAACACTACAAATTGAAGTAAAACATAGGTTATACATTTCAATATGACATATTACTACATTTTTCTCATATATTTTTCATTATTTCATACAGTTTCAGTTATATTAGTACAATCTCCTATTAATGGCGGTCATACCCAGAGGGCACATTTTCAAACGTGCACATTATTTTCTCTACAATTAATTTCTCTACACGTTGTTCATCATTAAGCAGATAAACATCATTAACAATTTTCTTAATTAGCATTTCTGCTTCAACATGCTGTACAACATCAGTGAAATATATTACCCAGGCAAAGTGAGCTATACCCAACGGAAGTACTCTTGGCTCCAATGGACTGACGGTTATCTTCTATAAAGAACATATAAACCTATTAGGTCCCTACATATTGGCTAAGTACAGAGAGGCGCAGAATAAAGGCAGTTACTACCCTCTACGAGAAGCAACCATAGTGGCAATATTAAACCCAGGGAATCACGATATGTAATGTGGTTTGTGTAGACCCATCTCATTACTAAATATTGATTACAAGATATTTACTAAGATAACAGCAATCAGGCTGCTAAAATACATGCCTTCATTAGTGCTACACAAGCAAACTGGGACGTCCACGATCTGCCACCTGTGTTCAATTCTTTTTAAGCTATTGATCAGATCATCCCAGACACACAAGCTGCACTAGTGTTTCACAATGCCGAGAAAGCCTGTACTCTTTGGAGTGGAGATTCTAGAGGACGGTGCTGGAGAGGATGGTATGGGGGAATTGAATATTAGAATGGATCACCCAGTTAAACATTGGCCTGACAGTTAAGATTACAAGTAATATTGCTTTGACCCAAAAATACTTGGTTTTCCAAGGGCACTCTACCATCGAGCCCCAGTTGTTTACTGTGTCTGTGTGAATGCTCTGTGTGCTTTTAGTCAAGGGGGCATTTTACATCCAGTCGCAGCTTCGGAGTGGGGGTGATGTTATCACAGAATGTTGAGGCTAGTGCTACCTAAAATTTGTGTGTTAGTGATAGTTGGTTCTGAGAGAGATTAGAGAGAGGCTTAAAACATCTACCAGTGCTTCTCTCATCCATGTGTATTTACTCATGCGAAAATTCACAAAGCAATTGCAATTACACTTCCCAGCGTTGTTTCCACGGGGAAAACAAGAAGAAACAATCTTCCCTACTTTGCCCACCAATTTAGGGATGTTTCTCTCCCCTACCTACCCTGGTATCTTCAGGAGTGCATTTCCATAGTTTGCCAAAGTTGGTTATGTAGTCAGAAAGGACCTTGTGACTACCCACAAATGTGTATATTTGTAAGTTTCCCCAGTTCATGGTACATTGGATCTGTGTAATGACATCTCACTACCCTGATGAAATTATTTACTCACAAGAAAATCTTTTTTGAGTAAATACTTTTATAAGAGTAAACTCAACTCCTGTGAAATCTAAAAGTAGTTTGCATTTGTGAAATGGCTATTTGCACATGGATCCCAAACATATGCTGAACATAGCTTTGATAATAAGATTGAAGGAGTCTAAGGGCCTCATTACGAGTTTGGCAGTTGGGCTGCTGGGCCAAGATGTTGGCAGTCTTTCAGACCGCCCTATTCCGAATGATACAGGCAGGACTGCCGACTGGCATCCAAAAAAGGCAGACCACCAGCAGCACGGCGGCAAGGAAATAGGCGGTCTGACCTCCAGCGCCGACAGCACCGCGACCAACCACTGACCTTATTACAAGCACACAGTCTCCGTGGCAATCTTCCATGACGGTCAGCCAATGGCGATCCGAACCACGGCGGTTCGCGGTCAGCAAAGTAATACACAACAGCAAATTGGATGAATTTGAAAACAACACAGCTGACACACAATGTCACTCCGGACACACTTGCAAAGGACACTATAAAACACACCCCTTCACAGACCACAATCCTTTGCATTATCAACACTTAAGCCAGAATACCTTATTTCCAAAACATTGCAGAGATTAGGCACCCTTTTCACCCCCCCACAGAACCCCCTGCAAACGGTCTTGTACTTTTACACCCTTTTGCACTTCCCCTGTTTAGTAAGTTGCTGTCACCCGTATTATTTTTGTCCACCATGTCATGTTTAAAAAATCCCTGTTTTTCTAAATGTAAGTTAAGAGTCATGGTGGATGAAATCATAAGAGTAGAGCCACAATTGTTTAGAGCACAAGTCCAGTATACTCCTTTCAGAAGGAAAATGGAAATGTGGGACAGTGTAGTTGACAGAGTGAATGCTGTAGGCACCTCCCGGCGCATAACAGAGTACATCAGGAAGAGGTGGAACGACCTCAGGGGCAAAGTTCTGTTCCCTGGTCTCCAGGCACCAGCTGCAGGCCAAGAAGACTGGTGGTGGCCTGCCTAGTGCCCCATTACATCTCTTTCCCTGGAAGGCGAAGGTCTTGCCCATCCTGCATCCTGAGGTCTTGACAGGAATATCTGAGGAGGTAAAGTCTGGCAAGTCACAGCACAAGAAATGTCACTAAAATGCAATGTCATGCATGTCCACAGCTCACCTTTAGCCTTGTT
This sequence comes from Pleurodeles waltl, assembly GCF_031143425.1. Lineage (NCBI taxonomy): Eukaryota > Metazoa > Chordata > Amphibia > Caudata > Salamandridae > Pleurodeles > Pleurodeles waltl. Next base: position 1,567,344,089 of record NC_090445.1, on the reverse strand, counting down.
TACTGTTATTCACTCACCAGCCCAATGTTCACCTGTACAAAGACCTCTATTTGGCAACTCTAAAATGAAGTGTACTCACCCAGGGAAATGACATTTGGATAGTGTGTGTAGTACAGGGACTGACATGAGTGCAACTCCCAGCAGGCACTGTTTCTATAACTGCAAACACCAGACAGGTGTTCACTTGTCCAAATAACCCTGTTTGCTATCTATCAATTTAAGGGCACACACTTGGGGAGATAACATTTGCCAAGTATGCGTTTAGGAACTGACATGACTACAATTCCCAGGAGGCATTATTCCTATAACTACAAACACTAGCACAGCGGTCACATGCTACAATACATCTGTTAGTGAACTCTCAGTTGAAGTGGACTAACCTGGAGGGGGGGGGGGGGCATTGGTCAAGTTTGTGTAGTAAAGTGAGTGACCTGACTGCAACACACAGAGTTTCAGCAACTCCAAACACCAGCCCAGTAGTCATATGCCCCAATACAACTGTTTCACAATTATCAATGGAAGTGGACTGACCTGGGGGGATAACATTTGTATAGTGTGTAGTAGCGAGAGTGACAATACTGGAATTCACAGGATTCTAGTGTTCTCTTGTCCAAAGAACCCTGTTTCTCAACTCCCAAATGAAGGTTACTCACCTGGGGAGATAACATTGGTCAAGTGTTGGGAAGTAGATGGAATAACCTGACTGCAACTCACAGGAGGCACTGTTTCTGTGACTCCAAACACCATAATAGTGTTTATGTGTCTAAAGACCCCTGATTGCCAACTATCAATGTAGTTTACACAGCTGGGAGGATACTATTTCTCTAACTCCAAACACCAGACCAGTGTTCTCATGTCCAAAGACCTTGCTTGCTAACTCTCAGTTTAAGTTTACTCACCTGGGGGCGACCAATATACAGATCATGCCCAACTCAGAGATGTGTCTGTCTACCTAGCTCCACCATGACCTGCTGACCTAAGCTGAAACTATTGAGAATAGGAATTACATCTTGCCCAGTGCGTATAACAAGTATCCCTAAGGCCTCAAGATGCATCACCAGATTGGTTGCAGCAGCAGACGCATTCACACTTCACTATGAACATGATGACTCCAGTCACATATACAACAAAGTCCTAGGTCTGCCTGCATTACACTCAACTAGGCCTCAAAATGGTCAAAGCCGTATCTTGCCTAACCACTGGTATGCCCGCACTGGTGGCAAGATGTAATTCTCAGCCCACCCTCCCAAGTGCTACTGACCTGCACATTTCAGCAGCTGCTTCAGTCAAAAAGATCTGGCATCCTCCACAATTGTCATGTCAATACAACCAATAACATGGGAACTTGCCACAATTGAATTAACTGCAACTTAACTTTGTACAAGGTCTGTGCTTATTGTAACACTAAACTGTTAGAGGTAGATGTCACACACAAACAGTGAGTCTCACTGTGGCCACATCAACACCTCCCAGCCCTGGTTGCCTCTGCATCATAGGCAGCCATTCGCCCCCAACCAGTTTACCAAGCACAGTGTCTACCATCTTGTGCCCCCAGTCCTGGCTCCTGAGTTGCAACGCAACACTTTGGACAATGAAGTTCCAGGACCCAGTTGTGGAGGGCACCCTGTGGCAAGGGCACAGGCCCATGGGGGTAGGGTTCGTGGGAGGGATGCTGTAGCCCAACTGGGTGAGCCACAGGGCTGCTCCTGGCCAGGACAGCATCAGGCATGTCTTGGGGGTCTATCAGGAGTCCTAAGGTGTGATGGGCCAGGTCTTGACCGAAGTCCGGATAATCAAGCAGCTACAGAGGGACAAGCATAGGGACATGTGAGAACAGATGGAGGCCCAGAATACCAACATGGACCCCCTAACAGGGGTGCTGAGGGACATACACACAGTCCTGAGCAAGGTTTTTCAAAACCAATCTTCCCCTTCCTTTGGCTCATCACCATTGGTACCAACCACTGGAAGGGAGGGCCTGCTATAGGAAGAACCAGCCCCAGACACCGCTGCCTCTGGAGCAGCACCCCCTCTACGCAAGCAGGGACGTCCAGCAAAGAATCCAGAATGCATGGATGACAAGACACCCACCAGTGCCAGCAAGTGACCTCTTCCAAAAGGACCTCCTATGTGTGCCACACTTTCAGTCTGTTGACTGATCCTCATCCACCTAGCATTTCCAATGACAGTAGTACTCTGGACCTTGGACTCCCAATGATGTGGCATCTACTCCAATGATTTCATTCACCATGACTAACCTTTTCACTTTACATTTTTGTTCCTTTCTGGCCAAATTTTTATTTCTGTATTAGCACTGGAATAAATTCACCCATCACAAACTCATTGTCCGCTTGCTTAATTTCCACTTTTCGTGATGTAGAGATGTAAGACCATGTGAACTATATGATCAAAACACATGGGGATGTCATGGTGAAGGTACCTGTACAAGGACAAATCAAGGAGTATAGGCCTGAAAACATACCTATGACACAAATCACATAGCTAGCAACTGGAAAAAAAAGTATATTGCAAAGAAACTGACAAAAAGCAACATCATCCAGACGGGGATGTGTCAAAAGCTATCTCATCAAGCTCCCTTTGGCTGAATATTGCAGAGTATCAGCTCCCTCGTGTTTTCTAAAACAATAAACTCCACACATTCTCACAACTCAGTCACAGTCATTACATCACAGGACATACCTACACTCATGAAAAGTAGCTGTTGATGAGATCTTCCCGCAGGTCTGCTCCTTCCTCTTCACCACTGTTATCCTCATTTGGCATTTCAGGAGTCCACCCCGGTGGCACTGCAAGCTCCCCCTCCTCTAGGATGTATGGGATCGCTTCAGGGCGATGTTGTGGAGCATGCAGCATGCCACAGTGATCTGACACACTTTCCCTGTGAGTAGAGGAGGGCTCCACAACTCCAGGCCAAACACTCTAATCTGGCCTTCGGGAGCCCTAAAGCCTGCTCCACTACCTGACTTGTTCTTCCATGGCCCTCATTGAAACAGACTTCCCCTCGCATAGTTAGATTCCTCAGTGGCGACAACAACCACGGATGGTTTGGGTATGCGGAGTCTCCTGTTAAGGCATGGGACATATGTGCACCAAATGAGTCATTCACTTACTGACTGCAGCACCTGACATTGCACAACCACAAGCAGGACAGATGTGCCTCCACCACAAGTGGGAGGTAGGCAAAACCATAAAAGACAGCCTTCATATTGGCTACATCCTCACATCGGGGAAACCTGATATAGCTGGCAAGGTTTTTCAACATTGCTGAGAGGACATCCTTCAACATCAGACTGAACATAGGTTGGGGCATACCAGCAAATAGGACCCTATGTATGTTGGAAGGACCCTGTGGCTAGGAAGGGCAATACTGACATGACTTGTATAATGGGTGGAATGCTGGTTGGATAACTAATAGCTGGCATCAGATATGGCTGCTACTTATGACATAAGTACACTATTGTTTGCCTATCCAGGCAGTAATACATAACTATGTTGCATTGATCCATGGTATGAAGGTCTGGCAGTGGACGGTAGAAAGGAGTTTGTCCCAGCCTCCCTCTCCCTGGGTACCTATGCTTGAAAAGACATGATTTGGAACATTAGAAAGTGTGTCCACAGAAAATACATTACGCATGCCAATGATATCATGTGACAAAGCATTTCTGACAGTATAGACATGGCACCCAGTACATATCACTGCTGGCAACTACACAAGGGTCACATGTGACCCCGATGGTTTTCAACACGTGCCCACAACATAGATTTGTACCAAACTCAAAGATGTACAACACAATTGCCCCTCGAAATGTGAATGTATATTCCGGCCACTAAAATAACCGTTGGTTGGGTGTACCGTGCACCGCTGCTAAATGCCATCTGTGCCCTGCAACATACTACAATGGTGGTTGAGTAGAAGGACCTACATGACAAGACAGGATAATTATGTTTGAGAGGTAACAAAACATGCTCTGTAGGTGTGACTCAGTTTATGAAGCCAAAACAGCATTTCAGGCTGCCGAAATGGCGGATGCCTAACCTACTCCACTGGACATTAGAAACCTCCCCCGACCGGCGGCGGAAGTCATCATGGCGGTTGCAACTGTGGCGGACACAGCCATAGGCTAACGTTGTTGCTTCTGGAGGTCACAGCCCAATGGCTCTGTCCGCCAGTGGTGATGACCGCAAACAGGGCAGACGTGACCACTATGTTGTGCACAATAACTCACTTGACTCCTGACACTGCTGATACCAACACCTCCACAACCTAAGCTGGTGTATGCCGCCTGTGGGAGCACCCATGCCACGTCCAGCAGGTGATAGGGCCCCTTCCTTCTATCCAGAGGAGCAGGAGAGGCTAGTTAATGAGGTCCTCCCTCTGTATGGACAGCTCTGTGGCTCACTAGAGCTACCGCATGTACACACTTTCCTCTATACTTCACCATCCTTTTCCCCCCCACAGGCCTACAATGTGCCCCTGTGTGCCAGCTAGACATCTTGTGCGCCTGTTGTTACAGCCTGTGTGGCATCAATGGGATATATAAAGTGCAGGCATTTGAGACCAGTACCATATCTTAAGTTCAATCAGTTTGTATTTTGTGATATTTTTGGGGTCCTACATCCTCCATGTGTTCAATGCACATAACTAGATAAGGAGACATTAATACCATCCAATGAATTTCTTTCTTCTTGATTGTTGTAAATGTTGGACAACATGTATGTGCATGACATCATGAATTGTGTATACATCTTGTATGACTCATTTGAGAATCATGTGAGCTATGTGTATAGTGCCACAGATCTTTCAACCCACATCTGGCCTTGCAAAACTGTTGTGTGGAAGGTATATCATGACTCACTCTGCCCTTCAGGTTGCCACCCAAACCCCATGCCAAATTGCTGATAGCTATATGATGTAATGCCATGCATGGAGATGATGGAAATAGGGTGTCATGTAGGTTCTCTCTGTTCAGCTTGCAGAGACCAGGGCCTCTCATATGTATCTCCCAGTATGGGACCTAGTCCATACTATGGGAGAGTCACTATGGCTATGCAACTGTGTCACTGTGCCCACTCCCTGTACACCAGCAGATCATGGCATGTGGCATATATGATGCTCTAGTGACAAAGCCTGTCCTGGCTGCTGCTTCAGTCCTTTGACTAGATTAGGAATGTGTGTACCTTGCTGCTACATCATGTAGATGTATGTCCCATTCAGCTGGAGTTGTATTTGTTTTGTTGACTTGCACTTCTACATTGGGCAGATTGGCATGTCACTTGACTCTAGTATTATTTGTCCCTGAGATACATCTGGGGCCAGTTCCTGTGCAAATGTTGTTTTATGAGCATGTGCAAAGTGAGGTGTGTCCCTGTGCAGCATCCTTCCCCGAGTACTCCTGTTGCTCCCATCCCTATTGTGCAGGTATTGTTTGCTGACAACAGTACAATAATCTGGAGAAAGTGACATAGAAATACTCCTGTCACACTTGAAACATTTCCACAATGCACACTTCACCAAGTGAAATTTGTCCCAGTGGAGTCATGGAGGTAGTACTAATGTTGCTCAGACAGGCCACACATGTGGCATGCAAATGGACACTGTAGACATCATGTTCAATATGTCAGGGAGAGATGTCCCTAAAATCCACAACACAATGAATCAGCAATCCCCAGGGAAATCACCACTAATGTCTGGCACACTTTACAATGACATACTCTGAGTGCATCAGTAGATGCCATTAGTTCCTTGGATGTTGGGGAGGCCCAGAGATTTGGAAGTACTCGTTAAAGACCCTCAACATGTTGCCCAATTGGAAGCTATATCATTGTCTCCATTTTGGTCATGGAAACCCAGATGTCTGTGGAAGAATGCTTGTCCCCAAACACATGTGATTCCAACATAACTGCAAGTCACTCCATGATGCAGGCCAACCGTCAGGTTACAAACCTTCCCCATTTCACATGTGCAAAGCACTTTGCTACATGATTCTACATCAATGGCATGGAAATGTACATTGTGGGTAAGAACTCTAGGCCTACTTGTCATGTCCCTCATTGCTACTTCAGTTGTACATGCCAAATGTAATACTATGATGCATGAGGGTATGTGTCAGCCAATAAACAATGGTGACACAATCCTGTATGTGGCACAACATGAAATGTACCCCCATTGTAAATGTCTTTCTCCACACACAGGTTACCATGCACATATATGTCGGGGAATACAGACTTCACCCCATCAACACAGGTATACCATGCATGAATCAGCAGCTTACAAATGTTTTGCTAATGAGAAAGGGACTCATGCTGACATATAGGCACAAGGAATGTTGACAACAGTGATGGCACATAACTCATGTCAATGGACATTTCACACTTACCAATGGTAGGTATTGATCAGAACTGCACCTAAAGTACAATGTATGTTCTGTCACATGTATGATGGCCATCTTCACATTACAGACTGTAGTCAGGCACCAGCACACGTCATACGCTAAAGACAACTAGCCTCTGGGTGGCATATGCCAAAATACTCATTTACCCAGACACATGGCTGAGGACAGTGATCCATCACTTCCTTACCTTTGGCCTGTAACATTGAAGTGTACTGGTCTGTTGCATAGAAATTGCACATACTACACCAACAATCAGTACTTGAGTGATCACTATACAAAGCCATATGTCATCCATGGAGAACAAGTTGTTTGTGGATTGTACACAGTTGTATCCTGGGTCCCTGGACCAATAGGCAAGGCACATCAGTACACAACACATGACATGTGTACACAAACAATCACTCATCTACTGTGTTACACACAGCTCATCCCTAATCATCAGGTAGAGCTGTCAGAATCTAACACATTCTCTTGGCAATGTGACAGCGAGAAATATGCCGTGAACTCACCCCCTTGTGACTGCTGTGCTGTCCTCAAACCCCCATCAAGGTCTGGGTAGGCCACCACCAGAATGCTGGCCATTAGGGGGGTTCATGGTTTGACGCGCACGCCACCCATGGTGGGAGGACATCCCCAGCTGGACCTCTGCAATTTTCGGGCCCAGAGTCTCAGGTCCTCCCACCTTTTCCTGCAATGGGTGACCCCCAGGATCCGCACCTTCTTGGCGATGGCTCTTCATAGTTCCTTCTTTTGATAGGGGTTGACCTGCATGGATGCAAAAGACAAATCAAGAGATTATAATCACAAATTTCATCACAAATGGTTGAATCACATACATGTTAGTAACACCAAGCTAGGACTTTTCTATTTCTCAGTACTTCCCAAGTGTGAAACACACAAGCCAGTAAGTACAAGGACATGACTACAGACATATGTATTTGCATCTACAGACTAACTCACTACCCTGCTCATGGCCTACAATGACTAAGCAAGCTTACTGACATCAGGTAGCCAATGCTCTAGCAACGTGTACTGTCATGTGAGCACCTATGAAACACTGCACACCTATGTGGCTTCTGAAGGGTAAACTCCCATAAGTGCACATAAGTAACATCCAAAGGGCTGGCATGGTGGGTACAGAAAGTGTTTTCCTTGTGCATGTGTGGACATGTGGCCTACCAAATGCAGACTCATGCCACTTCAGGGGGTCGAGTTCTGTGTTGTATACCTGTATCACAGAACACTCCTTTGGACATATGTGTCTATCCTACAAAGATGGCATCCAACAAACAAAGGCATACATTGTACTGTGTCTGCTATGTGATCAAGCTACTGAGTCACATATCATGGCCTCCCAGGAATCAACACACTGTCTGCAGTGTGGGACTGTCACTTATGCAATAAACCCATATAGGATAAATATGACCTGTGTGAAAATGACAACAGAGATGTGGAAGTAAGGGATGTGTCACAAGTCTAAGACACACGTTGATAATGATGCTAAATGTACATATCGACTAGATTAATGATTTACCTCTGAACCCATTCCTAATCTAGTCAAAGGAATGAGGCATTCAGGGCAGGTTTTGCCACAGGAGCCTCATATTGGCCTCATGACAGAATCTGATGGGGCACAGGGAGTGAGCACAGTGCCCCAGTTGCATAGTTACAGTGTCTCTCCCACAGCCTAGACTAGGTCCCATATTAGGAGATACATTTGACAGGTCCTGGTTTCTGCAAGCTAAGCTGACAGAACCTACATGACACTCCAGTCCCATCACTTCTATGCATGACAGTGCATCATTTAGCCCACAGCAAGTTGTCATGTGGTGTGTGTTGTAACCTGAAGGGCAGAGTGACTCATGATATGCCTTTCACGCAACAGTTTAGGAAGTGCAGATGTTGTTTGAAAGATCTGTGGCACTATACACATTGCTCACATGACTTTCAACTGACTGATACAACATGCATACACAGTTCATGCTGTCATGCATATACATGTTGTCTCAAATTTACAACTATCATGAGGAAAGAGATGTCAGTGGATGGCAGAAATGTCTCCCTACCTAGTTATGTGCACCGAACACAAGGAGGATCTAGGCCCCCACAAACCTCACACTACACAATGTGACTGAACTTAATATATGGCACTGGCCACCAATACCTGCAGATTGTCCATCCCTTTGATGCCACATAGATTGCAACAACAGGCGCACGAGTAGTCTAACTGCCACACATGGACATATTCTAGCCTGTGATGAGGGAAAGGATGGTGAAGCACAGAAAAAATTGTGCACTTGAGGTATTTGTGCTGCTCCTCTGGTGAGTCGTAGAGCTGTCCATACATGGTAGGACCTCTGTCACCGGCCTCTCCAGCTCCTTTTGTGAGATGGCAGGGGCCCAATCACCTGCTGGACGTGGCATGATTGCTCCCAGAGGTGGCACACAGCAGCTGAGGTTGTGGCAGTTTTGTTGGCAGCAGTGTCAGGAGTCATGTGAGTTAATCTGCAGAAAATGGTGGTCACGTCCGCCACATATGCAGTCATCACCGCTGGTGGACACAGCCATTGGCTCACGACCACCACTGGCAACAACGTTAGCCTATGGCTGTGTCTGCCACGGTTGCAACCGCCTACTGCTATGACGACCTCCGCGGTGGTTGCGGGCAGTTCCTATTGTTCTGCAGAATAGGTCAGGCAGCCACCTATTTGGGGGCCTGAAATGCTTTATAGGGCTTTAGAAACGTTTCGAGAGACAATTGTGTTTCATATCTTTGAGTTTGGTCCACATACATGTTGTGGACACGTGTGGAAAACCATGGGAGTCACGTGTGTTATTTTCAGTTGTGATGTGTACTGGTTGCCATGACTATCCATTCAAAAATGCCTTGTGACACAATATCATTGACATGCATCATGTATATTGCCATGGACACTAATTAATGTTACGAATCATGTTGTAAACAAAAAATGAGGGACAGGGAGATTAACGGTCCAGTGTCTGACCTCCCAAAACTACTTAGTATAAATACAAGATACACTGGCTCTCATTACAACCCTGGAATCACGACCATGGCGGAAACCGCCAACATAGACAGCCACTTTAACACTCCGACCGCCACGGCGGTAGAAACAAACACCACGGCGGTAACCGCCAACAGACATGCGGAGGACAAAGTACCGCCCACTGTATTTCAACACGCCTATCCGCCACCTTTTCTGGGGTGGAACCAACGCTATCAAAAGCACAGTGGAAACAGTACACAGAAGGGAAAACATTCACCTCTCGACAGTCAACGAGGAACCAGGACGCCATGGAGCCCGAACTACAGGTGTTACCAATGCTGATCTTCCTCCTGCTCTATCAGGAGCAGGACAGACGCCGTCGACGACCATGGTGAGTACTGCACCTACAACACAGGGGAGAGGGGGAGGGAAAAGAGCGTGACACACACACGCAACACGGAATACGCCCACTCTCACCCACAACACCATATACACCAATACATGCTGCAACATTACATATACACCTCCTCACCCCCTGGAAGAACGCAAGGACAAAATTAAATGATTGTAACAATTGTAATCATGAAAAATCTGATAGTCAAATTCAAAATTCAGTATATACAAATATGTACACCAACTACACAAGTCTGGATAGTGTACCAATCATTGTCCGTGGACCACTGGTCCCAAAATGCATGGGCGAAGCCAACACAAGATATCTGACTGGAAACTGAGAGAACACTGCTGGGGCATCAGATTGAAAATAAGCAGGCACCTCGGGGGGCACCTCGGCCAGATGAACGCACAACGCCACTGCTGCACGAGGGGGCTCGATGCCCATTGCTGTATCCTGGGGAGTGCAAAGCCACAGTCTCTCAAGTCTCTCCAGTGGGTGGTTTGCCCACTGCTTTATCCACGGGAGTGCAAAGCCACAGTCTCTCAAGTCTCTCCAGTGTGTGGTTTGCCCACTGCTTCATCCTGGGGAGTGCAAAGCCACAGCCTCTCAAGTCTCTCCAGTGGGTGGGTTGTCCCCTGCTTTATCCTGGGGAGTGCAAAGCCACAGTCTCTCAAGTCTCTCCAGTGGATGGTTTGCCCACTGCTTTATCTTGGGGAGTGCAAAGCCACAGTCTCTCAAGTGGATGTCATTCACCACTGGTTCTGGAGGGGGCATGGTTCCCAGAATGCTTCATCCTGCCAAGGACTGAGGTAGTGAAAGTATTTCTCCACTGGTTCTGGAGGGGGCCTGGTGCCCAGAGTGCTTCATCCTGCCAAAGACTGAGGTAGTGGATGTCATTCTCCACTGGTTCTGGAGGGGGCCTGGTGCCCAGAGTACTTCATCCTGCCAAGGACTGAGGCAGTGGATGTTTTTCTCCACTGGTTCTGGAGGGGGCCTGGTGCCCAGAGTGCTTCATCCTGCCAAGGACTGAGGTAGTGGATGTCATTCTCCACTGGTTCTGGATGGGGCATGGTGCCCAGAGTACTTCATTCTGCCAACGACTGAGGTAATGGATGTATTTCTCCACTGCTTCTGGAGGGGGCCTGGTGCCCAGAGTGCTCCACGTGCAGTGTGGCCGGTACCATTCCCTCACCAGGGTGTCTGTGCCACGAGATAGCCGAGGAACAGGTAGCATGATACGCCATGGAGACAGAGACATACTCCTCAGTGCTGCGGCTTCGCCTTCCACCTGCAGGTGCAAACAGTGATGGAAGTCATGCCTCATGGAAGCTGTCCAGAAACTCTCCTCCAGCCTCGGACGACTGACCACTGGGGATGGTAGTCATGTCAGCGGTGGTGCCACTGTCTGAGCACGTCGCAGGGCTGGTGGCGGTGCTTGCGGCGGTGTCTGTGGCGGAGGTGCTGGTGGTGGTGCATGGGTCAGCACCTGCTGAGGGACACAGCAGGACGTCTCCTGAAGCCTTGGACGGCTGCCCACTGGGGAAGATGCTGGGGACTGTCGCTGAGGCTGTAGACATGCCGGTGGCTGTGCAGGTGGCGGTGCAGGTGGCGGTGCAGGTTGCGGTGCAGGTGGCGGTGCAGGTGGCGGTGCTGGTGGCGGGGCAGCTTGCTGTGTTCGCCGCCGTACAGGTTGGTGTTGTCATGGACAGAAGGGGTGACACTGGGCCCTCAGTTGGTGCCACCGTGCCCTGCCCTGACCTGCTCTTCTGCTTTTGTTCCCTCCCCACCTTTGATGGTGCCGCAGGTGTCCTGCCACTATCCCCTTTTGTTTTTGCGGAGCCCTTTGTGGCTGGTAGGTGCAGCTTCTCCCTCCGGGATGTGGGACCCTTCTTCACCTTGGCAGGTGGTGGAATGTCCTTGCCCTCACTACGTGGCACACTGGCAGCCCTGATGAGTGGCACACTCGATGACCCCGCAGTTGCTGGCACCACTGTGCCTGGGGATTTGGTGGCTGAGGTGCTGGGCTGGGACCTGGAAAGCCTGGCCCTAGGGGAAGGACGGGGGGAGGTGAAGGGAAGAGGTCAAGGGTTGCCTGGAAAAGTTTTTTAGATACACTGGGACGGGAAGATGGAGTGGGTTTGGGAGTGGAGGAAGAGGTAGTGGTTGTAGGAGGTGTACGTCTGCTGAATTTGGGTGAAGGTGCATGGGCCGGAGGCTGTTGTGAGGTGGATGGCTGTTGGATGGGTGTGTTCCTGCGTTTGTGTACTTTGGGAGGAGGGCTCACAGACACACTGGGAGAGGACACAGGGGATGTGTGAATGATAGTGGGGGTGGTAGTTGCACATGAGCAGTGTGTGCTGATGGGCGTGCTGGTGATGGAGGTAGTGGCTGAGGATGTAGTGCATGCAGGTGTGAGTGGAGACGAGACAGGGAGGGAGGAGGAGGACGTGGAGGAGGGGGACACAGTGGAGGCAGTGGATGTTGGTGTGTCTGCATGGGGATAGTGCTTGTGTGAGTGCCTGTGAGATGTGTGGTGCTTATGTTTTCCTGAGCCACTTTTGTCTGTTGATGTGTGTGCATGCTGGTCTGATGGTGTGCTTGGGATAGGTTGAGGTACAGGGGATTGGGTCTGGGTAGTGGAAGTTGGAGGGGGTAGGCTGGACACAGGGACAATGGCTGCCATCAGTGCGGAGGCCAGAGCCTGAAATGCTCTCTGTTGGTCCGCCTGCCCAGAATGAATGAATGCCCCTTGTTTGTTGCAAATGCCTCTCAACACCCTGGATGGCATTCAAAATGGTAGATTGCCCAATAGTGAGGGATCTCAGGAGGTCAATAGCCTCCTCACTGAGGGCAGCAGGGCTGACTGGGGCAGGGGCTGAGGTGCCTGGAGCAAAGGAGATGCCCACCCTCCTGGGTGAGTGGGCACGGGACACATGCTGAGGGGCTGCTGGGAGGGCGGTGCTGGTAGGGGGGGTGGCAGCTATACCTGTTGATGCGGTGGGCACAGAGGTGCCCGCCACCGCAAGGGAGCTCCCATCAGAGGAGGAGTCGCTGTCACTGGTGTTTGCTCCTATCCTGTCATGGAGCTCCCCTCGCCCACCGCCAAACTGGTGGCTTCAGACTCCGTTGCTTCACCCTCCAGGGCCAAGTGGGTTGCAGCTCCCTCCTGCTCCGGTGCCACTGCTCCTCCGCCTGATGATGCTATTGCACACAAGAACAGGGAGACAACAAAAAGGGGGGGAAGACAGAAGAAAAACATGTTCAATGCATGCAACACCACTACCGTTGGAGGGCACAACACACAGGGCGCAGCCCTCCGCACTACGCCATGCACTAACAGTTCCTAGAAAATTTACATGGCCATGGGGTACGAGGCCCAAGCCCAATTGCTGCATACCTGGAAGTCACAGGAGCCTGACTAGGTGTAGATGGCTCTTACCACTAGTGGGGTTGGGGTGCCAAATAGCCTGCCTCACAAGGGACCTTGCCTACCAAGCTCGCCCTGGCCTAGGGGAACACACTGCCCACCTCCCCCACCCAGACACCTTGTAATGCCCGCAGAGTCAGCTGAATGAGAGTGTCCTCACCCCCTTGTGGCTGCTGTGATGCCCTCAAGCGCCCATCCAACTCCAGATAGGCCACTGCCAGGATCCGGGACATCAGGGGGGTCATGGTGCGATGGGCACCCCTTCCATGTTGGGAGGCCATCCCCAGCTGGGCCTCCAGCGTCTTCTTGCTCCAGCGTGCAGGTCCTCCCATCTTTTATGGCAGTGGGTGCTCCGTCTGTGGTAGACCCCCGGGTCCGGACGTCCTTGCGATGGCACGCCAAATACCCTTCATCTGGTGGGTGCTGACGTAGAGGAATGGTAAAGGGGGAAAGGAAATTACTCACCCGTCCAGACCGTCATACTCATTGCCCAACAGTTCCCACCCATGCCCTGACACACATACACTCACCATCCGCACATGCAGGCCTCAGCCCCCCTCCCATGTATCTTCCATTCACACCACTCAAAAAAGGCATTGCCCATGCAGCATGCTCACAGTGTACTCACCTGTTTGTCTGGAGGGCCGTACAGTTGCGTGTACTGGGGGAGGACCCCATCCCCTAGTTTCACCAACTCCTCCGAAGTGAAGGCAGGGGCCCTTTCCCCAGACACTGTAGCCTTCGTCGCTTCGAGACACAGGTCACAGCAGCACTTGCAGTGTAGGTCCTATCCTGTTGAAGGTCAGGTATTAAGTGAGTGAACAGACTGCAAATGGTGGACATCTTCATTGGCTCCTGGGACCCATAGGGCCCAATGTTAACCAATGCAGAATTGCGCCGCGGTCTTTGACTGCCCACTGCGACTGTGTTCAACGTAAGTGCAGTTACCCTTGTCCCACTTTACAGGTCAGGCAGCCGCCATTTCAGGGGGCCATATGGGATGGATAAAAACTGCATCACACCAATCTAGGCCGGAAATACAGACCGATACCGGCACATTGCGGATCACAAACGTTTCTGCAAATAACACATTGTGATACCTCAGTGTTGGATGACTCTCTGCTTGCCGTTCTCCTCCATAGGGCGCGTCTGCTGGGGCAGGTGATGAGATCGCGGCATCCTCCGATGTACAGACCCCTGGTGGACCTGTCGACAATGGAAGAGAGACACATCATAATCACATACAGACTTGATTGTGCAACAATCCATGAACTGTGTGCCCAGTTGGAGCCAGACCTGATGTGAGCTATCCGCCATCCAACAGGAATACCCCCTATCCTAGTGCAGGTCCTGTCTGTACTCCATTTCCTGGCCAGTGGGTCTTTTCAAACAACAGTGGCCATGGCATCAGGGATGTCCCAGCCAATGTTCTCTAACGTGTTGTCCAGAGTGTTATCTGCCCTGCTGAAACACATGCGCACCTACATCGTTTTCCCTCAGGTGGAGGATTTACCCACAGTGAAAGGTGACTTCTATGCCCTGGGACATATCCCCAACATCATTGGTGCCATTGATAGTACACATGTGGCATTTGTACCCCCCGCAGGAATGAACAGGTGTACAGAAACCGGAAAATCTACCATTCGATGAATGTGCAGATGGTGTGTTTGGCAGACAGTACATCTCCAATGTGAATGCCAAGTATCCTGGCTCTGTTCATGACGCTCACATTTTGAGGAATAGCAGCATCCCTTATGTGATGGGGCAACTTCTGAGGCACCGTGTGTGGCTAATAGGTGAGGCCAAGGTCCCAATACAGTTGACATAGGTGTCTGGGTATGGGGTTGTCCCTAAGGGTTAGTGTGTGTCTAACAGTTGTCCCTCAACATTTGCAGGTGACTCTGGTTACCCCAACCTGTCATGGCTGCTGACCCCAGTGAGGAATCCCAGGACAAGGGCAGAGGAACGCTACAATGAGGCACATGGGTGGACCAGGAGGATAATAGAATGCACCTTCGGCCTCCTGAAGGCCAGATTCCGGTGCCTCCATCTGGAAGGTGGTTCCCTATACTACTCACCGAAGAAGGTGTGCCAGATAATCGTGGCCTGCTGTATGCTGCACAACCTGGCTTTGCGATGCCAGGTGCCTTTTCTGCAGGAGGATGGGCCAGATGGTGGTCTTGTGGCAGCTGTGGAGCCTGTGGACAGTGAAGAAGAGGAGGCAGAAGAAGAGGATATCGACAACTGAAACAACATCATTATGCAATACTTCCAGTGAGACACAGGTAAGAAGATGTAACTGCTTCCCACATCTCATACTATTGTTGGAGCTAGCATAAGTCTATTATTTTCACTCAGTGTATGGACACTGACTTGTCACTATGACTTTCCATTTCACAGATCTTGGTCCCACTTTGTGCCCTCTGCTATGCTTTCTGCTGGCCTACAGCTGTGTTACATTGGTATGTGAACACGTAAATTGACATTGCTATATTCCATATTGCAATTACACATTTGTGAAAGCACAGACTGACTCCAGATTGTTTTGTGATTGCAGTGTGTTTATTTCTGTGCAAATAAGTGTAGGGGGTTGTAAAATGGGCTGGGGTGATGGTAGAGGTATGTCCATGGCAGAGTCGAGACTATTTGTTTCACAGGTGCATTGTCCAAAGGGGCATAGGAAGTGGAGCAATGGCAATTTAAGGTGGACAGGGTGACATAGTGGGACAGAAGGGTGACACTCAGGGGGGTCTTATTTCCTGGCGGGGGTCTTGGCAATGTTCTCTGTCTTGGTCCTGGATCTCAGGGACCGTTTGCAGGTGGTTCTCCATCTGCAGGGAGTGGGTTGCTGGTGTCCTGTTGTTCCTGTGGTGGTGCTTCCTGTCCACTAGCGCCAGCGGAGGTGGAGCGCTGTTCGTTGTCCAGGCTAGTGTAAGAGGCCCGTTGGTGTGCCACTGTGTCCCTCCTGGTGTTGAGAAAGTCTGCCAGCACCCCTGCAATGGTGACCAGGGTGGTGTTGATGGACTTCAAGTCCTCCCTGATCCCCAGGTAGTGTTCCTCCTGCATCCGCTGGGTCTCCTGAAACTTGTCCAGTACCGTGCCCATGGTCTCCTAGGAATGGTGGTAAGCGCCCATGATGTTGGAGAGTGCCTCGTGGAGAGTGGGTTCCCTGGGCCTGTCCTCCCCCTGTCACACAGCAGTCCTCCCAGCTTCCCTGTTATCCTGTGCCTCTGTCCCCTGAACCGTGTGCCCACTACCACAGACCCCAGGTCCCTGATCGTCCTGTGTTAGTGGGGTTGCCTGGGTTCCCTGTAGTGGTGGACACACTGCTGATTGACGTCTCCTGGGGACAGAGGGATGGGCCCACTGGGTGGGTGCTGTGGTGGTGTTTCCTGAGGGGGGAGGTTCAGTGGTGGTTTGTGACTGTGTCAGGGGAACCGACGGTCCAGAGGTCCCTGATGGGCCGGGCTGGTCATCTTGATCCAGGCGTGCAGTGCTGCTGTCATCACTATGAGCCTCTTCTGCGGGGGGACTGGATATGTCTGGCACCTCCTGTCCGGTGATGTTGGGTATGGGTCCTGTTTGGTGATGGGTGTCCATGCATTGGTGTTACATGCAGGGCTTGGTTTTGGGATGTGTGGGTTGTGTTAGTGGGGTATCTGTGGGTTGTTGGGGTGATGGGTGTGAGGATAAGGGTGGTGGTATGTGATAGCGTGCAGGTGGTGTGGGGGGATAAAGTAGTAAAGATTTGCCTTACCAGAATCCAGTCCTCCTGCTACTCCAGCAAGGCCCTCAGGATGCATGATCGCTAAGACTTGCTCCTCTCATGTTGTTAGTTGTGGGGGAGGAGGTGGGGGTCCACCGCCAGTCCTCTGTACAGCAATCTGGTGTCTGGATACCACGGAACGTACCTTCCCCCGTAGGTCATTCCACCTCTTCCTGATGTCATCCCGTATTCTTGGATGCTGTCCCACTGCATTAACCCTGTCAACAATTCTGCGCCATAGCTCCATCTTCCTTGCAATGGATGTCTGCTGCACCTGTGATCCGAATAGCTATGGCTCTACCCGGACGATATGCTCCACCATTACCCTGAGCTCCTCATCAGAGAACCTGGGTTGTCTTTGAGGTGCCATTATGTGGTGTGGGTGATGTGTGTGGTGGTGTCTGTTGTGATGTGTGAGGGGATGTGTTGGTGTGTGTTGTTTGAGGTGCGTGGATGTTGTGTAAGTGATGGTGTTGTGTGTCTGTGGATGCTGGTGTTGTTTTAGGTAGTCTCTCTCTGTGGCCTTCTTTCAAATTGTTGGGTGCAAGGGTTTATGGGTGATGTGGGTGTGTGCTTTATATTGTATTGGGTGTGTGTATGTGTATCAGGTGAGTGTGTTTAGAATTGTCCAATGTGGTTGTGTTTTGTTAGTGTGTGTACCGCCAATGGTTTACCGCGGTTGAATGACCGCCGCTGTGATTCGTGGGTCGTGATACTGTGGCTGTTTTCCTGTTGGCGTGATGGTGTCGGTTTTGGTATCGGCAGTTTATCACTGACCTTTGGTGTGGGTGTCTGTATTGTGGCGGATTCCGAGCTGTGGGTCGTAATACCAGTAGCGGAATTCCGCGGCTGCAGTGGTATGTTGTCGGTCTTCTGCACGGCGGAAAGTGGGATTTACGGCCAGGGTTGTAATGAGGGCCACTGTTCCTTAGAAAGAGGAAGAAGAGTATAGGGCAACCCTTAGGTTAGAAGCAAGTACCCTCACACACCCAAATGGATGTCATGCTTCATCATCAGGCAAGCTCCTCATCAGACCGGCGCTGCAATGTCTGTCGGGCACCCCTATAAGGGGGCTCTTTGCTGGAGATCTTTTCTCAGTAGCACTGTGCCGTGATGAAACAAAGGTAGAGAGATCAATGTCTACTTATTGGGGATAAGGAATTATCTTACACCCCTGGAAACAGGGTAAACATGTTTAGTGTCTAAACGGTCCAAATGGATCCACCAACACTTCATCAGGACCAAAAAACTAAACTAAACACTTCTCCTATTGACTTAATCTCAAGAACTTAATGTGTCCCAAAAACTGTCAGTCATATTAAACTTCAGTCACTTACTACAAAAAGGCTGCATGTCAGGCTAGTCTAATGTAAGGGTCAACAGTTCCACATTTAGGATCCGGCTCCATAGGAAAACGCAAGCCAAGGGGAAAGCATAATCATTGGAAAGCGCCAATCCCCTGCATGGGACCTACCCGTGGCTGCGCTCTTGGATCGATCATGGTCCTGATGAAGTGTTGGTGGATCCATTTGGACCGTTTAGACACAAAACATGCTGACCCAGTTTCCAGGGGTGTAAGACAATTCCTTATCTCCTACTTTCACTTGTACTATGAGAGTGTGTGAGCAGTATCTCAGTCCCCACTCTCCTGTATATGTTTTTATTACCTTGGCTATCACCCTTTCTAGATCATTACAATTTGGTGCTCTGTCTGGGTTGTGAGCCAATTTTATATATTTTTTCCTTCTCTCTCCTTCTCATTTTAGTGCCCATAAGTAGACATTCATCTCTTTACCTTTGTTTCATCTCGGCACAGTGCTACTGAGAAAAGATCTCCGGCAAAGAGCCCCCTCATAGGGGTGCCCATCAGTCATTGCAGCGCCGGTCTGACGAGGAGCTTGCCCGATGATGAAGCATGACATCCAATTGTGTGTGTGAGGGTACTTGCTTCTAACCTAAGGGTTGCCCTATACTCTTCTTCCTCTTTCTAAGGAACAGTGTATCTTGTATGTATACAAATCATGTTGTGTCACACATAGGTACCCAGGCAGGGGGAGGATGTGACAATCTCCTGTCTACCGTCCACTGCCAGACCTTCAGACCATGGAGCAACACCACATAATAACATATTACCATCTGGATATGAAAACAATAGTGGACTTATGTCATCAGTTGGAGCGAGACCTGATACCAGCTATTAGTTATCCAACCAGCATGCCACCCATTGTACAAGGCATGTCATTACTGCACTTCCTAGCCACAGGATCCTTCCAGCATACAGTGGGCCTATCTGCTGGTATGCCCCAACCTATGTTCAGTCTGGTGTTGAAGGATGTCCTCTCAGCAGTGTTGAAACACCTTAACAGCTTTATCCAGTTTCCACGACATGAGGATTTAGCCCATGTGAAAGCTGACTTTTATGGTTTTGCATGCATCCCACATGTGGTAGGGGCCATTGATGGCATACATGTTGGCTTGGTCCCACTGCAGGCCAATGAACAAGAATATTGCAACAGAAAGAACTTCGATTCCATTAATGAGCAAGTTGTGTGTTTGGCCGATCTCTACATTTCACATGTCTGTGCCTGTTATCCAGGTTCAACCCATGATTCCTCCATAACGCAGAACAGCACCATACCCCAGCTGATGTCACAACTTCACCCACAGAGGGTGTGGCTAGTTGGTAAGTCACATCTGTCCTGTTTGTGTGGAATGTCTAGTGCTACAATCATGAAGTGAGTGACTCATTGTTGCAAATATGTCCCATTACTTAACAGGAGACTCTGCATATCCAAACAGTCCTTGGTTGTTGATCCCACTTAGGAATCCATCTACACCAGGGGGAGTCCACTTCTTTGAGGCCCATGGAAGAACAAGGCTGGGAGTTTGGCGGGCTTTTGGGCTCTTGAGGGTCAGATTAAGGTGTCTTGAGTGGACTAGTGAAGTCCTCCTCTACTCACCATGAAAAGTGTGTCAGATCACTATAGCATGCTGCATGCTCCAGACATTGCCTTGCGGAGGAATATCCTGTACATTCCAGAGGAAGGGGAGCCTGCAGTGTCACCGGGTGAGAATCCTGAAATGCCATGTGAGGATGACAGTGGTGAAGAGGAAGCAGTTGACTTGCCAGAAAATCTCAACAGCTACTTTTCATGAGTGTAAGTATGTCATGTGACGTAATGACTGTGACTGTACAATGAACTGTAGTTGTGAGAAGGTGTGGAGTTGAGTGTTTTAGCAACAACTAGGGAGCTGATACAATATTCAGCCAAAGTCTGCTTGAAGAGTTAGCCTTTGACATATCCCTACCTTGATGATATTGCTTTGTTTGTGTCAGTTTCATTGCAATGTAATTACATTTCCAGTAGCTTGCTATGTGATTTGTAATAGGTGTGTTTTCAAGCCTATACTCCTTGTTTTGCCTTTGTACAGGTGCCTTCACAAGGACATCCTCATGTAGGTATTTCAGAGTTGTGACATTGGCAGGTATCTGATGCTGTTCTGACATACAAAGTAGACATGGATTTTTCCAGGTAATGTAGGTCACAGATTTGGGGGGTATGAGACCTGTGCCAAGGCAGCTTCCCCAGAGTTTGGGAGGAAGGTCAGAAGTGCACATTGGGCTTGTTTTGTGTGCTGTGTTGGGACAATTCCATCATATGTGTCATTATGAGGGCATGAAATATGTAGTCATCAATTGCGAGCATCATTCACCCTTCAAACTGGCTAAACACTATTCTTGTATGACCTGTTTGTAACTGTAGATGTGTTTCATCATTGCAGGCGACAGTGCCTATTCCACAACACTGGCACATGTTTGTGTCATACCACCAGATGCATGGTAATTGGATTATGATGGGCCTGTGATCAGGGACTGTTGTACTGCCATCTGTCTGTATCTTGGATTATGTAATGTTGGATTAATTTGGTGTGATATGTGATAAGACTCAAGCTGCTAACATTATCCACTTTAATGTTTGCCTATTCTACAGGACAATGTCTGACAAATCCCTCCCTTCTGTGGTCTGGGGAGCTGTACCCTGGAATATGTACTTTGATTCAGTATGAGCCACACATTCTTATGTCAAAAGGTCCAGACATATGCACAGCTTATGTGCTGTATACTGGAATAAAATGGTTAGTGTGACCAGACATGTATGTATGTGTTTGTGTGTAATGGTTGTAATCCTGAGCAGGACACTGTTCCTGTAACATATCCCTCCTTACACAAGTAAGTTATGTCTTCATCACATGGCTTACATGGTCTTACATCTCTACATAGCAAAATGTTGAAATTAAGCAAGCAGACAATGAGTTTGCAATGGGTGCATTAATTACAGGGCTGATCAAATAGATACAATTTTGACAGAAAAGAAGAAAAATAATAAAGTGAAGGTGTCAGTCATGGTGAATGAAATCATTGGAGTAGATACCACCCATAGGGATTCCAAAGTGCAGAGTACTCCTCCCATTGAAACTGGTGGGTGGTTCAGGATCAATCAACAGAGTGAATGTGTGGCACACAAGGGAGTTCTTTTAGGAAGTTGTCACTTGCTGGCAGTGGTGGATTTCTTGCAATCCGCACTTCCTAGATTCTTCAACGGATGTCCCCACTTGCTTGGGGGTGAGGAGATCTGCTGATACAGAGACAAGGCTGTCTGGTGCAGAGCCAGAGAAGGTTCTGGTGTTGATGCGCCAAAGGAAGTGGTAGAGTGGTGTTGTAGAGCCCTGCTCATGGTGGTGTTAATGTCACTTATCACCCCTGTTGAGGAGGTCATGTTGGTATTGTGAGCCTCCCACTGTTCACGCATATTTCTATGGATGTCCCTCTGTAGCTGCTTTATTTCCCAGAGTTCGGTCAAGGCCTGGCCCATTACGCGTTGGGACTCCTGGTAGACCCTCAAGATGTGGCTGATGGTGTCCTGTCCCTGAGCAGCCCCAGTAGCCTTATCCCGCTGGCCCCCTCCCGTGTACCTCACCCCCACGAGCCTGTGTCCTTGCCACAGGATGCCCTCTCCCACTGGTTCCTGGACCCTCATTGTCAGAAGTGTTGCACTGCAACTCAGGATCCATGACTGGGGGGCATGAGATGGTAGACACTGTGCTTGGTACACAGGTTGGGGGCGAATGGTTGCCTATGATGTTGAGACAATCAGGCTGGTAGGTGTTGATGTGACTACAGTGAGACTCACTGTTGGTGTCTGACCAGGTAGCTCAGATGGGCCAGAACCGTCCTTCATGTTCGGATGTCCAGGAATGCCTTCTTCACTGAGGGGTTCCTGGGGGGGGGGAGATGACAGTCTCTTCTGTGGCCTCTGTGTGCCCAGGGGCAGCTTGACCTGTTGATGTGAAAGATACAATGTAACTGGTTGTATTGTAACATCTACCTCCAACAATTTAGAGTTACATTAAGCATAGACCTTGTACAAAATTATTTTGCAATTAATATTACTCTGGCAAATACGCATGAAATAGTTTGTGTTGAACTCTTGTGAAGCATGGCAATACCATCTAAGTCAAGCAGCTGCTGAAATGTGCAGATCATTAGCCCTTGGGAGGATGGCCTGAGAATGCCATCTTGCCACCAATGCAGGCAAAACAGTGGCTCGTCAAGATATGTCTTTGTCCATTTTGAGGCCTAGTTGATTGTTATGCACGCAGACCCAGAACTTAGTTGTAGATGTGAATGGAGTCGCCATGTGGTCAGTGCAATGTGAATGTGTCTGCTACCAGTACCATTCAGGTGATGCATCTTGATGCCTTTGGGACACTGGGTAAGCTGGCCTTCCTGTCCTCAGTAGTTTCATCTTTGGTTAGCTGGTCAAGATGGAGCTAAGTGGCTTGGTCTTGGTTCCTCCCAGGTCAGTAAACTTCAACTGAGAGTTAGCAGGCAAGGGTATTTGAACAAGTGACCACTGTTCCTATGTTTGGAGTTACTGAAACAATGCCTTCTGGGAGCTGCAGTCAAGTCACTCGCCATACTACACACACTTAACAAATGGTATCCTCCCAGGTGCGTAACCTTCAATTGAGAGTTCATAAATAGATAGATTTGGGCAAGTGACCATTGTTTTTGTGGTTGGATTTAGAGACACAGGGCCTATTGGGCTTAGCATTCTGGTCACTCCCTCTACTTCCCACCACCATACAAATATTATCCTCCCAGATGAGTAAACTTCATTTGAGAGTTAAGACTCAGGGGTATTTGGGCATGAGACCACTGGGATTGTGTTTGGAGTTGGAGAGACAGAGCCTCCTGGCATTAGCAGTCATGCCAATCTCTCTACTTCATACACTTGATAAATGCCATCCCCACAGGTGAGTACACTTTATTTGTGAGTTTAGAAAGAAGGGTATTTGGAGAACTGAACATCAAACTGGTGTTTTGAGTTAGTGAAACAGTGCCTCCTGGCCTTAGCAGTCATGTAACTCACTGTACTGCACATATAATGCAAATATCATCCTCCCAGGTAAATACACTTCAATTGAGAGTTAAGGCACAGGGGTCTTTGGACAAGAGAACACTGTACTGGTGTTTGGAGTTTCAGAAAAAGGGCCCCCTGACCTTAGCAGTCATGTCAGTCCCAGTACTACACACACTATAGAAAGGTTATTCCCCAGGTGAGTAAACTTCATGTGTGAGTTACCAAACAGGAATCCTTGGAGAAGATGACCCTGGGCTTGTGAGTGAAGAAATAGTGTCAGACCCTCCTGGCCTCAGCAGTCATGTCAGTCCCTCTACTACACACACTATACAAATGGCATCCTCACAGCTGAGTAAACCTACATTCATGACTTCCAAACAGGGGTCTTTTGACGAATGAACACTGTTATGGTGTTTTGAGTTGCTAAAACAGTGCCTCCTCTGAGTTGCAGTCAGGCTATTCCATCTAGTCTACACACTTTTCCACTGTTCTCCCCCCAAGTGAGTACACTTAATTTGTGAGTTGACAAACAGTTGTATTTGGGTAAGTGATCACTATGTTGGTGTTTGGAGTTAGAGAAACAGGACCTGCTGGGAGTTGGAGTCGTGTCAATCCCTGTACTACACACACTATCCAAATATTATACCCCCACGTAAGTACACATCATGTGTGAGTTACCAGACGGGAGTCTTTGGAGGGGAGCATACTGGACTGGTGGTTGGAGTGACAGTAAGAGAGCCCCCTGGGAGCTGCAGTCATGCAACTTCCTGTACTACACACTCTATACGAATGGTACCCTCCCAGGTGAGTACAGTGAGAGTTAAGGCACAGGGGTTCTTGGACAAGAGTACACTGTGATGGTGTTTAGAGTAACAGATACAGGGCCTGCTGAGAGTTGGAGTCATTTCAGTCCCTGTACTATACACACTATACAAATATTATCCCCCCAGGTGAGTGTACTTCATGTGTGAGTTACCAGACAGGATTGGTTTGAGGAGAGGACACTGGACTGGTGGTTGGAGTAACAGTAAAGAAGCCTCCTGGGAGTTGCAGTCATGTAATACACACACTATACAAATTGTATCCTCCCAGGTGAGTACACTTCAATTGAGAGTTAAGACACAGGGGTTCTTGGACAAAAGTACACTGGGCTGGTGTTTGGAGTTACAGACACAGGGCCTGCTGGGAGTTGAAGGCATGTCACTCCCTCGAGTTCCCAACACTTGACAAATGGTTAACTCCTAGGTGAGTGAAGAACATTTGAGAGATGACAAACAGGTGTATTTAGGCAAGTGAATGCTGTGCTGGTGTTTGGAGTTAGAGACACAAGGGCTGCTGAGAGTGACAGTCATGTAACTCCCTGTACTACACACACTATACAACTGTTAACCTCCCAGGTTATTCTATTCAATTGAGAGATCACAGTGGTATTTGGACAAGAGAACAATTGGGCTGATGGATGGTTTCACAGACACAGGGCCTTCCTGGCCTTAGTAGCCATGTCACTCCCTCTATTTCTCACATGTGACAAATGATATCCTCCCAGCTGAGTAAACATAAATTGTGAGTTGCCAGGCAGTGGTCTTTAGACAAGTGAACACTGTTCTGGTGTTTGGAGTTGTGAAACAGTGCCTCCTGTGAGTTGCAGTCATCACTCTCACTAGTACACACACTTGACCAATGTTCTCCCCCAGGTGAGTACACTTAAATTGAGAGTTTACTAACAAATGCATTATAGCATGTGGCCACTGTGCTAGTGTTTGTAATTACAGGAATAGTGCGCTCGCTGTAGGTTGCAGTCATGTCATGTCAGTGCCTGTGCTACACACACTTGACAAATGGTATCTCCCCATGTGTGTACCCTTAAATTGATAGGTACCAAATGGGTATTTGGAGAAGTGACCACTGATGTAGTTTTTGAAGTTATAGAACAGTGCCTGCTGGGAGTTGGAGTTATGTCAACCCCTGTACTACACACACTATACATCTGTCATCTCCCCAAGTGCGTACACTTCCAATGTGAGTTGCCAAAAAGAGGTCTTTGGACTGTTGGACACCGGGCTGGTGAGTGGAGTGACAATAAAAGTAGCAGAAGGTGAGCTATGAGCATGCAAGACATACCATTTTGGTGAAATTTTTTGTGTTGTGACGTACCAGACTCCATTTCCCCAAGTATTCTTGCCAAGCCTTTAGGATGCTTCCCCCCAGAGAAAGAGATATAATGGGGCACTGGGAGGGCCACTGCCAGTCTTCTTGGCCTACGGCTGGTGACTGGAGACCAGGGAACAGCCGTTGCCCCTGAGTAATGAGGCACTGGGAGGGCCACCACCACGCTACTTGGCCTGCAACTGGTGCCTGGAGAGGGAATGTACCTTGCCCCTGAGGTCAATCCACCACTTCCTAATGTTGTCACTTGTGCACAGGATGGTGGCTACAGCATTGACTCTCTCGACAATCCTGTCCCACTTTTCTGTTTTCCTACTGAGAGGAGCATGCTGGACTTGTGCTACAAACAATTGTGGCTCTGCTCTTATGATTTCATCCACTGTGACTCTTAACTCATCTTCAAAGAAACATGGATTTTTTAAACATGCCTTGGTGAAAAAAAACTGGTGACTTACTAAAGAGGGGAAGTGCAAAAGGGTGTGACGGGGTAAAATTGTGTGTAGGATATGGAATGGTGAAAAAAATGGTGCTTAGTGTCTGTAGTGTGTGGAAAAAATGTGCTCTGGCAAAGGATTGTGGTCTGTGAAGTGGTGTGTTTTATAGTGTCATGCAGGTTTGTCCAGTGTGGCATTGTGTGTCAGCTGTGTTGTTTTCAAATGCATTCAATGTGCAGTTGTGTATTACTTTAGTGACTGCGGATCACCGTGGTTCGGGCCTCCATTGGCTAACCGCCATGGGGGTCTGCCGTGGTGACTGTGTGCTTGTAATACGGTCAGCGGTTGGTCGCAGTGCTGTCGACGCTGGAGGTCGGGCTGCCTATTTCCAGGCCTCCGTGCCACTGCCGATCTGCCTTTTTGGTTGGCGGTCGGCGGTCCTGTCTGTATGACTCGTAATAAGGCAGTCTGGAAAACTGCCAACATGGTGGTCTTTTTAGGACCACCAACATGGCGGTCTGGCGATCCAACAGCCAAACTCTTAATGAGGCCCTAAGTGATTTGCACAGAATCATAGGATGCTGAGCCTATGCCCAGGCTCAAACCTGGCTCCCACAGTTCCACGGTTGCCAGCTCTGGCCATAATGCCTCACCTTCTCCCATGTATCCAATATGTTAAATAAAGTCAAAGAAAAAAATACAATTCAGAATATAAGCCTAGGCGCTGGACGTAAATGTGTAGGGAATGCTGCAGCACCCTAATAAAAGCATGCTGCAGTTCAATTAGTGAATGTTTTTATCTGTTACATTTTGTTGTGCTTCAAAGACAGACGTCAAATGCCAGGTTATGTCTTCTGACAGATTGCTGCTTATTCTATTAACATGGTGATTGGTGTTACTTTCTTTGACTGCAGTAAGAGGATTTTGTAGAGTGCACCATGTGACGATCTTGCTGGGATACATGGACTGTGAAAGGAAAGACTGTAGAATGTCATTTTTTTTCTAACACACAACAAAATGTAAACACTTGTAAATTAACTGTTCAAATATTTCCAAATATATCAGCAGATAGGAAAGCAAAAATGGAGCTCACCTTACTGTAATTTTGAAGTGTGATGGGAACAAAGATTTTAATAGGATCAAAACAAATCAAGGCATTTTACTTAGTGATATGCAAATGATAATTATTCACTAAAACCCATATCACATATTGTTTGTGTGCTATATAGCTTTATCAGTAAAACTGTAACCCTGTGCAAATTCAGGGGCTATATCAATGGAAAGTGTGCTGCCTGTTTGGCAGACAGGAACACCCATCTGCCAAACTCCTGACATGGTGGCGGCCACTGCAGTGGTGACCTCCCTGCCAGACCTGTTGTGACTTTCCTACTGGGCTGATGAGCGTAAACCATGTTTCCTCCCGTCAGCTCAGCAGGAAAGTGGCGGCAGCATTGTTTCCACCTCGTAATGGAGCCAGCGGCAATGCTGCTGCCCTTGGAATACTCACTGTCTGCATAGCAGACAGTGAGCATTGCAAGGTTACTGGGCAGGGGGACCTCTGCACTGACCATGCCAAGTGCATGGGCAGTGCAGGGGCCGTCATGTGGCCCCCTGCACCTGTTATTCGCCAGCCTTTTCATGGAGATAAAACCACCATGAAAAGGCTGTCGGCGAACCAGGTCGTAATCAGCAGGGCGGCGCTGCATGCGGCGACACCCTGGCTGATTGCGACCTGCACCTGTCGGGATCACCGATCCCGGCGGAGACGGCAGTACCCTGGTGGTCTTACCACCAGACTTGTAATCAGGCCCCATGTTTTAGTGATCTATTTGTGGGAGGCTGGTCCAAATGCACTATCAGCTACAAAAAACACCCTTACCACTCTATTGCTAAATACATTTACTACACTTGTTCATTGTGTGACACTTGGATTTTTCACAATCCCCAGGAATGCAGTAATGTAATAATGATGGTAGCATTCCTACTCTGAAAGTTTTTCCAGCACTAATGAGTATAAGTTTGTTACAAAAAGGTGCAAGTTTCTGAATTTAACTCATCAGTGAATTGAAAAGCAAAAAAGATCCTTAAGGACAGGTAAGAGTAATTTTTGAGTTTTGTGGTCCAGAGTGGCACTGGCATTTAACACCATGAAGTACAATTTAAAATTAAAATATAATGAGATATCATTGACTATTTGATAGCTGGGACATACACTGGCATGGAGCTTGTGAAAGGACAAGAAGACAAGGTGTAGGAAAAGAGAGAACTAAACAGCAAACAGGAAAAAGCCATATACAAAGGAGTATTTTTTATAGGGAACTAAACAAGTGAAGTGGGAGAGTTTGTGTGGTATTCAGAGAAAATAGCAGGTAAAAAATATCAAGGCACACAAATATTGAGTTTTTAACATTGTTATACACAAATATTGTGATTTCTGGAATATCGTTGACAAAAATATAAATTTTCTAAGGTAAGTAATATTGATGTTAAAAATATCTATGTTGTTAATATCGTTCACAAAAATATAATTGTAGAGAACATCGTTTTTTAATTATCTTTATGTACTTTAGTATATGTTATATCTGTATATGTTATAAATTGTTTGTATATTTGTTGTTAATGTTTTTTAGTATAGTTTGTAATATTTTAGTTGTTTTTAAATTTAATTTCATTAATAATTGTAATTTTTATTGTTGTAAGGACTTGTGGGGTTTGTAGGGGTACAAGGAGGGAAGTAACTTATAATTAATTAATTTATTTTCATTATATATTATTTAATTGATAATTATTATGTAAATGATGTCATTCATTTGTTTTTAAAATTATGATTTAGGTGCGTTTTGTGGGGTTTGCAGGGGTAAAGCGTGGGGTGTTAAGTAATTATAATGAATTAATAATGATTTTTTAATTAATATTAATTATGTAATTGATAATTAATTGTCTAAATGGTGTAATTTATTTATTTTTTCAGTTATATTTTAGGTGCGGGTTTTGGGGTTTGTAGGAGTAAAGGGTAGAAAGTTCATTCATTATAAATAACTGATAATTAATCTTTAATTAATATTAATTATATAAATGATAATTCGTTATGTAAATTGTGTAATTAAGATATTTTTTAAGTTATAGTTCAGGTGTGGGTTGTTGACTTTGTAGGGTAAAGGGTGGGAAGTTAATTAAGCAATCATATATTAATAATTCACTCTTTATTTATTATTATTTAATTTATGATTATGAAATTATCATATTTGTTAAGTTATATTTTTAGTGTGTGTTGTTTAGTTTGTTGAGGAATAGGCTGGGAAGTTATTTAATTAATTATAAATTTAAAATTATTTATTCATTTATTGTAAAGCTATTACTTAATATGTTAATTGTGTTATACTTTTTTATTTCCTTTATATTATATTATTATTATTTGTTTTAATTGAAAATAATTATTAGAAATTGTAATAGCTATGTCATTTCTTTTATTATCATTAAAAATGTAGACATTTATTTTTATATTTAGAATTTTATATTTCGGGGTAATTAATAGAGTTGTTAAATAGGTTATGTGTTTGAAGTGAATTACTCTCTCTTTACTGTTGCAGTGATTGGGGTGGGGAATAGTACATTTTACCCCTCCTGAGTCCAATGCTTTCTCTACTGTTGCACACACTGGAGTGGAAATAGTACATTTTACTCCTCATGAGTTCATCAATTTCCCTACTGTTGCACACACTGGAGTGGGAATAATAAATGTTACCCCTCCTGAGTCCAACACTTTCCCTAGTGTTGCACTGATGGGAGTCGGAATAGTAAATGTTACCCATTCTGAATCCAACGTTTTTCCTACTGTTACACAGACTGGAGTGGGAATAGTAAAAATCACCCCTCCGGTTTCCAGAGCTTTCCCTACTGTTGCACTGAATGGAGTGAGAATAGGAAATTGTACCCCTCCTGCGTCCAATGCTTTCCCTACTGTTGCACTGAATGAAGTGGGAATAGTAAATTGTACCCCTTCTGCGTACAACGCTTTCCCCACTGTAGTGGGAACAGTATATTTATTATTCCTAGAGTTTAACCCCACGCTGCCAGGCCTTTTCCCCCTCATGTGCCAGGTCTTTTTTTGGCTATTTGGGGCAGTTTGCACTTAGACAGTCATAACTTTTTGTCCACATAAGCTACCCATGCCAAATTTGTGTCTCTTTTTCTCCACATCCTAGGAATTCTAGAGGTACCCAGACTTTGTGGGTTTCCCTGAAGGAGACCAAGAATTAGCCAAAATACAGCAAAAATGTAGATTTTTTTTAAAAAATAGAAAAAAAGGGCTGCAGAAGAAGGCTTGTGGTTTTTACACTGAAAATGGCATCAACAAAGGGTTTGTAGTGCTAAAATCACCAGCTTCCCAGCTTTCAGGAACAGGCAGACCTGAATCAGAAAACCCCATTTTCCAACAAAATTATGGCATTTTACTGGGACATACCCCATTTTTACTATTTTTTGTGCTTTCAGCCTCCTTCCAGTTAGTGACGGAAATGGGTGTAAAACCAATGCTGGATCCCAGAAAGCTAAACATTTCTGAAAAGCAGATACAATTCTGAATTCAATCAATAAATAACTTTATTTCAGCTGAAAGCCGTAAAAGTGTCCAATAAATAACAAACAATTACGATACAATAAGATAATAAATTGATAAAAGACAATTTCCACATGGAACATTAAAAGGAACAATTAATTCTACTAGATTAAAATATTAAAACTCATTTGTTATAACGATACAAAGCAACTATCAGATTTTATGCTCCTAAGGGCCTGTTTGAGCTTGATTCCGTGGAATAATCTATTTCTTCCTACAATAATTTAAATTAAAATGAGCTGATGGTGCACATAGTTATAGCAGCAATACAAAACTGACAACAATTTCATTTTATCCTTTAACAAAAAAGCCTTTGTGAATTCATGCCCATAATGATCAGCTGAGGCCTAGGGTGACTTTGGCTAATCCACTCAGTCAGCAATGTTTTCTCTAGTTCTTATGGCCCAAACGTTTTGTAGATACCTAGCAACAGCAAAGACCACCTTATCACTTGTGTCGCTAGTAAGAATTCGCAAGGCTATATTATGTTTCCTTATCCCTATTGATCTGCATAATGGGATTATCCACTTCTTCCTTGGCACCAAATATCTAGGACAAAAAAACATCAAATGAGCCAGTGTCTCTGGTTGCTCAGGACAGAAGTGGCAGGATCTCGATTTGTGAACCTCCTTGCACCATCTTTCTGTAAATGTATTAAGAGGCAATATCCCTATCCTAAATTTAATAAAAAGAGTTTTGGCATAGGGAGGATTGATGTTATTCATAAAAGCCTCAAACTTGGGACTACACTTGTGGTCCAAGAACTGTAGTGTCCTACTACCATGGTCCTTTTTGGACCAAAGTTGGGTCAAAATGAACTCCCAGTGGCACGTATCTCTGATATATTTGAACCAGGGACTTTTTAACACACTGCGGTCCGCTAAAAACTCGGCAACTGCAGCTTGATAAGGGGACAGGAATTCGGATGTCCAAAGGCGGACCCAATACATTAGGGGTCTTAAGGCGGCCTCATTATGGATCTCATTTAGGGCTAAATCCAGTCTAAGAGGTGTGAGTGGAGCACTTATCGGTAGACGCAGAAAATTACGCATAAAGCGATTTTCCACCTTCGTCAAGCAACTGGAGTTGCAATACCCCCATAATTCAGCACCATAGATTGAAGCAGCCACGTCCGCTGCCTTGTATACTGTGATAGCAGGTGAAATTTCTCCTTCCATAGTACTGGCAGTTTTCCTAGCTATCGCAGCCGACCTCTGTCGAAGGGTAGACACACTCTTCTCAATCTGTGTCACGTACTGCGCTGGACTTCTCACCTCTGGACTTCGGATTGGCGAATACACCAAGTCTTCTACAGGTCCTGGATGCTCCCAGATAAGGGGGACCCCTTCTCGTAGCCACGGTGCCGCTTGACAGGCTACGCCAAAGCAGACCGTACCCTCCAGAAGGAGTCCCAGAGGGAAAAAAACCCAACACTGGGGAAAAAACCTCTAACAGGAACTCCTGAAGAAAAACAAGAAAAAACAGGACTTGACAACAGGAAACAAAAATAGGCAATATCCAGGGTACAAGGCAGGAAAAAAGGAACAAGCAAAAATATCCCAAAGCAAAAGCAGGAACAAAGAACAGGCAAAAATCTCCCAAGGCAAAATCAAGAACAAAGAACAGGCAAAAATCTCCCAAGGCAAAAAGGCAGGAACAAAGAACAGGAGCGAACAGCACAACCAGAAGGAAGTGTTTGCAACGCAAGGAGGAACAAGACTGACTGACTTATATACTGAGAAAAGGGAAGTGACATCACAGGAAAGGGAAGTAACACCATCTTGGATTGGGAAAAGCCCATAGACCAGTATAGGAAAAAGGAAGTAGTATAAAAGAAAAACAGAGCATGCTGGGACAACAACACGAAGAAGACAAGATGGACACAACATGGATACAGACAGGCAAAAAGCCCAACAAAAAACCCACCACCAACAATAAAAGAAGAAAAAGGGCTACAAGTAAGTGTAGCGCGACCGGGAGCGAAATATATGCTTCCCAGAAAGCTTAGTCAAAAAACGCGGGGAACGGCGCTCCGAATATCGGTAGCGCGTTCCACCCGTGAGGACAGAAAGAGACGCCGCGTCAGAGCGCGGCGTTACAGTAGGTCCCCTCCCCGAGGCTCCAGGTTTGTCAGGATGATTGTCAAAAAACAGGCGAACCAAACGGGGAGCATGGACGGAGGAAGCATCTTCCCACGAACAGTCACTGAGGGGGTATCCTTTCCAGTGGACCAAAAACTGTAGTTTGCGTCGAAAAATTCTGGAATCACAGATCTCCTGGACTTCATACTCAGGCTGTCCTTTGATAGAAAGAGGAGGTGGACGTTGGAACTGGCGATGGTAAGGATCAGGGACAAAGGGTTTTAACTGGGACACATGGAAAACAGGATGAACTCTCCAGGTATGAGGTAAGCGGAGACGCACCACTACAGGATTCAGGATGTGCGAAATTCGAAAGGGTCCATAAAAACGTGGTTTGAACTTATTGGTGGAAAACCGGGATGGTAGAAATCTGGAAGAAAGCCATACCTTGTGGCCCACTTGATACAAAGGTGCGGCTTGCCGATAACGATCTGCCTTTCGCTTCATAGCTTGTTTCGAAGCTAGGAGAGTAGTGTGAAGTAGGCCCTGGATTCGACGGATCTGTTGTGAAAAAGAAGTGACTGCAGGCACAGAAGAGGATGTTCGAGAAACAGTAGTGAAAGTCCTCGGATGAAATCCATAAGTACAATAAAAGGGTGTGGTCTTGGTTGCACTATGTATTGTGTTGTTATAGGAGAACTCGGCAAGAGCAAGATATTCCGACCAATTGCTTTGTGTGGCATTACAGTAACATCTCAGATACCGCTGAAGTTCTTGATTCACTCGTTCAGTTTGCCCATTCGTTTGTGGATGGAAACCTGAGGATAAAGAAATCTCAATGTTAAAGAAGGCACAAAAGGCTCTCCAGAAACGTGATACATATTGAGGCCCTCTGTCCGAAATGACCTCTAGAGGAAGACCATGGAGGCGAAAAATATCTCGTAGAAAAATGCGACTCATTTCTGGGGCCGTTGGTAGTTTCTTCAAGGCTGAAAAATGGGTCATCTTGGTGAATGAATCTACGGTTACCATGATTACTTGATTACCAGAGGAAGTAGGTAGAGAGCATATGAAATCGGTGGATAGAGTACACCAAGGAGCGGAAGGAACCGGTAAAGGTCTTAATAAACCTGCCACCTTAGTTCGGGGTGTCTTAGTCTGAGCACAGACTGGGCATGCTGACACATAGGTTTCAGTGTCTGTCTTTAGCGAAGGCCACCAAAAAGATCGCTGAAGCAGTTCCTGGGTCTTCCTGATACCTCGATGACCGGCTATAGGAGAATCATGGCACATTTGCAGGGCTTCTGTCTGCACTTTCTTGGTAGGTAGGAAGAGAGCATGTTGATGATAGAAGTAGTTGTCCTTCTTCTGCAAAAAAGGAGTCACTTTATCCCATTCTGAAGCAGACAGAAACTGGTACTCGGATTGAATACGTTCTTGAAAAGACTGAGTAGCTCCGATGATCCTGCTAGACTCAATAAGATGTGGGGAGGAGTTCTGGGCTATGTCAGGATATCAGCGGGATAAGGCATCTGCCACTAAATTCTGGGAACCAGGTATGTACGTGATCACGAAATCGTACTGGCTAAAGAAGAAAGCCCATCGAGCCTGACGACTGTTGCGACACTGAAAGCTCCGAAGACACTGGAGACTACGGTGATCAGTCCTAGCTTCAAAAGGCTCTCTGGAACCCATCAGGAAATGCCTCCATTCCTTACAAGCTACTTTGAGCGCGAGTAGTTCTCGTTCCAGTACAGAATAATTTCGTTCAGCCTCTGATAGAATATGCGACAGATAAAAGATAGGATGCTCCAATCCATCATTGTCTTGCTTCTGCAGCAAAACTGCTCCAATAGCTCTGTCTGAGGCATCAGTCACAACGATAAATTTCTTGGTATTGTCAGGATGACGCAACACGGGTGCTTGGGTAAAGGCTGTCTTTAATTCTTGAAACGCGTGTTCAGCCTCCTTGGTCCAAATGAAACCCTTCTTCAGGTTCTCTTTCTTAATTGTTTGTGTTATGAAACTTTGTAGGTGGGCAAAGTTCTGAATAAACTGACGATAAAAGTTTGATAACCCAAGAAAACATTGTGTTTCTTTAATGGACGTTGGAGAAGGCCAATCTAATATGGCACTGACCTTGTCAGGCTCCATGGATATTCCGTGTTGATTAATACAAAACCCGAGATACCTTACTTCAGATTTATTGAACTCACACTTCTCAGGTTTACAAAACAATTGTTTTTTCTTGAGTCTTTCCAGGACTTGCAGGACATGATCTACATGGTGCTCAGGATCACGGGAATATATCAAGATATCATCCAAATAAATGACTACATATTGATTGAGTACATCAGAGAACACTGAATCCATAAATCGTTGAAAAACAGAAGGGGCGTTGGTCAGTCCAAAGGGCATAACACGATACTCATAGTGCCCAAAAGGGGTACGGAAAGCAGTCTTCCATTCATCTCCTTCCTTGATCCGAAGGAGATGATAGGCACCTCGTAAGTCTAATTTAGTAAATATCTTGGCTCCTTGAATGGCATCCAGTTTATCTCTGATTAAAGGCAGTGGATATCGATCCTTAATCGTTATTCTGTTGAGTTCACGAAAGTCCACACAAGGACGCAGATCCTTAGTCTTCTTTGGGACGAAGAAGAGAGGAGCCCCAGCGGGGGATGTGGAAGGAGCAATCAAACCGTTGTGTAAGTTGTCGTCTAAATATTCTTTTAACACCTTCTTTTCTTGGTCTGTCAGAGAATACATTCGACCGAAGGGAACAACTTCATCAGGAATTAAAGGAATAGCACAGTCATAACTGCGATGAGGTGGCAAAATAGGATTACTAGGTTTCTGAAAAATCCCGATATATTCCTGATAACAATCTGGAATCCCCTGGATAATATTAATAGAGTTGGTGTTATCCTTAGTTGACTGACAGGACCTTTTTGGAGTCCAATAAGAAGTAGTAGAATAACAATTCTGTTGACAAAATGAAGACGTTAGGGATATAGTTCGTGTTTCCCAATTGATATAGGGGTTGTGTCGAGCTAACCAGGGAATTCCCAAAATCATGATGTGATTTGGTGAGGCTATGAGATCAAAGGCAACGTGTTCTTGATGCCCCCCAAATGTCAAACAAAGAGTGGGAGTTGAGGCCACCACAGGTCCTGAGGTTAACGGAGAGCCATCCACTGTGTGAACCTGCTCAGGGGTTTCTTTAGGAATGCGGGGAATTCCTTTACTAGTAGCCCAGGTCTCATCCAGATAGAGTCCACTGGCTCTAGATGTTCTTCTTGATCTTGTGAACTCTGTAACTTGACCGAGAGGATAAACAGGGTGGACAGGCTTTCTTTGGAGGAACATATTGAAGGTACTTCAGCTCCTCCCGTCTCCTTCCTCCTTACAGGGGACGGGAGCTGGCGTTTCCCGCAGGCCTTGAAGGACGTACCGGACAACTACGGATCAGGTGGCCAGCCTTACCACAGTATAGGCAAAGTCCCTTTCGTCGTCGTTCCTCCTTTTCTGACTCCGACAATGGCCCACAAACCAGATCTATCTGCATGGGCTCTTCATGGGGAGGTGGAGAGGCTTCTGATGGACTATCTTCCGTTCGCCGACTGCTAGCACGGAAGGTACCGGGCTGGTATGGAGCTCTAGTTCTACGTCTTTCCATCTTGCGCTCTCGAAGTCTATACTCGATGTTCATAGATTGATCCATTAATTCTTTCAAAGAACAAGCTGGGGAAGAGTGTACAAGCTCATCTTTAATTTCTTCCCGCAGGCCTCGGCGGAAAAGGGTTACGAAGGTGCGTTCTACCCAGGAGGTTTCAGCTGCCAGCTGTTTGAAGCGGGTTATATACTGCAGTACATCCTGATTACCTTGCTGAATGTCACATAAGGCTTCTTCAGCTGCTGCTTCTACCCCAGGTCTCTCAAACATTTGTTTGAAAACAGTCAGGAAAGCGGAATAGTTAGCCAGGACTGGGTCATCTGCAGAAACCAGAGGAGTCGCCCAAGCAAGCGCTGGACCAGACAAGGCGCTGATCAGATAGCCCACCTTAGTCTTATCCGAAGAAAACTGGAGTGGACGAAAGGCAAAGAAAACCGCCAGGGCGTCCAAAAATTCCTTCATCTTTAAAGGATCTCCGGAATATCGAGGAATAGTAGCAGATACGGGTGGTATGTCCATTGATCGGGAAGACAAGACCTGTCGTAGCACAGTGTTCTCTGCCCGTAACTGTTGTAACTCTTGGGCTTGTTGTTGGACAGTCTGTAACATAGCTTGAGCATTTTCTAACACCTCTCCCTGTGGATCTTCCATGGCGCTCTCGCAACGCAGAATCTTTTGGCGTTGCAATCTGTCACGTACTGCGCTGGACTTCTCACCTCTGGACTTCGGATTGGCGAATACACCAAGTCTTCTACAGGTCCTGGATGCTCCCAGATAAGGGGGACCCCTTCTCGTAGCCACGGTGCCGCTTGACAGGCTACGCCAAAGCAGACCGTACCCTCCAGAAGGAGTCCCAGAGGGAAAAAACCCCAACACTGGGGAAAAAACCTCTAACAGGAACTCCTGAAGAAAAACAAGAAAAAACAGGACTTGACAACAGGAAACAAAAATAGGCAATATCCAGGGTACAAGGCAGGAAAAAAGGAACAAGCAAAAATATCCCAAAGCAAAAGCAGGAACAAAGAACAGGCAAAAATCTCCCAAGGCAAAATCAAGAACAAAGAACAGGCAAAAATCTCCCAAGGCAAAAAGGCAGGAACAAAGAACAGGAGCGAACAGCACAACCAGAAGGAAGTGTTTGCAACGCAAGGAGGAACAAGACTGACTGACTTATATACTGAGAAAAGGGAAGTGACATCACAGGAAAGGGAAGTAACACCATCTTGGATTGGGAAAAGCCCATAGACCAGTATAGGAAAAAGGAAGTAGTATAAAAGAAAAACAGAGCGTGCTGGGACAACAACACGAAGAAGACAAGATGGACACAACATGGATACAGACAGGCAAAAAGCCCAACAAAAAACCCACCACCAACAATAAAAGGAGAAAAAGGGCTACAAGTGAGTGTAGCGCGACCGGGAGCGAAATATATGCTTCCCAGAAAGCTTAGTCAAAAAACGCAGGGAACGGTGCTCCGAATATCGGTAGCGCGTTCCACCCTGAGGACAGAAAGAGACGCCGCGTCAGAGCGCGGCGTTACAATCTGTGCCGACCACCGTTGGTCATCCGATATCCTAATCCCCAAATAGTCAAATTGCCTAACTCGCTTATCGGTTGGCCTTCCAGAGTCATTTTCATCCTAAAAGACTTAGGAGGATTAAAAGCCATAAATTTAGTCTTAGAAGAATTTATCTCTAGGCCCCTCTTTGTCCAAAATTTAAAAAAGGCATCGAGTTCGTTTAGAAGGCCCATTGAGGTTCGTGAAATCAGTAAGGTATCATCTGCAAACATTAAAATGGGGACAGGAGCTCCTGCTAACCTTGGGGCATCATGATTGCAATGCATCAGCTGGTCAACCGCATCATTAATATAGAGATTAAACAGCGTGGGAGCCAGAACACACCCTTGTCTGACTCCCCTGTCAATAGGTATGGCTTCTGTCAAATCTACGCCTTGGGACCAGTGTACATGAGCGTGAGTGCCCTCGTGGAGACACCTAATTAATTTCAGCATTTCACTGTTAAGCTTGTAGGTCTCAAGGACGTTCCACAATAAATCCCTTGGGACCATATCAAACACAGCTTTTAGATCAATAAAGGCCACATACAAGTGGTCCTTGTTTAGTGTCAGATGTTCCCAACAAAGAAGGTTAAACCTGAATGCCTGGTCGATTGTGCTCACACCCTTCCTAAAACCTGCCTGGGGGCCAGAGAGGATATATGAGTCCTCTATCCACACCTGTAGTCTAGCCAAAATTTGCTTACAGAAAACTTTATGGCTAATGTCGATTAAACTTATTGGCCTATAGTTGGAAGGAAGTTCCCTTAAGCCCTTTTTAAAGACGGGAACTATAATAGCTCCTTGCCATGTGGAAGGAAACCCACCGCCTCTCAGAATCTCATTACTAAGTGTGTTTAAATATAGGGACCAGGTTCTAGGACGGGACAAGTACAAATCACCTGGGATACCTTCTGGCCCTGGGGCCTTCCCTTTGCATAGCGTTTGGAGTGCCAAAGTTGTTTCTTTTAGGGAGGGTGGAGCCAGATCGAATTTGAGTGCAATAGCTAGCCCGGAAAAAGGCAGGTGGAAGGGCCCCTCTAAGGATGACGGGACAGTGTAACTGCTAGTTTGAGTCATGCTATATACAGTTCCAAAATGTTACACCCAGAGTGCTGGTTGAATTACCGGGTATGTCAACGCATTGTCAGAATGACCTTTATCTGCCACTAGCTTCCAAAACAATTTTGGGTCCTTTGCTTGTAAAGCATCTACCAAAGCCTTCCAGTGTTTAGATTCCCACTCTTTCTTTGCATTTTTCAGTTCTGCTTTATATGCAGACCTGGAGGCTCTTATTGAACCACAGCTCCATGCCTTCAGTGCTTCCAAAAGCCATAATTTAGCCTGTTGACAAGAGCTAGTGAACCACCTCAAAGATCCGACCCTGGTTTCTACCCGCCTCCTTGTTACCTGAAAGAGGGGCCTTAGCTGGTTGACCATAATATTGTGCAAATTAATTAAGTCAACCGATACCAGGTCAATATGCTTCAAAGGCGACAGCTTTGATTTCACCACTTTATAAATTGACACCTGAAAGTATACGTCATCTGCGACCATTTCCCACCTTACATTTTTATAATCATTTGTTGCGACTAGGGTGCTACCCTTCACCCGCTTCGAAAGTAAGCTACATTTAAATGGGGAAATTAAAAAGGATGTACAGAGAGCTAGGTGATCGCTATCATCGCGTAGAGAAACTGCCATTTCAATGAGGGAATTCCAAAGAAAATCGTCTACTAAGACGTAGTCTATGCGGCTCTTGTATAAACCTTTCCTATACTTAGGCAACGCGGGGGTGTCTTATTTCGTATTCCCGTTGACTATTCTGACC
Source organism: Pleurodeles waltl (assembly GCF_031143425.1). NCBI lineage: Eukaryota > Metazoa > Chordata > Amphibia > Caudata > Salamandridae > Pleurodeles > Pleurodeles waltl. The sequence continues at coordinate 1,567,304,293 of NC_090445.1, read as the reverse complement.
CCCATCGTTTTTATCAAGTCCTCCATGAGATCCAATACTCCCCTGATGGCTTTATTGCAACTTGAACCGGACCTGATCTCTCCTATGGGTGGGCAAACTGGATTCTTTTTTGCTGAGAATCGACCTCACAATTCAACTGCATATTGAAGTCACCTGCAATAAGTAAGCCCTACCTCCCAGGTAAATGGTTCAAGAAGTCTATTAACATTTTTACCTGGACAGTCTGAGACTTTTGTGAACCAGGCAATATATATGTTTACGAGGACTATACAAACTGGCCCCCTTGGGCTGCTAAGCGTGACCTCCACCGCTAATATGTCCCTAAAGGGGGAAGGCAACTCCTTTGCCTTAGGAAACAAATCATGTTTAAGCCAGATTGATAAGCCCCCAGATGCTATGCCAGATGGAGATGGAAGTGCAGCCTTCTGAAAGGACCAGTATCCTGCTCGATGAATTATAAAGGGGGACCATGTCTCCTGTAAGAAGATGATGTGTTGTTGATCCATGAAGCTACACCACTCTGGGTTAGTTATCTTAGATGACACACCCGCTACATTCCATGATAAAAAGTTGATTAAAGGTTCGTTGCTGTCCCCAATGTTGGGCCATCTCGCTATTCGCTTGTCTTTTTGGGGTGTTTTTCCACTGTGCCTCCCTTCGATATGGACGTTACACCGTACTCCTGTCTCTACTCCCACAGTGCCCAACGGTGGAGTACCTAGATTGCATGGTTTGCAAGGGCTTTATGGCAGAAGTGTCGTCCTTCCCTACCTCCACTGATGGGGCTTGGCGTCAATCTACGATTGTGATTGGACTACTCATACATCCCCGTCTTGTGTTACATGGTCTGGGAAAAGGTCTTGAGTTGGGACTGCCTCTGAAGAACTGATTGGCCTTGAAAGGGGGATCGACTGGACAAGGGTTAGTTGGGAGAAAGTGTCTGGTCTCGATCTTAACTCTAGAGCTAAAAGGCCCTTTACTAAACTCCAGCTGCAACCCTATGAGGTCCGTTTCTGAAGTATCACTTGTGAATCTCTGGGCAGTTATTAAGTCATCCTGTATAACGGACCTACATTTTTTTACACCCCTTATCCAGTGAATTACTTTGTTCTTCAGTGAAGCCTCTAGTTCCCTTGTGCCATGTCTCAACTTGGGGATGTTCGTCATGTAGACATCACACTGATCTTACGTCGGCTGACTAGGCAAGGTGCTTGACTGGGAGGCTTTGTTAACATTGGCTAAGGACTTGACACTTTACTTCTCTTGGTAAGCCCCTCTAATCAATTTGGTATCATGTATATTTGAATTAGCCACTACAGGAACTACACACACTTCCCGCTGACAAGGTAGTAAAACCACTCCTGCATCCTTCCCCCTATGCGTTCCCTTCATAGATATATCCATTTGCTGAGTTTGTGTGGGTGAAGAGTTAAGCTTGGGGTTAAGAAAAGATTTCCTTATGTCCCCAATCGCAGCTGTTAAGCCATCAAGCTTCATGTGGACCATGTGACTAAGGGAAGTGAGATACTCTTTTAAGCTCATTATTTCAGATCTTATTTGTACTAGCTGAGCCTCTATAGGCTGATCCGTCTGAATGGCTAGATGTGTTGTTGACTCCTCAACTTTCCTTAATGTACCTTTCTCAGAGCTAGGGGTTAACCAACGAAGCCAGAGGTAAAAAACGATTAGAACAATTTATATGCGAAGATACATTGTCCTGCTAGTTAGCCACATTTAAATTCGCACTCTCTGTGTGGTTAGTCAAAGTGACTGGCGTAATGTGCTCTGTTAGAGGCCCCAGTGGTGGCACAAGCGAGGTCTCTTTATTCACAGGAGTCACAGAAATGAAGAAGGATTTTATATCTTTGGTCGCAGCATCAGGTCTTCTCTTGGGGTGCTTAGACGATTTGGTCGCTAACATACTCTCAACTTCTTCTATCAAGTCATCAATTGTGGTTAGAGTACAATTTTCAGCGGCATGGCGAGGTAATTTCTACGCCCACCCACCGCCCAATAGGATTGCCGCTAGCTTTCCTTTTCCCCATCCTGGCTGTAATAAATGGATGAGTTAATTCCACAAATTTAATAAGATAAAAGGGGCACGCAAACAAGTTAGTAGGGACTCAACCTACTCCCAAAAGATGCTACCAGGGCGAACACTTCCCAGTGAGCAAACGCGGTATCTAATTTGTAGGGGCCTGGGCCACCCCCAACTACCACAGACAAAGTCCAACGCTTTCCTGCGCAAACAGAGCACAGAGGCAGTTCTTTGGGGGCTTGAACCTGCCCTCACAGCCACAGATGAGAAAATGATTTCCACAAACCTTTGTCAAATGAAGTTGAACATAGAGTAACTAAGACAATAGAGCAACCTCGATGGAGCTAAAAAAGATAGCTATAAAGGGTACCTTCAACAGCAGATGGATAAGTGACACAATAGCACAATCATGGAGTAGATGTCAGGGGGTGGTCCAGCCCAGCCTCTTCCTGACGATGACTGGCGCAGGACGGACCCGCCCTTGGCCCGGGCTTCGCCCAGGCGCCTCCCACGAAGCGGGCGCGCGATGAACAGTTTAAAGGGGCCTGAGGGTCCCGCCCACTCTGTCAGCTGGTCTCCTGGCGCGTCCCGCGATGATAGGCGGGCGCGTGATGAAAAGTTTAAAGGGGCCTGAGGGTCCCGCCCCCTCTGTCAGCTGGTCTCCTGGTGCGTCTGCGATGAGAAGCGGGCGCACAATGAAAAGTTTAAAGGGGCCTGAGGGTCCCGCCCCCTCCGTCAGCTGGTCTCTTGGCACGTCCCGCAATGAGAAGCGGGCGCTCGATGAAACGTTTAAAGGGGCCTGAGGGTCCCGCCCCTCCGTCAGCTGGTCTCCTGGCGCGTCCCGCGATCAGTTCTGAATTTCCGAAAGGGGTAATTTGTTAGATCCTACAAGGGTTTCCTACAGAACATAACAGCTGAAATAAAAAAAAATGAAATTAAGGTGAAAAAAACAGCCATTTTTCTCCACATTTTACTCTGTAACCTTTTCCTGCAATGTCAGATTTTTTAAAGCAATGTATCGTTACGTCTGCTGGACTCTTCTGGTTGCAGGATATATAGGGCTTGTAGGTTCATCAAGAACCCTAGGTAACCAGAGCCAATAAATGAGCTGCACCTTGCAATGGGCTTTCATTCTATACCGGGCACACAGCAATTCATTTGCTGAAATATAAAGGGTGAAAAATAGGCATCAAGAAAACCATTGTATTTCCAAAATGGGCACAAGATAAAGTGTTGAGAAGCAGTGGTTATTTGAACATCTCTGAACTCCGCGGTGCCTATACTAGCATGTGAATTACAGGGCATTCCTCAAATAAACGTCTTTTTTACACAAAGACAAGGGGCAATAACACTTGTTTTACTATTCTGTATTCCCCCAAGTCTCCCGATAAAAATGGTACCTCACTTGAGTGGGTAGGCCTAATGCTCGCGACAGGAAACGTAGCATGAACACATCACATTTTTACATTGAAATCTGACGTGTTTTTTGCAAAGTGCCTTGCTGTTGATTTTGGCGTCTAGCTCAGCCGGCACCAAGGGAAACCTACCAAACCTGTGCATTTCTTAAAACTAGACACCTAGGGGAATCCAAGATGGGGCGACTTGTGTGGCTCTCACCAGGTTCTGCTACCCAGAATCCTTTGCAAACCTCAAAATTTGGCCAAACAAACACTTTTCCCTCACATTTCGGTGACAGAAAGTTCTGGAATCTGAGAGGAACCACAAATTTCCTTCCACTCAGCATTCCTCCAAGTCTCTCTATGAAAATGGTACCTCACTTGTGTGGTTAGGCCAAGTGCTTGCGACAGGAAATGCCCCAAAACATTGTCTGGACACATCAAAATTATCAAGTACAAAACTACCTGTTTTTGCGGAGGAAATTTGTGGTTCCTCTCAGATTGCAGAACTTTCTGTCACTGAAATGTGAGGGAAAAGTGTTTGTTTGGCCAAATTTTGAGGTTTGCAAAGGATTCTGGGTAGCAGAACCTGGTGAGAGTCACACGTGTCCAAAAGGGAAGTTTGAAAAAAAACATTTTTAGGCTGACAAGTGCAGCAGAATGTTTATCGGTATAGATGAGACAATGTTGGGTGGTGGGAATTTTGTGGATTCCTGCAGATTCTGGAAGGTTCCATCACAAAAATGTGTGATTTCCAGCAAAGTTGGAGGTTTGCAGGGCATTATGGGTAAGAAATTGATGCGGGGTGCATGTGAAGCACACCACCCTGGAATCAACCAGATGTTTAGTTTTCAGATCTGTCTAGGTCTTGTGGATCTTTCTACCTGGCAGCGTCTCAAAGTCAAAAAAGTGCAGCCCTCACCATTCCAAGTTGGACGATTTTGAGAGTTAGCAGCTCTCATGGGCCAAATGTAAAACCAAAACCCAAAATAATCAAACGTCCCCTTGCTTGCTGTGGGATAAGATGTTTTAGTGTGCAGGGGAGAGCTGAAAGACTGTTACCCCCTTCAGTTGGGGTGGGGACATAACCAGGCCCATACTGGTTGGTAGCCACCACCCCACTATTTGTTTTTTAATTCCCTGGCATCTAGTTGACTTTCTGCCCCCCCCCGGGGATGTGGATCGGGGGTAACTGCCCAATCTGTCCACTGGTGGGCAGTACAATTTTGGCCCCATTTATTTGGGGTGGGGGTATGGCCATACCCCCATCCTCTTATTTTGAAAAGAAAATCTTCCCTGGTCTCTGGTGGGCTTTCTGGCCCCCTTGGGGGCAGATGGGCCTTCCAAAAATAGGCCAATCTGCCCGCAAGGGGGGCAGATATGGCCAACAGTAATGTGTCCCCATGGGGAGTGACCGGTGCCCAAGGGGCTGCCCCCCAAACAAAACACACACATACACACACACCAATCCCTGGTGTTTAGTGGTTTTTGATTGGCCTAACGAAAATAGGCAGGCTGATCTGCCCCCAAGGGGGGCAGAAATGGCCTAAATACAATTTTCTCCCCAGGGGAGTGACCCTTGCCTAAGGGGTCACTCACCATACATAAAAACATAAAGTAAATTAAAAAAAATATGTATATTCCTGGTGTCCAGAGATTTCTGCATGCCCTGGGGGCAGATCGGCCTAATTATATTAGGCCGATCTGCCTCCGGGGGGGGGGGGGGGGGGGCTGAAAAGGCTTAAAAATATTTTGCCCCCCCTGGGGTGCGGCCCTTGCCCAAGGGGCTGCTCCCCTTCTTGAAATATACAACAACAACAAAAATCTCTGGTGTCTAGTGGGCATTTCTGCTGCCCGATCGCATTGCATCTCATACAAATTATGAAAAGCAACAGGTGAGAGATTTAGGCTTGCATATCTACCATAAGTGAGGAGGTTTAAGAATGTAAGGATCTGTGACGTTAACAAACATCGGGGTGACCTTAAAAATGCAGTAGATCTGAACGAGGTGACACTACTTGTCCTGGACCTCTCAGCTGCCTTATACACAGTTGATCATGACACTCAAATGCAAAGATTTTATGAAGCCATCATAGAGGTGACTGATCTTGACTGGATCACATCTTACCTTCAAAAATAGAACTAATGTCATCCTTACTCCCACTTTCCCATCCAAACCGTACTTCATAAAAGCAGGGGTCTCTCAAGGCTCTGTCATCTCACCCATGCTTTTCAAAACCTATATGAAGCTATTACCAGCAATGAATAATGAATTTTCAGCTCATGTGCTATAACTATGTAGATGACACACAAATACTTCTTAAACTGGAAAGCCCCAAAGACATTGGAAACTTGAAACTCTTCAGTTGCCTCAGAGCCGTTGATCAGTAGATGACATGGAGCCATCTCAAACTGAATGCTTCCAAACTGAAATATTCCCATGTGGTGACTGGAAAATTACTGCCCACTCTGCACCTTGTCTGACGATCTGGGACTACCTCCAAAAGTATCTAAGGATTTAAGAAACCTTTGATTACCATGGACTCCAAGTTATCAATGAATGCACAAGGGGACAAATTACCAAGATCAAGCTTCATTACTATGAAAACTCTGTGACACACCTTCCCCCATCTGGGATTTCCACTCGAGGTCCAGGGTACTATCTCTCTTGTACTGTTTAAACTTGATTACGCCAATAGCTTCTACCACGCATTTTTATCAACTACGAAAAGTCTACAATCATTTCAGAACTCTGCTGCCAGACTACTCCTACATGTAAAGCCACAACACTACATCATCCCTGCTTTGAGGGCCCTATATTGGTTACCCGTTGTCAGAAGATACTCCTTAAAGCTGCTTTGTATCAAAGCAATACCTGGAACAGGACCGCTTTTCATCAGGAGTAAAATCACCAAATACATTAGACAAAGGAACGTCTGCTCTAGATTGGCACCTTGCCTCAAAATCTCTTCATACAAGAAGAAATGGCTGCCTCACCGCTGCAGTATTAGAGTTCTGGCGGTATCAAACACCCAACTCGTAATCAGGGCCTAAGTCAGGATCCTGGGGAAAAGGCATGGGGAAGAGAGAGAATGGCTGATCAGGGAACAGTCGGCAAATGGAGGTTTGGTCCCTACTCAGGAAGTTCACTCAGGGGTCTCCACAACGGCCTTCCACTGTGGGCCCCAGTCTTCAAACCACAGAGGCCGAGTTGCCTTGGGACATGTTCACAATGCGATCCAGCCACATGAGACACTCTACTTCGCAGATAGCTATCAATCAAGCAGCTCCTGGGACAGAAGGCACCATTGCGTCCTGGGCGCTATGACCTGGACCGTCCCAGGCATCCCAGTTGCACACAAAGAGTCTACTAAATTCTGTGTCCTCCTGGTATGGGCACAAGGACTGGTGTGCAATGACCTGAGCCACACAAGACACTTCCGAAAACACACGCAAAGTGCTCAATGCAAGGCCTCCCTGAAATGAGGGCAAACCTCTGGTGCGCGATGACTTGAGTAGCACCACACAATTCCACTTGCACACATAAGATTACCAATGCAGTGACTCCCTGAAATGAGGCAAAACATCTGGTGCGTGATGACTTCAGTTGCACTAGACAATCCTGCTTGGACACAAAAGGTTAGTAATACTGTGGCTCCCTGAAATCAAGCAAAACATCTGGTGCATGATGACTTGAGTCGCACCAGACAATCCTTCTGGACACAAAAGGTTACCAATGCCATGCTTCCCTGGAATGAGGCACAAAGTCTGCTGCACATTGACTTGAGTCACACAAGACAATCCCGCTTGCACAAGAAAAGTTCCCATTGTAGCGCCTCGTGGGAATGCAACACCATGCCTCGTTCGCGATGACCTAAGTTGCACAGGCACTTCTGAACACACAATCAGTTCCCATTCCCTACCTCCTTGGAATGAGCCACAACATCTGGTGCGCGATGACTTGAGTCGCACCAGACAAATTCGGTCACACACACAGAGACGCCAGTTCCGCGTTACTGCATGAGGTAGAAGGTGGCACTACTCTGGGTATGCCCCAACCTCCGAGGTTCCGCAACCAGTAACATGGACACTGCACGCAATGATCATGCAGCAGGGTGTCGCACAAGAGAGATGTTGCACACTCGACAACAGGGGGCCACATGGGGTACCACAACCTGTAATCTGCTCACTACCAACCAAACGCATAGGTGTGACGTGGCCCCACAATGAAGGGCCACATTCCTTGAATGCGGGGAGTCCTTTGCAGGCTCCGCACCAGGCAAATCTAGTCTCCAGGCACAGTACTTAGTGCTATGTTCACACCGCTGCTAACCAGTGGAATCCAGAAGACGATGTAGATGCGTAGGAGGGCCCCGCTCTTCAGATGACACAATAGATGGTGTAGGTCCCTCTCAGGGGGTGTTTGATGTTCCTGAGATCTCCATACAGAACAGGGGGCAAGCTAACAAGCCCCTGGAGAGCACACTTCAGAGTGTCACGCTGCAGCAAACAGTGCAGTGTGCCCAGGTCAGCCATGATGCAGGAAGGGTGCGTGATCCCTTCCTAGGACAACAAATACTACTGTGCTGTGTGTGTGTCTACATCACTCGTTCCTGCAAGTGTATCTCTAAATTGCTGAAGTTTGGTATCCCTAGATATACTCAAGTGTGCCTTTGAAGTTGGGGGTGGTTCAAAGGGTTTTCCTTTGAACAACAGATGTCTCCCCTAAATTTCAGTCCTGTCTGTCATGAAGCCATGGAATGTGGACCTTTATTTTTAGTGTTGCCATGATCTGACTCTGAGAGGCCAAGGTTGAAAACCTCTCAATCCAAGCTATCCATCCGGGCCCTCAATTGACAGAGGTCTGTCAATTCAGTTGCCCAAGTTTTATAACTGTCGCTGGTGAATGCACAGATGTGTCTTCCTCCACCCCCCAGTGGAATAAAGCTTAAATTAAACAGGCACACAAAAGGGATTTTACAACATGGAAATGAGCACTTTCCAGAAGTGGCATTTCCAAGGTATTACTGACATAACTACCTTTAACATTGGAAAGGATTTGTCATTGAGAATCTATGATAGTAAACAATATGAGGCTGCTCCACTGCAATCCACTATTGCAGCTAGGATTAGTTCTAAACTTCCCCCCTTATTAACCTATGGGCAGAGCAGCTCTCAATGGTAGTGAAAACACATCTGGGCATTCTTCACTTTCTGGGCAAATATGCCCTGGAGCATACACAAGCCTGCAGGGGGAGGCTGGACACAAGCTTTGATAACACCACCAGGGTGCTAGTGGACTGATACAGGCCTGCTCTGTCAGGCACAGTATATATATATAAACATCCTATTGTGCAAGTGTGCACATACTGGCAAGTTGTGCCAGGCTCAGTATACTTATGAAAACACCAATGTGCAAGACTGCATATACTGCCAGGCCATGCTAGGCTCAGTATATACATGAAAACAGCAATGTTCAAGTGTGCACATATAGGCGAGCCATGCCAGGCTCAATATATGTATATGTAGGGTATTATGGCTTTGACAAAGACCGGGAGGTCGAAACACGTCAGCCTCTTCTAAAAAAGTGTTAATGGACGAGAACTATAGAGTGCGGGCCTCTCCTTGCTTATATATATATATATATATATATATATGTGTATGTATATATATATATATATATATATATGTATATATATATATATATATGCTCACCAGTACAAAATAAAGCGTGGCACTCCAGGACGTCCAGTATTCCTACCTCACCATTTGGTGATGGTTGTTTGTGGCTGTTGACTTATTAGAAAGGAATACTGGAGTTCCTGGATTGCCGCACTTTATTTTTTTTTGGTGAGGAGATATTTCTAGGAATTGGTCCACGCCTGACGCAAGCACCAGCTGTTGAGCGTGCTGTGATAGGACCAATTTGTTTGCAAATATACACCAATGTGCAAGTGTGACATATTGGTAGGCATCACTTCCTAACTAATGTAGGGAGGGTGTACACACTTTCACACTGTACATATAGTGGAAGGGTGCACAGGGGCCTAAGGCCACTCAGACAGAACCAGTAGAACCTCAAGAAAGAGCCGCCGTCCTCGGTAGGGAAACCCATGTAGGGTTTCTCCCCTACCAGGGCAAGAGACACCCTTGTGTACCTGCCCTGCCTTCTGCCTACTGCCTGCTCTGCACTCCCGGGGGTGCTCTAGTGGTAGTGGAAGACCTAGTCAGGGATGGCCCAGAGTGGGGAAGATGCCACCCTGAGCGTAGACACCTGCACCCCCACAGGCCAGCACTACCGGGCCTAATACATGTTGGTCAGGCTACCCTGGTGGGTGGCACACTCAGTGCAACGTCCCACTAGTGGCCAGGACCGTACCCACCCCGGGTAAGTTGTGTAGCTTTTTATAGGGCCCTCCTTGATACGGCACCTCAACCAATCATGTGCACGCCGCTTCCTGGCATGAGTAGGAAGTGCACACACACTTTCCCCCTGCACGGCAGGGGGAAAGTGCCTAGAGTTCTAAGGCCATGCACAGAAAGTCAGCAAAAAACATGGAAGTAAAAAGCAAAATGTTTCAGGGAAACGCCCGGAAAAGGGCCATGTCCAACACACCACTAATCTTTTTTGGGTTCCAGAGTAGCATGCTACTCACCGAAGAGCGCTTTGATTCCTTGTCAGGGGGAGTAAGCGCTACTTAAATACAATAACAATTATGTATTCTACATCAATATATCAACGTTTCAATCTGAGAATAAGTTTGAGGTGGTGCGACACGTGCAGTATCTACATTTATGACACTTGTTCAAGACTTTGGTGTTTGGGATAATTTCCCATAAGGCCTGACAGTCGAGGAAACCATCTTGTAATCATGTTATGTATGGCAGGTGCTCTGTGCGAAACACGCAGACTGCACAGGTCCATGAAAAACACAAAGGGGAAGATTACTCAAGTTCTTGCACTAGGGCAAAGTCACAAATAACATTTTATAGAATGTTTACTTTCCAGTGCAAAACTTGTTTTGTACTGTCAATTTGTCTAAAGTAATATGACTAGCGCTTTGCAATACTTTGCGTTACTTTGCATCACCTCACGCAAGTGGGGAGACCCAGGAGTGGTACATACATGTTCCCATGCTGTTATGTATCGCAGTTGGTCTGTGTGGCACAGGTCCAAGAAAAACACAAAGGGGCAGATTTATCAAGTTTTTGCACCAGAGCAAAGTCTGAAATAATAATGCAAACTGGTCAAACACTTTGATGGACTGTTTACTACTTTGCATTACTTCACGCAAGTGGGGAGTCCCAGAGGTGGTACATACATGGTCCCATACTGCCACCCATGGATTTTTGCTAACATTTATAGACAGGGCTTTGCAGCAATTAAATTTGCCTTCTTGAGACAGCCGCAAAGCAGGAGAAAAAGCATTTTTGCTCTAAATAGTTCAACCTTTGGATGTGTGCTGCCCGCTACATGACACTTAACAAAGTATGAACAATTTTAAGTATGTCTAAGCATAGTGTATTGTATTGGAAGGGTACCATTCCAGTACAAAATAAATGCTAGGCATCACACACTCATCTTTGCACCATGGTGCAAAGGTCTTTGAATGGCGCTAGGCAGCCTAATTGTTCACCAGCCCAGAGGAAGAGAGCAGCAGTACCATATCTTCGTGCATATGCTGCCTGTCTCACTCCCTCTCACCCAATATAGTGCAGTGCAGCAACTTTGGTTGCTGCTTTGCGCTGCGTGAAATAGTTAATCTGCCCCTAAGTGTGAGAACATTCCCTCACAATTAGGGGGAGTTAAAGTTATATAGATGCAATAACTTTTATATTTTGATGTAACTTTTCAGTGCAATTTATTAAAAAAAATATGTACATTAAATTGAGGCAAGTAAAGGATCGTACAACTATAAAAGCCTATATGGATATGTGGGTGAACCAGGGGTCACACGTAAGTAGATGTTGAGTTCAATGTTTCTTTTCAGTTTACAGAAATAAGGAACCAAACACATTTGAAAACAATACTGGTTCTGTCACTTCTGCATTTGGTTCTCTCTAGGATGTTAACATTGCAAAATTAGGAAATGTTGCATCCTTCTCTTTCTCTTTGACCATCTGATCGGAAAAGAATCTTCCCTTGCATACTGCCACATGCAAAATATGCTGAGGTTTATAAAGAACCAGGGCCACTTTAGCACTGGTAGCGCCCTGCGCAACAGTCTTTTTGGTGCCCCCCCACCCCATGACCACCTCCTCGGATTCACTCAGTACCACCCTGCAAATGTGCCCCTCATCACTCCATAGTCCCCCCTTCAAAGACATTCATTTGTTTTAATGTGCTTGTAAAGAAAGGCTGGCTTCACATCTCTTTCCCTAGCCGGAACATTAATCACAAGAAGTATCTTGACATTTTAATTGTTTCTTGAAGGCTGGACACACAAGGAACTTTTCAGCAGGTGCTTTTAAATTGCAAGTTTCAAAGGTAATTGCTAAACACAGCGCTCCCCAATTCAGGTCAGCACCGGGTGCGGCCGCACCCCTTGCACCGCGCTAAAGCCGACCCTGTATGAACTATGATTTGCATAAGACAGTGGCCCTCATTACAACCCTGGCGGTAAATCCCGCTTACCGCCGTGCCGACGGCTGGCACCATACCGTGTCCACGGCGGAATTCCGCAACTGGTATTATGACCCACACTGAGAATTCCGCCACTATACAGACACCCACACGAGTCCACCACACCAAAGGTCAGTGATAAACTGGCGATAGCAAAACCCACAAAGTTACGCCAACAGGAATACGCCCACAGTATCACGACCCACGAATCAACGTGGAGGTCTTACAACCGCGGTAAACCATTGGTGGTACCCACCGCCACACTCAAAATACACACACAGTTACAAAACTACACCACATTGGACATTTCAAAATACACACACCTGACACACATACACACACCACACCCACACACTCACAGCACTATTAAACACACCCACATTACCCACAACCCCTTACAACAAAAAATGTGAAAGAAGCAGAGAGAGAGAAAAACAAAGACCACACCTGCATCCAGAGGCACACACCATCACTCATACACCATCCACGCACCTCACACCACACCCCCCCCAACACATCACCTCACACATCACATCAACCATCACCTCACACATCACTCACACCACATCATGGCACCGCAAAGACAACCCAGGTTTTCTGAGGAGGAGCTCAGGGTCATGGTAGAGGAAATCATCCGGGTAGAGCCACAGCTATTTGGATCACAGGTGCAGCAGACCTCCATTGCAAGGAAGATGGAGCTATGGCGGAGAATTGTCGACAGGGTCAACGCAGTGGGACAGCATCCAAGAACAAGGGATGACATCAGGAAGAGGTGGAACGACCTACGGGGGAAGGTACGTTCCGTGATATCAAGACACCAGGTAGCCGTACAGAGGACTGGCGGTGGACCCCTACCTCCTCCCCCACAACTAACAACATGGGAGGAGCAAGTCTTGCCGATCATGCATCCTGAGGGCCTCGCAGGAGTTGCAGAAGGACTGGACTCGGGTAAGTCAAATCTTTACTACTATACCCCCCCACCCTACCTGCATGCCATCACATACTCCCCCCTCAGTCCCATGACTCCACCATCTCCCACACACCCCAATATCATGACCCACCACTCCACAACCAAGCCCTGCATGCAACAACAATGCATGGACAGCCATCACAGACATGCATGGACATCCATCACCAAAGCATGTCCTATAGAGAGACTCACCCAGGGCACACAATCACCACTCACACAAGGGCCAAGGCTATAGTGCAATAGAGGGAAACACACCCATTGCACAAGATGGCACACACAGATAAAATAACAATGCATTTACACTCCAACAGGACCCCTACCCAACGTCATCGGACAGGAGGTGCCAGCCATATCTAGTCCCCCCACAGAAGAGGTCCACAGTGATGACAGCATCTCTCCACGCCTGGATCAAGATGACCAGCCTGACCCATCAGGGACCTTTGGACAGACGGTTCCCCTGCCACAGTTCCAAGCCACCACAGAACCTCCCCCCTCAGGAAACACCACCACAGCACCCACCCAGCGGGCCCATGCCACTGTCCCCTGGACACGTCAATCAGCAGTGTGTCCACCACTACAGGGACCCCAGGCAAACCCACTAACTGAGGACGATCAGGGACCTGGGGTCAGTGGCAGTGGGCACACGGTTCAGGGGACAGAGGCACTGGACAACAGGGAAGCTGGGAGGACTGCTGTGTGACAGGGGGAGGACAGGCCCAGGGAACCGACCCTCCACGAGGCACTATCAAACATCATGGGAGCATACCACCATTCCCAGGAAACCATGGCCAAGTTTCAGGAGACCCAGCTGCTGCAGGAGGGACAATACATGGGGATCAGGGAGGACCTCACCAACATATACACCATCCTGGTCACCATAGCAGGGGTGCTGGCTGACATAGGCAAGACCGTGAGGGAGGCAGTGGCTCAACAAAGTGCCCCTGACAATAGCCAAATCGAGGAACAGCCCTCCACCTCCGCCGGCGCTAGTGGACAGGAGGCCCCGCCACAGGAACAACAGGCCACCAGCACCCCACCCCCTGCAGAAGGAGAGCCACCCCGCAAACGGTCCCTGCGATCCAGGCACAAGACAGAGAACATTGACAAGACCCTCGCCAGGAAATAGGACCCTCCTGATTGTCATCCTTCTGTCCCACTCAGTTACCCTGTCCACCTAGAACTGCCATTACTCCCCTTCCTATGCTCCATAGGACAATGCACCTGTGATACCAAGAGACTGGACTCTACTGTGGACCTTCCTCCACCATCACCCCAGCCCCTTCCACATACCCCAATACTCATTAGCCCCTAAATAAACACCCTTTAATCACAAACCAATCTGGAGCCAGTCTGATCTTTCACAAATGTATTATTACAACATCAGAAACAAATTGCAATGTAAATGTTCATTTGCTCATACCAATGCATGACAGTTGTTGGGCAGCAGTACATATATCAGAAGGAAGAATGGGGTACCCAGATCTATAACATTGAAATCCAAAGTGAACTGTCAGTATCCATAGACAGAGGTTATGAGGCTGACTTATAGAATGTCCTACAGTATTCAGAAATGTGAGGAGCAGTTACAGTCTCTTACCTGTGTGTCACTGGAAGTACTGCATGATGATGTTCGTTCGGTAGTCAATATCTTCTTCCTCTGCCTCCTCTTCGTCACTGTCCACAGGCTCCACCGCTGCCACAAGACCATCACCAGGCTCATCCTCCTGCAGAAAAGGCACCTGGCATCGCAATGCCAGGTTGTGCAACATGCAGCATGCCACGATTATCTGGCACACCTTCTTCGTTGAGTAGTATAGGGAGCCACCTGTTAGATGGAGGCACCGGAATCTGGCCTTCAGGAGGCCGAACGTCCTCTCAATAATATGCCTAGTTCGCCCATGTGCCTCATTGTAGCGGTCCTCTGCCCTTGTCCTGGCATTCCTCACTGGGGTCAGTAGCCTTGAGAGGTTGGGGTAACCAGAGTCACCTGCAAATGTTGAGGGATAACTGTTAGACACACTCTAACCCTTAGGGACTACCCCATACCCAGACACCTACTCATAGTGTGTGGGGACCTTGGGCTCACCTATTAGCCACACCCGGTGCCTCTGGAGTTGTCCCATCACATAAGGGATATTGCTATTCCTAAAAATGTAGGCATTATGCACAGTGCCAGGATACTTGGCATTCACATGGGAGATGTACTGGTCCGCCAAGCACACCATCTGCACATTCTTAGAATGGTAGCTTTTTCTATTTCTGTACACTTGTTCATTTCTGCAGGGGGGAACAAATGCCACATGTGTTCCATCAACGGCACCAATGATGTTGGGGATATGACCCAGGGCATAAAAATCAGCCTTCACTGAGGGCAAATCCTCCTCCTGGGGGAACACGATGTAGCTGTGCATGTGTTTCAGCAGGGCAGACAACACTCTGGTCAACACGTTAGAAAACATTGTCTGAGACATCCCTGATGCCATGGCCACTGTAGTTTGAAAGGAGCCACTTCCCAGCAAATGGAGCACAGACAGGACCTGCACTAGAGGGGGGATTCCTGTGGGATGGCGGATAGCTGACATCAGGTCTGGCTCCAATTGGGCACAAAGGTCTTGGATTGTGGCACGATCAAGTCTGTAGGTGATTATGATGTGTCTGTCTTCCATTGTCGACATGCCCACCAGGGGTCTGTACACCGGA
Organism: Pleurodeles waltl; assembly: GCF_031143425.1. Classification (NCBI taxonomy): domain Eukaryota; kingdom Metazoa; phylum Chordata; class Amphibia; order Caudata; family Salamandridae; genus Pleurodeles; species Pleurodeles waltl. The sequence continues at coordinate 1,567,288,565 of NC_090445.1, read as the reverse complement.
GGATGCCGCCATCTCATCATCTGCCCCAGCGGATGTGGCCTATGGAGGAGAACGGTGAGCAGAGGGTCATGTACCACATGGTTTGCACAAGTGTGTTTGCAGTAATGTGAGTAAATCCGCGTGTGGCGTAGTTAGTCCGTATATGTGCCAAATTTTGCTGTGATGCAGTTAGGTGCCATGCCATGAGCCACCCTGAAATGGTGGCTGCCTGACTTGTGAGGAGGGACAAGGGGAAATGAGGTAACTGCGCTGGCATTGTGCAGCGTTACGGTAGGCGGTCGAAGACCGCCGCGTAATACAGCATTGGTTATCATTGGGACCTATGGCTTCCAGGAGCCATTGGCGATGTACGCCGGCAGTGACGGTATGCACCCCCGCGGACGTAACTGCCATTTTCTATCTGTTCACTCACTTGATACCTGACCTTCAACAGGAGAGGACCTACACTGCAAGTGCTGCTGTGACCGCAGTCTGGAAGCAACAATGGCTCGAGTGTCTGGGGAAAGTGACCACGGAGGAGTTGGACAGCACAGTAGCCAGTGTGCCACAGACAGAAAAGAAGGACCACCCTATTCCACCACCTACAAAGGTAAAAAAGGGGCTGGCTTCCAGCAGGGGACAGTCACACCACCCACCCAGCAAGGCCTCACCCAAAGACCGAGTGACAGTGCCAAGGTCCCTGCAGCGACTGTCAAGATGGGGAAGGGCCAAAGAACACATCACCTCAGGGCACGATGTCTTCTGGTGAGGGGCGGGTGACCACCACATCATCAGGGATGGCAGCCACACGCACCACAGTCACCACCGCCATTCCGACCGCCACCTGCACCATCGCTGCCACAACGTCAGTCTGCAGCATCCCCCCAAGGATCAGCCATCTGAGGCTGAGGGAGACGGGATGGTGTCTCCATCCACCACAACAGTCACTTGCACCACGGCCAGCACTGGCAGCATCTCCGCCGCAGCCACCGCCACCGCCACCTGCACCACTATCAGCATTGCCACGTGCACAGCACGTCTCTGTCAGACGTCAGCCCCATCCCAGTGGGCAGCCGTCAGAGTCTGCAGGTGACGTCCTGGACCCTGGACACGCCACTTGAGACACCACCTCCAGCACTGACACAAACCAGCAATTGGCAGCCTAAGTCACCACAGGATGGCGTGTGGCTCTGCCTCCATGGAGTATCATGCTATCTGTTCCAGGTACATCGCGTGGCTAAGACACCCATGTGAGAGGATGTCAACTGCTACACCCCCGGTGCAGCATCACTGGGCACAAAGCCCCCTCCAGAACCAGTGGAGAAATGCATCCACACACCCAGTCCTTGGCAGGATGAGGCACACTGGGCACAAAGCCCCCTCCAGAACCAGTGGAGAAATGCATCCACTCACACAGTCCTTGGCAGGATGAAGCACTCTGGGCACAAAGCCCCCTCCAGAGCATGTGGGCAAACCACCCTCTTGAGAAACTGTGGCTTTGCATTCCCCAGGACCAATCAGTGGGCAGTGAACCCACTTGAGAGACTTGAGAGCCTGTGGCTTTGCACTCCCCAGGACCAAGCAGTGGGCAGTGAACCCACTTGAGAGACTGTAGCTTTGCACTCCCCAGGACCAAGCAGTGGGCAGTGAACCCACTTGAGAGATTGTGGCTTTGCACTCCCCAGGACCAAGCAGTGGGCATGGAGCCCCCTCGAGGAGCAGTGGCGTCGTACCATCATCCGGCTGAGGTGACCCCCCCTTCCCCCTGAAGTGCCTGTTTTTTTTCCGACCTGATGCCCCTGCAGTGTTCTCTCCGTTTTGAGGCAGGTGTCATGTGTGGGCTTCGCCCATGCTTTTTGGGACCACTGGTCCATGGACATTTCATGGGACAGTGTATGGGCTTGTGTACTTGCTGTAAATATTTGTGTATACTGATTATTTGCTGTTCTCTTGATCTATCTGATTGTTCCAATATTACACTAATTAAACTCATTTCGTTTGGTCCTTGCGTTCTTCCAGGGGGTGACGGAGTGTATCTGTGATGTTGGTGGATATGTATGTGTGTATGTTGTTGTGGGTGGTGGGTGGGGGTGTTGCGTGTCGCATGTGTGTGTCACTCTCTTTTCCCTCCTCCCCTCCCCTATGTGCTAGGTGTAGTACTCACCATTGTTGTCGCCGCCGCCACCTTCATTCCACTTCGTGGTGTATTAATCTGCAATTCGGGCTCCATGGCGTCCTAGTTCTTCCCTGGGTGTCGAAAGGTGAGTGGTTTCCCTTCCAAGTCCTGATTGGTGCCTTGTAATAGTGTGGGCGGTACATTGTCTTCCGCCTGTCACTTGGTGGTTACCGCCGCGGTGTTTGTTGCTACCGCCGTGGTGGTCGGAGTGTTAAAGTGACTGTCTGTGTTGCCGGTTTCCGCCATGGTCGTGATCCCATTTATTTTACTGCTGCCCTGTTGGCAGTATTACTGCCACTTTAACACCGACCGCCAGGGTTGTAATGAGGGCCAGTGTGTTGATTTTTAAAGTGCTTCAGATGCAGTGCATTGAAGGTGTACTCATCGTCAACGATATTACGCAACAAACAGTGGAAGGATGGCTTTCGAAGATGAATCTGAATGTTATCTTACACAGTTCATTAACTTTGCAATTCCTTGGGTTTCCGCATTGACTCCAACTTCAACCTCTAGACTGACACTGCATATAAAACAAATATTGCAGGCACAAACTGATCTTGGCCCATAAGGTGAAGCTGTTCTGTCCTGAAACTGACTTCTTTGTGGTCATTAGTCATGTCTGATCTAGATAGCGGAATTGCCTTGTTGGCTGGCCAGTATCCCAAAGGCCCACCTGACACCACTGAAGAGGTCCATTCCTCCTGGAGACAGTGCCATTAAAGGCCTTAACAACTTCACAGAATTGCCGCAACACTCAAGGAGCTACGTTGGCTACGCATGTAGACACTCATAAGATGCAAAACAGCCTGCACCATCTTCAAGGTTATCAGCACCTTGCAACCAGGATCAAGAGCTCAGGTGGATGTCAGGTTATAATAATTTAGATCCACTAAAAATCCCTGCCATCCCTGAATACTTTTACTGGGTAACTGAGATGGACATGCTTTTAGTGACAGGAATCAGGGCAGACACAGGGAAAGGGCGAGAGAGAGGTACCGGGCCTGGAGCTTGTTTCAATATGGCATTCAGGGGCTGCTCCTCTGCTATGGTGAAGGAGAGTCGCCCCCCGCAAGCAGCAGCAGCTGCAAAACTTTTACTATAAAACAATATTAAACTAAGTTTATTATTGTTCAATAGTAAACTCGGCGGGGCCATGGGGCTGTGACAGGGACAAGGGGGAGTGCGCATGTATGTTTGGCTGGCCATCTCTTGGCCTGGCTGGGTGCTCCATTCAATCCTAACGCTGCCTTCATGCTGCCAGCAGCATGAAGGCAGTGCTAGGATTGGACGCAGGGCAGTCTGGGAGCGTGTGCCTGCAGTCCAGTCGAGGAGCGGATCAGAGCAGCGAGGCTCGGCGCAGCGCAGTGCAAAAGGTACGTTTTCTTTTATTATTATTATATATATATATTTTTTTCATCATGCCCACCACTCGCCACTTTGCGCTGCCCCACCCCCTTTCCCTCCCATGAGCCGCCACTGATGGAATTGTCTCAGTCAAGGGATGGAACTGTGGAACATTGAAGTTATGATGATAGTTTACTCTTAGATTCTGAAAAACAGAGAAGGATAGGTTATTCTATCGAACCAGCTGTGAAAAAGACGTGAACACACATAAGGATACACGTTTACTGGTTTTGGCAGCAGAGGCTGCCGTGTGGAAACTCAAGCCAATCAGGAGTCCAGTCAGTAAATATAAAACTACAAGAAGCAAACACCAAAAAGTGGTAGCGAGGCAAAAGGAACTAGGAAATCTAGAAGTTGAAAGACTGAGGAAATCTAAAATGGGAAAGACTTTAAACATGTAGGACAGATATGATTTCCAACTCATAATTAAATGGAGTTAGCCAATGCACCTAGTGACACATTACCAGGCGAAGTCTCTGAGCTCTATGTTATCTTAAATAGGGTCTGCTACTTTTGACGTTGATGTAACCTTAACACCAGGAATTCCGCTTATGAATTCATGCAGTTCGCAGTCTAGTGCTCCCAATCTCCTGAATTTCTACTGACTTGTCTTCCACCATTTCTAGCCCTTGAACATGATATGCTGCCTCTGTTTGCTCTCAGTCCCTATGGGGCAACACGTGCAACAAGAGAAGCACCTCCTCAAACTAGCCATGAAAATCTGTCTTTCCTCTATTTCCCCTGAATTTGGAACACCACCGCAGTCTAAAGCTGAGAGACCAATTCCTTTTTGCTGTCTTGATGCGAGCTGAAAACTCAACTCATCTCAACTGGTTTTCATGGATGTACATGAAAGTGACCTCAGCAAGCTTATCAACCGATCCTTCGAGACCTCGACCTTCCCATCAGACTGGAAGCACACCGAGATGAACCTGTTCTCAAGAAACCCACTGCCGACCCAAGGGAGTTGAAAAACTACAGACCCATCTCTCTGCTCACTTTCCCATCCAAAGTAACGGAAAAGGCTGTCAACCAGCAACTCACTGAATTCCTTGAGACACACCAAATCCTATACCCATCCCAATCTGGATTCAGGAGCAATCACATCACCGAAACAGCACTCTTAGCAGCCACCGATGACATATGCACCATACTAGACCACAGAGGCACGGCCGCACTCATCCTCCTCGACCTCTCCACCGCATTCAACACTGTCTCCCATTCCACCCTCTGCGCCAGACCCCACAATGCCAGCATCCGAGATGAAGCACTGGAATGGACCAAGTCCATCCTAACAGGAAGAACACATAGGGCCTCATTACGACCCTGGCTGCCGGTGATAAGCTGGCGGTAACACTGCCAACAAGCTGGCGGTGTTCCACCAGCTATTATGACTGTGGCGCAATAGCCACGGCCATACCGCTGGCCCCTCCAACATACCGGCAGGCTTCCGCCTGGCAGTCATAATTCCCAGGGCAGCGGTGTAAGCAACGCTGCCCTGTGGATTATGAGTCCCTGACTGCCAGCCTGGCCACGGTGGTAAACACCGCCATGGAAAGGCTGGCGGTAAGGGGGACTTGGAGTGCCCCTGAGGGCCCCTGCACTGCCCATGCACTTGCCATTGGCAGTGCAAGGGCCCCCAGGCATAGCCCGGTCACGCATTTCACTGCCCAAATTTCGAGCAGTGAAATATGAGTCGGGTGCTACTGCACCCGCTGCACATCAGCATTGCCGCCAGCTCTACTACGAGTTAATGTGACTTTTCCGCTGGCCCAGCGGAAAAGTCATAATAGGGAGCCAGGAATACCGCCGGCACTGACGGTATTCTGGCTCCCGCAGCCTCGGCGGTGTTTTAAAAGACCACCAAGGTTGTAATGAGGGCCATAGTATCAGACTACCGCCGTTCATGTGAGAACCCAAAGATACATGCTGTGGAGTGCCCCAAGGATCATCACTCATCCCAACGATTTTCAACATCTATATGGCCCTGCTAGCCAAGATCATAAAACAACACAGGCTAAATATTGTCTCCTACACCGATGATACCCAACTGATCCTCTTCTTGTCTGATGACCGTGTAAAGCCCAAGAGAAATGGGATGAGAGCAGTCACAGCCTGGAAGGAAGCCAGCTTCCTCAAACTCAACATGGACAATACGGAGATCCTCATAATCGGCTCCACCCATTCTACCTGGGACGACTCCTGGTGGCCCACTGCACTGGAAAACGCCCCCGCTTCCACGAACCACGCACGCAATCTGGGCATCATGCTGGACTCCTCTCTATCCATGACCTGCCGAAGCCAAAGCCTTCTCGTCGTCATGCTTCCACACCCTCCGACTCCATCAAAAGATCTTCAAGTGGATCCCCTCCGACATTAGGAAGATAGTTACCCACGCAGTTGTCACTAGCAAACTGGACTACGGCAACGCACTGTATGCCGGCATCACCAAGAAACTACAATCAAGGCTATAAAAAATCCAGAATGCAGCAGCCAGACTCATCCTGGACATACCCTGACACAGACACTTCTCCTAGACACCTCAGAGACCTACACTGGCTCCTAGTCAACAAGCACATCACATACAAACTTCTGATCCACACCAACAAGGCATTACACAACATAGGACCGGCATACCTCAACCACCGCCTCACCTTTTATGTACCCAACAGACAACTCCGTTCTTCCCAGCTTGCCCTTGCAGCCGTTCCCAAGATCCAGAAAAGCACAGCAGGAAGAAGATCCTTCTCCTACCTCGCAACCCGGACATATAGCACGCTACCTCTGGCAGCCTGCATCACTGAAGCAGTTCAGGACTCTTCGACTGAGCTACACACCCACAAACAGCACCTTGAGACCCTAGGGGTGATTAGCAGTGCTTTAGAAATCACTGATTGATTGATTGATTGATTAAGCAAGCAAGTGCAGGCATAGAAGAAAGAAAAACAGCCTGAATAAAAGAGCATCTAGGACAATAGTGAAATATATAGATTAAGCAGGTTACACACACTGACATAAGGGGATGACGTTGTTAGACATATTATATTGTATTGTATTACAGAATTTTAAAGTGCTTTCCTTTTACTTGTTGAGTTTTCAAATTGCTTTGCAGACTAGTGGTCGCCGGTTCCAGTCCTGATGTCGAGGGATGAGACAATGGTGTTAGTGGTGGGGGTCTCCTATTAGTGTCCCATATTGGCGTTGTGAGTAAGACCCAGAGTGTGTGCACCAAATGACACAGAACAGTGTGAGACATGTGGTGGAAGTGTGACAATACATTTGCAAACAGCATATACAAACCAGTCAGGATTGTGGTTTTAGAGGCACTTACATTTTGGGAACCCCTGGACTTCATGGCTCCTCTCAATTGCCCATAGTTGTTGAGATCTCTGGTTTTCTTTGCCAGTTCGTTTTATGATTTGCATGTCTGTACTGAGAAGGAGTTTCATCCATTATGAGTTTTATGGTAAGGAGGAGGTATCAGCCATGGGGTTTCTCTTGATTTGCGCTCTCTCCTTTGGGTGTATAGTCTGATTTTTGATTATAGCAAGCTAGGTCCCATCCCATGGACTATCCAATGTGCAGTGCATAGGACTTTAAGTAGTATTCATCCAGCCACTTGTAATCCATGTAATGCTTTGTAGGCAGGGTTGATATGGTCTAGTCTGATTTGGCTGAAGACATGTCTAGCTGCAGTGATCTGTATTTTTGTAACTTCGCAATTCATGTTCTACTGAGTCTGATAGAGAGCCTATCTGCGTAATCCGGCCATTACCATTAGTGCTAGTGATGCCTGCATCCTGGGTGGTAGCCCTGGTTAGGAATTAATTTGTATTAGGATCCTCATGTAGAATTAATCTACATATTGATTTTGGCCTTTAGGAGAGAGGTTGGAGTCATTAATTACTCCAAGGCTTTTCAACACCAACTGAATGGTAGGAGTTGCCTCATTTCCCGGGTCCAGAGCAATATTAGGTTTATAGTTCTTGCAATGATCCAGAAGTGGGTATTTCTGTTTCTGAGGGGTTGAATTTTACATGATTCTCAACAGATGCCTTGGCTGAGTCCTGTAAGGGTTGTTTCAGTTTTAAAATTACCTTCATCTCATCAGAGTAGTTGTGACAGGTAAGAATGGAAGAATTCACCAGTTCAGGAAGAAGAGCTTGGTAAACATTGGAGAGTAAAGGTACAATTGATGAGCCCTTGTGGGACACCAACTGATGTGATGTAGGATGAGGAGTTGAAGGACAGCAACAACACTCTTATGATTTGATCCAGTTGAGAAATGTGAACTGTATCCGAGTGCCATATAGCCTTTGGGCTAGTGGCTGGTGGTCAACTTTGTAAAAGGCTGATGACAGGTCACGTAGTAGTAAAACACCAACCCCATTTTTGTCTTCAGAGTTCCAAAGTTCATTCAAAATGGAGATCAGATCTCATATTGTGCTTCATCTAAGTCTGAATCCATTCTGTCTGTCTGAAAATAGATTGTTATTTTCGATGAAGGTTGATATTTGAACTAAGACTGCCATTTCAGTGAGTTTACCCTAGAAGGCTCTATTGGCTATAGGTCTGCAATTAGCTAGTTCAGCCTGGTTGGCGCACTGTTCCTCTAAGATATAATATGTAGTCGGGTCACATGGAAGTTTTCCAGTTGACAGGGAGGAATTGATGATCTCTCGTGGGCATGGAACCAGAAGATACAGGAAGGATTCATCTGTAAATGTTTGTTGGGCAAGAATTCACTTAGGAACTAGCTATGTTTGTAGCTTGATTTAAGTCACATGTTTCTTTTTAAGTTAAAAGGTTGAATAAGCATAGTATGATCTGAAAGCTCAAGGTGGCCCCATCTAACGAGGAAGGCTCAGAGAGGATGTTGATTGGGTTTGAGAGGAAGTATGCCTCAAAGTTAGCAGCTTTCAGGTTAAAGTGATTTCCTAGGTCGTCACATAGTGTTACAGAGTGTTTTACTTTTATTGAAGTGCTGCTAGAGTTACAGAACTCATCAACTAATTGGAGGGCTCTTCATTCGGCCTCAAAGATGTGTTGTGGTAATATGACCTCCTGGCACAGAATCCACCAGATGATCTGAGGAGGCGGAATAATGGGCTACAACACATGTTGCTGTCTCCCGTTTGCCTTGCTGGGGTAGTTTGGACAAGGACTCCGGAGCCCTGAATCCACCAGAAGACCTGAGAAGGAGAGGGAATGGGTTTAAATAGTACTGCAAAGCATGTTGACATCTCCCACTGTGCTCATCATAGCACAGAGGAGGCTGGTCCGGCCTTTCCTCCTGGCTGTTGGACTGGAGGACCTAATTAGAAACCTGAGAGATATCTGCAATGGGAAACAAATAAATCAACCTGTTTTTTTGGGCAGAAGAAAATGCCCTACTTCCTAGTCAGCTGCTTAGTTGGTGTCCAGTGTAATGGGGGTGATTAACAATGAAATGGAGGAAAGACTGGGTGCAGCACATCACGTCAGAGAACAAGTTATATTAGATACTTGCAGGATCCTTGTTTGGGAACTGATGTTGCATAGGTTCCCATTATGCTAATGAGGCTACTGGATTTGGACGGCAGGATCAGATGGATTGTATGTACTAAGTATGATTCCACGTAACATGACACCTCTCGGTCTAACCCGGGTTTTCCGACTAACTAGCAGTGCCTCAGCTCTCGACAAGATGATTGTGGCAACCGGGCGCATGACAAGAAAGACTCCTCAGGGGAATCGTGGTCAATCAGATCTCATCCCTTTCTCTCAGTTACCAAAGTCTCATATAGGCAAAGACAACAGAGTATAATTCAATAAGGATTTATTGAAGTAACTGCATCTTAGATACAAAGGCATTTAATGTAATAACTAGGATGATAAAAAACAATGAAAACAAGCAGGTGATTGAGAGAGTAAAACACAAAAACAGTCCTACCATACTGTCACTAGGAGTAAGCTATATTTCACCTACCTACACTATGTTTGAGCACAGTGTAATGAGCCTTATCTGCCCTTCAGGTTTCTCTCTGGGAGTACATCATCCCTCATACCTGGAGAAAGAAGCCTGTACTCTAGAGAGACACCGACCCCATGTAGATCAGGGATTTGGCCGTCTGGGTAAGTAGCTGTAGGGAAGCAATCAGCAACCGACATACAGTTGTGGTCACCTGGCTGAAATCTGCCTCTAATGTGTCTGGGACAAAGGGGTGTTTTTATAATAAAACAACTGATAGTCTAAGAAATAGTCCCCACGTATGAGTGTGTGTTTTTCTGCGAACGTTGAAGACACAGCCTACAATGTTTGTCGGCAACCCTATCTGACTGTAGCCTTGGAAAAAGCACAAAGTGAAATAAATGTCCTACTAAGAGCATGATGCTTTTCTAGGCGAAAAGACAATGAGATAGAGAAAATAAAACAGCACAGCAAATGTAGCTATTGCTAGAAAATTAAAGCAATGCTGAATAAAATGTAACTGGGTTAAAGTGCACAGCGGCAGGCCTACTTAGCTAAAACATTGTGTCTAAAATATGGCTAAAATAACTATACAACAATGTCAACGCATCAATACACTAATAGCAGCTGCCAGTAACTCTTGTGTGCACAAATACTCTGTTGTAGGTGACCTGACCACTGCTCCCCTAGCCACTTGTCCACCAACCTCGAAATAAAAAAGGAAGTCCCTGTGAAAGCCGAGAAAAGACTTGAACGAACTCAAATACGATTGATCCATCTCTGAGCCCAACAAATGAGTCTATTGGTTCCAACAGAGGACCGAGGATTTAAAATGTATGCAAAAGGTATGCAAAATTGTTCAGTTGTTCAGTTGACCAGTCGCGTCACTATCTTGAAAAGATCCGTTAAGAATATTTGTGATTATGTGTTCTACACATTGATTGCCATCAAGTTCAGATGGTATAAATTCATTAAATCTGTAAACTGCTTGAATGTGATTTGACATGATTGTTTGCCAACTCTTACGCAGTCTGGTCCTGAGACGGCTAAGTGCATCCTAGTTCTAGATTGTTTTTCTCCTGTCTCCTCTTCTGGACTTGAGATGGAGAATTGAGCATATGATTCTGAAGGTCATTTTCTGCATAAATTAACTGTGATACACAGAAAGAAGGGAAATCCTCTTCCTGTTCTTTCTCCAGTAGATTTGGTTTCGGCAGGCCCCCTTGTTTCTTTACAGTCACCTCCTGTGGCCATCCTATTTGTCATTGTAGTTGAAAAACAAGATGACTCACTGGTTCCCCAAACATGTGGGCTCTAGTCAGTAACTTTCTGATGAGATTATCATGGTCAGAATGGCGCCATGGGTGAGTAACGAACTTAAGTCCTGTATTGGTAACTGTGTTGTGGTAAATGTAAGGGATGCTTCTGTTGTGGGCAACTTACAACGTAGGTTAAATTGTGTTGCTGTTGGCAAAAGCAAAATGAATGCATTCTCTTTGGGCTTGTTCTATATACCTGTTGACTGCTCTAGATCTCAGCGTGTACTGATAGAGCGTTCCGAATTAGTAATTTACCTGTATTTGGACGCTCTTTAGGCCGATGAATCTTTTGGCTAAGTGGGACCCACGACACCCTTAATCAGTCAATTTCGTTAAATCAATAATCAATAACGAACATAAGCAATACCCTGATCAACATAACACTTGACAATTAGTCCAGAATACATTTAGGCGAACCCTGACCTTTCAGTCAGGAATAACCACACCAGTTTATTCAAAGTTAGTGAATTTATTTCCCTATATTAACAAAGCTAGCACAATATAAATGTGTCTCAACATCAAATGATAAGCATAAATGAACATTAATAGCTGTCCATAGCGGCGAAACAAATGCAATCTATGCAGCATTTGAATAACAAGGCATTCGATGATAGCAATGCAAATCACTAATAGTATTATCTGTAACGAGCTAATTGCATACATTTAGTCAGCATAACAAGGTCTCAAATTGCATCGTGCAACAGAAGGAATCCTCATCTAACCTCAAATTAGCATCGGCATGTGGGACTTCATGCAAAACAATTTAGCAACATTAATTTGGAAAACTCCTAACTAGGGCTCTTATCAAAAATCAGCAGTTGGTTACCTAAAAGAAACACAATGCAATTGTACAATTTCCTTTCATATTTACCAATTACGATCAGCATACAAGGAAGTCTTCGTCTCACAGGTACCGTTTCTCGATCAGCATGGGACGGGGCAAAGGGGCAGGGGTGGACGGGGCAATTGCCTCACGGCGGCAAAATAAACTACTACTTCATGCAAAGGGATCAAAGTTAAAGTCTCTAGGGCAAGAATCATTAAAGTCTCTTTCTCTCGATTAGAGAAAGCATCAAAGTCTCTTTCAAAATGGCGTCGCAGCAAGGTGGGCCATAATAGCTACGAAGTCTGCAAAATGGCGGGTATCGAGCTGGTAATAGCTACTTTCTTCTCGTGCACCTGGTTTAAATAGACAACAGTTCAAGTCCAGTAGGGTCTTCCATTGGAGGGTTCATAGGTTAGCTTCAAATCCAATCAAAAACAACAGTTCTCAAGCTTTTACTTAAGCATACATTATCCTTGGAGATGGGTACGCAAGTTGCAACATTTTATACCAATTAACTCACTTTCAGAGCTTCCATTGTCCGCACCTGCAGATTGACCTTGGAGTAAGGAGAGAAATATGCCAGGCTGGCACGAAACCTTAAGATAAGCATGTGAACGATCTCAGTGGAAAAGTACAGCTTCAAGCAAAAATACACGTTTATTAGCACATTGGAAGAATACGAGCATCTAAACCGTGAGACCAGGCAACTAGGCCGAAGCCTCCATTAAAGTTATGCTAAGCTAAAGCATTTCAAGCAAGCAAATCATAGCACACGTTTACGATTATGTCGGATTAGTGCAATTCTAATACACCACGTTATATAAAGCATGCTTATAAATGTTGGCAAACTACTCTAAGGGCACATTTTGTCCCCGTACAATCTTTATTAGTTCGGTTAAAGTCACACATGATTATTGCAGTACTACGTTTAAGCGCTAATAAATGAAAACCTTCATTTTCTGCTTCATCAATCCCTCCTCTGATGACTACTTGTCATCACACCAAATTATGCCCACAAATTTTATTCCATTAAAATTCTGTCAGTTCTCTTTTCCTTTGAATTCCCCTAGTTTTCGCTTTATACTCTTCTGCCATTCTTTTCATTATTTTCTCTTCCTTCCGTCTTTTAATTCTTTCCATAATCATTATTATTCCCCTTTTTATTCCCCAAATTCCAAATATGCAAATCAGTACAATTAGTATTCCCTGTATTATTTTTAGTAATATTCCATTCCAAATTCCCCCAATCCAATTTCCCACTGAAGCAAGTCCTTTTCCAACCTTCTCCCACACTCCTGGTTCTTTCAATTCCTTCAAATCTGCACTCTCTTTTGTTAGATTAGCAAGCATAGTTTTAATTTTCACACTGTTATCGGGAATATACGTACAACAGTGTCGTGCACCAAGCATTTTGCAAACGCCGCCATCCTTTGCTAAAAGAATGTCTAAAGCAAGCCTATTTTGAAGAGTCATAGCTCTTTCCGCTGCAAGTTCAGCATCTATCAGGATTATAGCACCTGAAAACTTTGTCAACATGTTATCCACTATAGTAGACAACTTTCTTATTTTGATGGAATTCAGCACAACTCCCAATGAAGGAATCATGGCTCCAAATATATCTCCTACCACAGCAGCTGCGGTCTCTCTTTTCTGGATACGATGGGATCCAGATGTCTTTTGAATCATCGATAGGTCATCCAGTTGATAAACCTTTGGGAACACTATACCCAAATAACATCTCCCCCACCATCCCTTTGGAAGACGATAATAGGCCTTATACCCACAAATGTAATATACACCTGGTATGACAGGGTCAAGTCCGTTCATCATGAATGTCCATTTGGCCTTAAAGATAAACGTATGTTTACACTCACTCGCTCCTACAAAAATGTTGTCATAATAAGATTCACCTCGATATATACAAAATTTCCCTACATGCCAAGCATCTAAAGCTATTCTCCCTTGTGTTTTTATTGCAGCAAAATCATAATTATCTACTGAAGTCCTCTTATGTAGCTCCTTTTCTAATTTCGCATTCATTTGTGCCCTTCTATCATCTGTGCGATCTAAAAAGCTTATTTCTACTGCAGAGAGCGAGCAGGTAAGATTTTCCCTATGAGCGTGAGCCGTTTCAAAAGGTTGCATTGGCTCGAAAAATTCCCTCATTATTTTAGCATCCCAATCTTTAGCAATCTGGCTTAGCTGCGCTATTATAGGAACATATGCAAAGGTAACATCATAATTCGAGTAAAAATACTGTATGTTAGTTTGACCATAAAATCTAGACATTACTATACTACATGTAATCCCGTATGTAAGAGGCATGTGGTGATATGTCACCCCTTCCTTTACTGATGTCAGTATCTGTGTACACACATAACAATCTTTCGCATCCATAGTCTCAACATATTCTGTTAGCAAGCGATAGAAAACATTATATGAAAGCTCTTTCTTATCATGCAAGTGTCTCTCATCTAATTTTAATCTTTTCAATGCGGTTAGTTCAGTGACAGTAACAGGAGCAAAAGTAGAAGCGTCAATTTTCTCATTCTCACCCTTTCCATGCATTGCAAGCACTATTGCCATTATTATTAGTACACATGCAATTATCAAGCCTATACACACATATTTACAATATTTCTTTCTACTGTTTTGCGTCATGATCTGTATAGAATCAGAGAGCTAGAAGCACCTATAAATGAAACTATTTAGCAATTCAGTTACAAAGCTGAACGAGCGCAATGTTCACACAGTTTTCTTCAAGAGGCCAGTCACTTATCGGTTAGCAGCATTTGTCTCAATTCGGCAATAACTCAGTCTTTATCAGTTCAGCAAGTCTCATCCGGTTTAGCAATGTCTCAGCTGGTTGTTTTTTTTTTTTCACGTTATATTGTAGCAAGCGATATCATTTATCACCCTTTCAATCAACAGAGTCCATAAAACTTTTCTTTTCTATTGGTATCTCTTCTTCTTCGTTCTCGAGGCTTAGAGATACAAATTCGTCGGTCCAATCGTCATTGACTGCATATGCCCATTCTGGACCGGAATATCTCCTATTCGGTATCCTTTTCCTTTTCAATTTTGCTTCTCTTTTCGATTCTGCCTCACTGGTACTTTCCTCTTTGGCCAAGTCTTTTCCTTCACTTGAGGATGGTACCACGACAGACACTTCCTTTCTTTTCTCTTTCACTTTTGGCCTTCCTCCGTCGTTCAAACTTTCTTCAGTCCTTTGTTTTACTGGTGATATACTTAGTCTCCTCTTTGCACCATGTCCATTTGTTGGACCTGCGACCTTTTCTGTGGAAGCTTGAACCTTTTCGTTCTGTTCTGCCTTGTCCCCTCCTTCTGGGGAATCAATCACGTTCTCTTTTTCTTTTTCTGTATCGTCTGCTTCTGGGAAAGCCCTCCTCTGATCAGGTTCTCCTGCTTTATCACCTTTTTCGAGCCCTTCGTCACCTTTACTTTCGTCAGGCTCTGTATCACTTTCAGCTGCTTCAGGTTCTTTGTCACCCTCAGCTGCTTCAGGCTCTTTGCTACCCTCAGCTGCTTCAGGTTCTTTGTCACCTTCAGCTGCTTCGTCGCTGTCTGAGGTTTCTCCTTGGTCTTCCCCAAGTGAGTTTGTCTCTTCGTCCTCAGAGAATATCTCTCTCTCTCCTGTTTCTGCTTGTTCGCTTTCAGTTCGGTTTTGTTCTGTCTCAGCACTCAGCACTGTTTTATCAGGCACTGGCAGTTTCAGCGCTTCAACTTCCTCATCTGTGGGACACAACACTTTCTTCGTGTGACTGGCGTGAATCCAGTTGGGAACCCCCGCACACTTCACAGCGGTAGTTGTCGTCAGGATCACTTGGAAAGGGCCTTTCCAACGGGTTCCAGACACGACTTCCTCACGTGCTTCTTTACCACGACCCAGTCACCTGCTTTCAGTGCGTGTCCTGGACCTTGGATCGGTGGCAAGGTGGTTGCTTCCACCTGGTGAGAGAAAGAGCGAACCACGTCAGCAAGACCCTTGCAGTAGTCTAACACCATATCATCTGTAATATTCAAAAGCGCGTTTGCGGGAACTGCAGGAAGTCTCATAGCCCTGCCCATGAGAATTTCGTGCGGAGACAATCCAGTCTTTCTATCAGGGGTGTTTCTCATTGACATTAGCACCAAAGGCAATGCGTCAGGCCATTTCAAATTTGTCGATGCACATATTTTCGCCATTCTTGATTTCAGTGTACCATTCATCTGCTCCACCAGTCCTGATGCTTCAGGGCGATAGCTACAATGCAGTTTTTGCTCAATGTTCAGCGCTTCGCAGAGTAACTTTATCACCTCGTTATTGAAGTGACTTCCCCTATCTGATTCTAAAGAGATCGGGAATCCGAAACGTGGTATCAACTCTCTCAACAATAGCTTTGCAACTGTAAGGCTGTCATTTCTACGTGTGGGGTATGCTTCAATCCAGTGACTAAAAATGCACACAATCACCAACACATACTTCAGACCTCCATGCACAGGCATCTCAATGAAGTCCATTTGCATTCGACTAAACGGGCCACTTGCTCTACCAATGTGGCTCGCGTTCACAACTGTTCCTTTCCCTGGGTTCATCTGCTGGCAAGTGACACATCGATGGCAAACTGCTTCTGCAGCTTGACGAAATCTGGGGTTAAACCAATCAGTTTTGAACAATCTTATCATGGCATCTCTCCCTAGGTGAGCCTGCCCATGATAGAACCGCGCAAGCTGTGATAAGAGACTGTTTGGCGAAACAAATTTTCCCTCATTTGAAACCCATAACTCGTCTGGTCTCTTTATACACTGTGATTTAATCCAGGAATCTCTTTCGTCCTCCCTGACGTTATTCTGTAATGCTTTTAATTCATCTATTGTATCTACGACCTTTAAGGCAAATGCTTCAGCTGTTTCGAGTTCTGGCTCACTTATCGAATTCCATTCATCCCTGAATAATATACAGTTCAAGGCACAAAATCTTGCAACTTGATCCGCATATGCATTTCCCAGAGAAACATAATCCTGTCCTTTTGTATGAGCACTACACTTTACCACTGCAACTTCGGCTGGCATTTGAATGGCGTGTAACAATTCCCTTATCCTTTCCCCATTTTTCACTGGGGATCCTGAAGAAGTCAGGAAACCTCTCTGTGACCATAGTTGTCCAAAGTCATGCACAATCCCAAACCCGTACTGACTATCAGTGTAAATGGTGACTTTCATCAATGCAGACAGTTGACATGCTCTTGTAAGGGCTACAAGTTCTGCTACTTGTGCAGAATAGACTCCTTGAAGCCAGCCCGCTTCCAAGACACCTGTTACAGTACATACAGCATATCCTGCTTTCAAAATTCCCATCCCATCTCTTAGACATGAACCATCAACAAAAACAATTTGGTCATTTTCATCAAGCTTAGTATCCTTAATGTCAGGTCGAGGTTTTGTGCAAAATTCAGTCACCTGAAGGCAGTCATGCTCGACGTCTTCAGCGTTCTCAATTTCAGCATTTTCTCCAGGGAGCAAAGTTGCTGGATTCAACGTAGTGCACCTTTTCAGCTGCACGTTCGGTGAGCCCAGAATTATCGTTTCATACCTTGTGAGTCTTGCTCCAGTCATGTGTTGCGTTCGGGAGCGGGTCAAAAGTATCTCAACTGAGTGAGGGACCATGACTGTTACTGGGTGTCCCATCACTATTCCTTCACTCTGAGTGAGGCTGATACCAACTGCTGCTACGGCGCGCAAACACCCTGGAAGTGCTGCTGCGACCGGATCCAAAGTAGCTGAAAAATACGCTACTGGTCTGTTTACGCCACCATGGGCTTGAGTCAAGACAGACAAAGATCATGCATCACGTTCATGGCAAAACAATGTGAAAGGCTTTGTGTAATCAGGCATACCTAAAGCTGGAGCCCTGCACATGCATTCCTTTAGTTCAATAAAAGCATCCATCTCATCTCCTTTCAGCTCAATTTGATCCAAGGCATCCTTCTGGGTCAGTTTCAGTAAAGGCTTTGCTAGAGTTGAGAAGTTGGGAATCCACTGGCGACAATAGCTACCATTCCCAAAAACTTCCTCACCTCCCTCCTTGTCTTGGGTGGACTCATTTGAAGTACACTTGTTATTCTTTCCTTCATTATTCTCCGTGACCCTTTCTCTATTTGGTGACCCAAGTATTTCACTTTCTTCTGACAGAACTGCAATTTGGAAGGAGACACCTTGTGTCCATTCCTTCCCAAATGGTTCAACAGAGCAATGGTATCGGCTGTGCAGCCACTTTCTGTCTTTGATGCAATCAGCAAGTCATCAATGTACTGTACTAGGGTTGACTCGAACGGCAATTCTAATGCTTCCAAATCTTTCTTTAAAATCTGATTGAAGATGGACGGTGACTCAGAGAACCCTTGAGGAATTCGACACCAACTGTACACTCTGTCTAGGAATTTGAAACAAAAGAGGAATTGGCTGTCCTCATGAAGAGGCACAGAAAAGAATGCTTGTGACAAGTCGATGACTGAGAACCATTCGGCATCGCAAGGGACTTGAAACATTATCACAGCTGGATTTGGTACGACAGGGCAACACTTGACTATGATGTCATTTATTTTCCTCAAGTCCTGCACTAGTCGGACCTTTCCACTTGGCTTTATTAGTCCCATTATTGGTGAATTACATGGACTGCTTAACACTTCTTTCAGTACCCCCTGTTTTACAAATTTGTCAGTAAGTTGGGCAACTTTCATGAGGGTATCTTGTGCCATGTGGTATTGTGGGGTCTGGGGAAAGATTGCATTGGGCTCTACAGTCACTTTCACTGGTTCCACTCCTTTCATCAATCCCACCTCTTTCCCTGTCATATCCCACACTTCCTTTCCGACTGTTTCCCGTAATTCAGCTGGAATATCTTCTTCAGTTATCATCGGGAAAAGACAAATCAGAGGATACTCTTTATCGACAGTTTCCATCTCATCCCCCTCTACACTGTCCTCTTCTTCCCCATCACTGCTCGTCTGAATTTTTATTCCCTCGTTCGAACACATAATCGAACAACCCAATTTGCACAACAAGTCTCTCCCTAACAGTGCTATCGGGCTTGATTCACATACCACAAACTGATGTACCCCTTGATAGTTACTGATGCTGACTGGTACCGGATCTGTTATTGGGTTCATCAGGTGCCTGTTTGCTACTCCCACCACTTGAACTGTCCTCCCTGAGAGTAGCAAATTTGGTACTTCACTGCTCTTAACAGTTGAACGTGTTGCTCCTGTGTCAACCAAGAATGAGACATGATGACCCATTACTCTTCCCTCTACGTACGGACCCTTTTGATCAACTTCCAAGGATGCTGCAAGCACACAATCTCCTTCTTCTTCTGAACTTTCACTCTCCCATACATTGTTTATTCCACTCTCACTGTGTAGTGGGAACTGTTGTACTGTGCCATTTGTACTCATTACCTGACCCGAGACCTGTGGAGGAACCATCACTTGCTGCTGACTCATTGGTGCCAAAGGTATTTGCATTTGCTGATTAGGTACCATGGGTAACTGCTGTTGCATTGGCTGCATTTGCGTCATCTGCATACGGGGCATCTGCATCTGCTGCGGCTGCATAGGTTGTAATCCCTGCAACTGATTTACGGTCTGAAAATTTGGGTTTGGACCTCTCATTTTCGGTCCCCTCATTGTCTGAAATGCATTGACATCATTGTTCTGCTGACTAACACCTGCACCTTCCTGCACCACCATCGGGCACTCGCGTTTCCAATGACCGACTATTCCGCACACGTGACACGGCATCACCTTCTTCATTGCCTGCACACCATTCACAACAGTGTTCAAATCCGGACCATTATTCACAAAACCTCCTCTGCCTCTGCCTCTGGCCTGTGGCTGAAACGCCATGTTTCCCTGCAACTGCGGCTGCGGTTGCGGTACCTGCTGTTGGAACCCTTGCATCCCTTGCAAACCTTGCAGACCTGTCTGGGCTGCTTTAAGTTGCATCATCATCACCTTCTCTTTCAACCTTTTCTGTTTCACTTCAATTTCGTCGCTACAGTATTTCGCATAATTCAACACCTCGTCAATCGGTTTCGATTGCCAACAAATCAAATGCGACTTTATCATCTGACTTATCTCTGGTCTCAGCCCTTCCATAAATCTAAACACAAAATGAAGCATGTCCTTCGCCTCTATTGTCTCCATGCCACTGTAGTTCTTGAACGCCTTCAACAACCTCTCATAGTAACTATGAATCGACTCTTTAGCCTCTTGGGACGTTCGATCGATCTTCTGCCAATCCACATTTTTCGCGGCAACTTTCGTCTTCAAATGCTCAATCACCTTGTAGTACAAGCTCATCACCATAGGTGATGGTGCACCCGTATCCCTGTCTCTCTCTGGTTCACTTGTCGGCCAACCTACAGCTCTTTTGCAATCCTCCCACAAATCTGCCGGAACCACAATCTCAAAGAGGGTGTTCAGGTCTTCCCAGAGACATTTTGCAAGCTTCACAAACCTATCAGTCTGTTGATACCATTCAATCGGTTTCTCTCTCAGTTTGGGAAAATCATCCGTAAAGGACTGAATGTCGCTTCTGTGCCATGGTACATGTATTAACTTTCCCCCTGCTGTCTCCCTCATTGGTAACATGGTTACTGCCTCGCTACTCTGTGGTCTTTTCTCGTTGAGCTCTGTAGCACTGTCCCTCCTCTTTTCCTTTCTCTTTACCCATCTGCTTTCCCATTTGTCTAAGCACCTCCACACTTGTGCACTCTGCAGCAATTCTCTAAGGTGCGCCTTCATACCTGCTGACCTCATGTGTTCAAAATCTGTGGTCCCGAAATCCAACCTATAGCTCCTGCTCAAGTGTTTTGTCTTGTCTATATCAACCCCGTTTTTGTCAGCTATTTCCTGCAAGCTTTTATGTACCTTGTTCACTTCTCTCGTAATCCTGGGACATAGATATCTCAGCTCTTCTTCCGAGTAGGACTCTAACCTATTCACACCCATAGTCCCTTCCACCAATTCTTGTGCTTCCATGTTCAACCTGACCCTATTCAGATAGTCTTCTCCCTTCCCACTGGCTGAACTTTGTGTGGAATTCAGACTGTTGAACCACTGTGTCAGCTGTTGCGCATTCAACCCCATAAGTGTAGCATTCACATCGACTGCCATTGATGGTTGCGGCAACTTTTCAGTATTCGATGACAGCGGTATCATCAGTGGGGGACTCGACCTCACCAGTGTTGACTGAGCACATATGGGACTAAACTCCATCAAGGACCCAGATCCAGTTGGCTGAGCCGCTATCGGAGTTATCCCTGGAGTGTTTTCTATGCACCTCCTTTCTGTCCCATTCTGCGGCATTGATCCTTGACTGCTCATACCTGAATTTGGCTGCATGTACAAAGGTACCGGTGGACCTACAGTAATGGGTAGTGATATCGCATCTGGGTTCTGTCCATTTCCCATGTTCTGAGACATGTTCATTCCCAAACTATGGGTCATCATTGTAGGCATGCCCATCTGACTCCCCGTCATCTGAGCATGTGCATTTCCCCCTTGCATCTGCTTTTGAGGCATCAAAAACTGAGTTGATTCGGCTTGTGCCAATGTCGGGTTGTGACCATTCTGTACTCCCCTTACGGTTGGATCTAGAATCATTCCTGCACCGTTGTCACTGCTGTAGTACCCTGGCATCTGCGGCTGATAATTTTCTGCTGGTTTCAACATGGGCACATCTGAATATATTCTCCTAACCTGCGGTATCTGCGGGGTGAACAGTAGACTCGGGTCCTTAGATCCCGATGATGCTCCTGAACTCTGACTTTCACTGTTCTGTACCGATGCCAGAGGGGCAGAACTGGTACTTGGACCTTGTCCACTCTCTGCATAAGGTGGTGGACGGTCGTTCAGCAATTGCATGATTAACTCCTCATCCTCTAACTCCTCTTCCCTTCTCAACTTTTCCTCGTCCTCTCTATCCTTGGAACAGCTTTCTTACCTGTCTCCTCTTCTTCCTTAGTAATTGCGGGAAACAATTTTATCCCCTGCAGTACATCTGACCTCCACACCTTCTGTGCATTATCCCACCTAGCGTCCGCTAGTGTCTTTTCTACCTTTCTTATCCTGCTCTCGAACTTATTTTGCTGTTGCTGTCTAGCCATCAGTTCCCAAATTGCTAGAGCCTCAAACTGTGCTGGCCTTGGAGGTACCTTCATGTCGTACATCGTGAATCTCAAATTCTCTAGTATCCTTATATTGAATGTCCCATGGATCGGGAATGCTACGCTCCCATGCTTCTCTGTCAGCTTGTGCCATTGCTTTAGCCAAAGGCACGGAGCTACCCCTTTTTCCTCCATTACAATGTAAGCTGGTGTGCCTTCGGGCGGCGTCTCCTCTCCTACGCTCGCTTTAATGTAAGACTCCCCCTTCATCGCACTCCTTAATGCTTTAAAAAATTTCATTTTCTCGTCTTTTATTTCACAAAATTTGTAAT
This sequence comes from Pleurodeles waltl, assembly GCF_031143425.1. Taxonomy (NCBI): domain Eukaryota; kingdom Metazoa; phylum Chordata; class Amphibia; order Caudata; family Salamandridae; genus Pleurodeles; species Pleurodeles waltl. The sequence goes on along the minus strand of NC_090445.1, from coordinate 1,567,266,411 downwards.
CAATAGGTGACTTTAATTCCCGGAATACTCTTCGCTTGCCTTTCCCCTTCCAATCGAGCCCCACGGACTGCGTCCAATCCGTGCGCGACCCTTCTTTGCAACCAACCTATCCCAGCGCGGCTCCTAGTGACGTCACACTCACACACACTGCGGCTGACAAAGCCTCGCGGCTAGTCCTCCTTCACTCAGCTCCTCTCAAAACAACTTCTTGCATGTATCGCGAGCTACCAAAAAATAAAACAGATCTGTCGGTTTACTACAGGAAGGGTAACACAATCGCTTCAGGACCTTAGGGATTTTTCACTAGCCTCGGCAGTTATTCCATCTTTCTCGGTCCCCACTTTCGCAAGCAAATCTGACCCGCAGACCTACTCTCAACTTGTCAATGATCTATTCTAGCGCACTTAGAATTTTGTCAAAGCCCGAAGTCGAAGTTCCTTTCACTCCCTTAACACACGTACCGACTCGTTGACCACGCCCGATCAACCTACTAAACCGCCCAGACCACAACATAAATCAACATACTCCGGAGTCTCTTGACCTCGCAGGGCCCGTCTCAACAACAACAACCACGTGGACCTTTTTATGCACAAAGCGCCACACGCACATGAAGTTCGACGACTTCCCTACTCTCACACTCGGAGTCGCACCTCCGCTATTTCTATGAACTTCGACGACTTCTCTACTTCTACACTTGGAGTCGCACCTCCGCTATCCTCTATAAAGAAAAAATTCCTCGCAACCTTTTCACCCAATCTGCGGCAATAAGCTGTGCAAGCGCAAAACCATAGCTTCACTCATACCATCACTAGTACCGCCAACGCCGATTCCACACCTCCATTCTCTTCATTCGCAAGCTCCGAGATCCCGGGAAAGTCGCGGTGGACCTAGCCCATCATCATTCTGTCAATCAGTTTTATCCAAGAAAATCTAATTCAACTTCTCGAGTGTGGTCTCAAAAGTCGAAACCGTTAATTCAACACCATGTACTTTAAGAGTACAGGGTCCCAAAAGACGTAACCATTCTCTGCTACCATCTACTGATAGAGCGTTCCGAATTAGTAATTTACCTGTATTTGGACGCTCTTTAGGCCGATGAATCTTTTGGCTAAGTGGGACCCACGACACCCTTAATCAGTCAATTTCGTTAAATCAATAATCAATAACGAACATAAGCAATACCCTGATCAACATAACACTTGACAATTAGTCCAGAATACATTTCGGCGAACCCTGACCTTTCAGTCAGGAATAACCACACCAGTTTATTCAAAGTTAGTGAATTTATTTCCCTATATTAACAAAGCTAGCACAATATAAATGTGTCTCAACATCAAATGATAAGCATAAATGAACATTAATAGCTGTCCATAGCGGCGAAACAAATGCAATCTATGCAGCATTTGAATAACAAGGCATTCGATGATAGCAATGCAAATCACTAATAGTATTATCTGTAACGAGCTAATTGCATACATTTAGTCAGCATAACAAGGTCTCAAATTGTATCGTGCAACAGAAGGAATCCTCATCTAACCTCAAATTAGCATCGGCATGTGGGACTTCATGCAAAACAATTTAGCAACATTAATTTGGAAAACTCCTAACTAGGGCTCTTATCAAAAATCAGCAGTTGGTTACCTAAAAGAAACACAATGCAATTGTACAATTTCCTTTCATATTTACCAATTACGATCAGCATACAAGGAAGTCTTCGTCTCACAGGTACTGTTTCTCGATCAGCATGGGACGGGGCAAAGGGGCAGGGGTGGACGGGGCAATTGCCTCACGGCGGCAAAATAAACTACTACTTCATGCAAAGGGATCAAAGTTAAAGTCTCTAGGGCAAGAATCATTAAAGTCTCTTTCTCTCGATTAGAGAAAGCATCAAAGTCTCTTTCAAAATGGCGTCGCAGCAAGGTGGGCCATAATAGCTACGAAGTCTGCAAAATGGCGGGTATCGAGCTGGTAATAGCTACTTTCTTCTCGTGCACCTGGTTTAAATAGACAACAGTTCAAGTCCAGTAGGGTCTTCCATTGGAGGGTTCATAGGTTAGCTTCAAATTGTCCAATCAAAAACAACAGTTCTCAAGCTTTTACTTAAGCATACATTATCCTTGGAGATGGGTACGCAAGTTGCAACATTTTATACCAATTAACTCACTTTCAGAGCTTCCATTGTCCGCACCTGCAGATTGACCTTGGAGTAAGGAGAGAAATATGCCAGGCTGGCACGAAACCTTAAGATAAGCATGTGAACGATCTCAGTGGAAAAGTACAGCTTCAAGCAAAAATACACGTTTATTAGCACATTGGAAAAATACGAGCATCTAAACCGTGAGACCAGGCAACTAGGCCGAAGCCTCCATTAAAGTTATGCTAAGCTAAAGCATTTCAAGCAAGCAAATCATAGCACACGTTTACGATTATGTCGGATTAGTGCAATTCTAATACACCACGTTATATAAAGCACGCTTATAAATGTTGGCAAACTACTCTAAGGGCACATTTTGTCCCCGTACAATCTTTATTAGTTCGGTTAAAGTCACACATGATTATTGCAGTACTACGTTTAAGCGCTAATAAATGAAAACCTTCATTTTCTGCTTCATCAGTACCTCTTATAGAGAGGATCATCTGAAGCTGTCCCTTTGTTAACATTACCACCTGTAACTCCTCTGCTCCTCTTGCCTCCTTGTATGAGAATGATTGACTCACGCACAGCATGTTGAGAACCATCTTGGCTGTTAAGTGGTCTGTCCTCTCCTGTTTTCAAGTGTTACCAGTACTAATAGCCTCACCATTACAGATTTAGAAGTGTTGAATTTCTCCTAGTTTAATGTTGTTAAATTAGTTTCTTGAAATGTGGCAGGTATTGGTACTAAATTGAATAATCCAGATTGGGTAACATGTGTAAAGCAGTTTGATCTTTTGATCCTATTAGCTTACAAGAAACTTGAGCTCCACTCACCTTCCATGTGGACGTTATCAACCATTTCATACTCCAGTAATCCCGTTTATGGTAGGTAAGGCTAAAGAAGGATTGTCCATTTCAATCTCGGTTTTATGTTTGGGAATGGTTTTATTGTTTTGTTCTGCCTCTCAGTATTATCAGTTGTTATTATGGGTGTCAATTCACTAAAGTGCCTGGGGTAGCAAAAGTGACATCATGTGACCATTCAACCTGTTACCATCCCACAACTTGACACCATTGATGTTAAAAACGCCATATTAGTGCATGATGAATACGGATTCACATATCATTGAACACTAGGCTTTGGGGACAGGGTTTGCGCCTCAGGAGTTTGCAAATCTATATGTTAGTAATTGTTTTAACAACAATAATAACAAGTATTTGACCAACAATAATTTAATCAATAAAGCAGTACAGTAACAACAATTACTACTTTACTTCATTATATACCAGGGCTCTGTTGTAATTTACTCTGGTGCAGTCACTATATGCCGCTCACAGTCACAAGCAATTGTGGCATAAACTACGCAGGATCAATCACTGTATGCCAAGATTTAAAGCCACATTGTTTTACTGTTTTCACTAGAATTTATCTGAAAATGAAGGACTTCATATCATAAATAAGATATGAAATGTGTGATCAATGCTCTGTTATAATCAAAATTCGTCAACTTTTAAAATACATCTGTCGGTCGCAAGAGAAATCCGAGGAGTCGCAAGGGGCAAACCAGGGGTCGCAGCTGCGGCCCCTGCTGTTCCCTGTGACATCCATGGTTGTTACATATTCAGTTTGCCAAGCCGTTTAAAATCCTAGTGATCACTTTTTGGAATAATATCTTCGATCATCAAAATACTGACACCATTAAGTCCCTCGAATGTGATGTGGGGGTAGGTATATACCTGGGCAGAGTTCACAGAGTTCGACTACGCAGAATTCCATGGAGTTGATGAAAACTTAGTGGAATTCTGTGGAGACAGAGATCCGTGACCCACGAGTCCTGAATGAGCCTGATATCGGAAGCGCTAAGCATGGTCGGGCCAGGACCGACCATGCTTTGCGCTTCTGAGATTGGGTGCATTCAGAAGAGGGCCATAGGCAGTGAAAGTTGCTGTTTCAGGCCTCTTGTGCACCGGCCTGTCCCGTTTTGGCTAACTCCACGCTCCACGTTTGAACTCTGTTAGCTATGCCAGTGGAGCACAGCTCCCTGCCCACCCCTAGTCCTAACCTACTCTAGAAACACTCACTAATTTAAAAACATAGGGCTTTATTACAAATCTGGCAGTCCAAGAGCCTCCAGACTCGTGGTGGCGGTCGGACCACCGCATTCCTTGTGGTCCGACTGCCACATTACGACCCTGGCAGTCGGACCACCAGGGGACCTCCGTCACCACCAGGAACATGGTTCCTGACGGGCGGATGGCGGTCGGACTCGTGGTCAGCCATGGTGGTGCTGAACCCAGCATTGCTGTGCTGATCATAGCTTCTGTTTCCACTAGCCTCTCCATGGTGGGCATCCCACCATGGAAAGGCTGGGGGAAACACAGTGCTAGATCCACAGGGGGGCACCAGGACTGCCCAAGCCCATGGCATGGGCAGTGCAGGGGCCCCTCTGCCCAGCACCCTCGGAATACGAGGGTGCTGTATTGCTATGGTATTGCCCCCAGCTCCCTTAAAGGAGCTGAGACCAATACTGTAGCACTCTTCCCATCAGGCTGACTGGCAGGAATGTTGTAATATGATGTTCCCCCCAGTCAGCATGGTGGGAGCATTGTAATACGGTGGGGAGGGTGAGGCAGGTGGGTTGACGGCTGCCTCATCCCTGCAAGTTTGGCGGTCAGTTCCTCCAACCGCCAAACTCATAATGAGCCCCAGTGTCTAAACTTTTGCTACGTGTATCGTCTTCTTCTTCTTCTTGTCAGCAAATTAGCAAACGGTGTCTTCATGGGACAAGGACTTTGTCTTCATGAGACCAGGAAGATTTGGTCATCATCTCACAGTAAAAACAATAGTCCATAGGCAACGTTTAACTGCAACATTATCATCAAATTTTATATTTTTTGGTGTGGTTTCTCACCATTGACTCTACTGAAGGACAAACGTCATTTCAGGGTTAGGCCTTTATATCATTCCATTAAGTCAGAAGCTACCTATTTATTCTTAAACTATGCTATTGTGCGTTTTGAAACAATTAGCGGAATTAAGCTAAAACTTTATAATACATTATTATATTCTTGCCAAGATAAGACTATGGGAGGGTTAAAACTAACTTCTTTTGCGTTGCCATCATTTTCTCAGCATGTTAGCTTTACAGAGTTTAACATTTCACATTCCTCATGTATGCCAACTTTGCAGACTGCAGCATCAGCTTTTGAAGCCTAATACGTGCAAATGTGTCTGCCTACTGCTCTTCATTCGAATTAAACACAGCATTTCTTGTATTTTAATGACCAGTTTGTAACCCTGGATAGTGGCATCCAGGTGGATGGATCATTTCAGTAACATTTATTCTCTTCCTCATTCAAATTCTCTCTCTTCCAGTGTTCTTGAAGATGATGCAGAGGCAGAGTCTGTAAAGATTGTTTGCTTCTGCATACCCCTTGTTGTTTTGGACGTCGCTGCAACAAATAAATAGACCAGATGGTAGGGCACCCGGTCTGGATCGAGTTCCATATATGTTAAACATATTGGGCTCCAGGCCTGACTAACATCCGAAGAACTACTGTTTAGAGCAGGCAGCCGCTGGCAAGATTAGAAACTTGGGCCATGCAGAATTTCATTTTACAAGATGTTCATTTTGGGTTTTCAGCATGGTCTGGGAACTGTAGAACAGTGCCTGGATTTGTGTTTGATTATTAGTTAATACATGATGGCTAAGAAAGGTTCCTTACACCTTGAGCTGATGGGTATGAGTTGTGCTTTTGATTATGTAAATCATTCCAATCTGTGGTCCATTATGACATCAAGGGGGATGGAAGAATCAATTGTTTGTCTATTATTACAAATGTATACTGATGTCTTTGTTGAGGTCTGTTTCAGCCCAAATGGTGAGTGTCCTGTGTTCTCAAAGAATAATAGAAGTGTTCGTCAGTGCTACATGTTGGCACCATTTCTTTTGACTCGCTATATCAATGGATTAGGGAGATTATTACAGGTCAATAGACAGTATATGCTGCAGTTGGTTGTACACCCAACTTCAGTGCAGCTCTATATAGAATACCTATTCTTGAAGGCAAAAATAAATGACTTGTTGTCTATGCCTTCTTTATGAATTGTTTTGATGTTAAGACAAACCTGACCAAAACGTCCACTATGACCAGTGACCCTATTTGAGATACTTTGATTTGGAGTGTCCTGATCATTACTTAAATGTGGACACTTCAGGATTCTGGTTTTGATTGGGAGCATCTGTGTATTGTAAGGCAGAAACAATATGTCAGGGCCATTGAAGCAGTTTTTAGGTTCGCACCTAAATTAGGTATGAAACCTATTAGTGAGATTGTCTTAATATATAAAGGCAAAGGCTTATACATTGTTACTTTTGCTGCTGGCTTTTGGCATTATCTGAATGTAAATAGATTACAGAAGGCTGAAAATTTTTTGTAAGAAGGTTGCTGGCTGTTCATTAGTTGCCCTAAATCCATCTGTCACTCGGAACTGATCGTGTCCTTTTGGAGGACTTAATAAACTTGGTCCGATTATTGGTTTGGATTTCGATTTAGGCGTAGTCAGAGGCCAGTTTTACTAGAACAGTAATCCACAATGGTTTTGCTTGACGTTGTGTCACAGATTCCTTGACTATTATATTACAAAGCTCTGCGGCCAACTGGGCATGCTGGAACTCATTAGTGACTCTGAGCCTGTCAACGACACTATCAAAGTAATTCCCAAGCCCCAAATTTTTATTTAAAAACTTGAAGAATGCAAGGTCTGCTAGAGAGTATTAAACATGGGAAACATCCTAAACAACGGCTCCCTAACAAGGATTATGTTTACAACGAAGCATAACGATGCTTGCCGGAACAACGCATGCCTTTTTCTCTGCCTTAACCACCCACGTGAAGAACTACGCTTATGCGTGCTTAAGGCAGAGGAAAAGGGGGTGTGGGGATTGGGATAGTTTTGTTTTTAGGGGTGGGGTGAGAGGTTGGTTGTTTTTAGGGCGGGTGGGGGGTTGGGAAGGTTTTAGGGCTCAGGGTGTGTGGGGGGTGTTGAGGTACTTTTCTTTTTAGGGGCAGGGTGGGGGGGTCGGGTAGTTTTAGTATTAGGGGTGGGGTACTTTGGGCCTTAGGGCATGTGGTGGGGTGGTATGCTAGAACCACGCATGCCGTTCTCACACATGCCTTTACTAGGCATATTTTCACATCAAAAAATCGTTGTAAAGTCATGCGTGGTAAAGGCATTAGTGGTAACAATGTGTTCGTTGTTCCGACTAGTTGTTCAAGCACGTGTGGTTCTCGCATGTGTTGTTCCATCATACATTCATTACACATCCTCGGTTAGAGTGCATTCTCTTTTATTGACTTCCCCTCTGAAAATTACCTTTCCTTTGTGGAATACACGCAACACAGACTCTGTCTTAATCACTTTTGGCTTAATACTGTTCATTTTCAGGATCAGGTCTGCGAGTGCATGTGCTAGTGCATGCATCTCGCTTACAAGACTCTACTGTGTACAGTAAGGGGCTTGGAGCCCATCTGTCTCTTACAATTTGTTGGCTTGCGTGGCACTGTTCTTTACAAGCTTGTATTTCGTCACTGCAGGCCAAGTATCATTTCCATTCCTCCGTGTGGAACAGGGACCAAGCAGAGGCAGCCCCTCCACAAGAGCGGAGAAGCGTCACCCTGCTAAGAAAAATGCCCCCTGGACAGAAAAATAAAATGGTAATAAACTTTGTTTGCTACCACTTTATTTTTCAGCACCCCGTCCAGAACCGAGTGTCAGGACGGGGTGAGGCAAATGCTGTCTTGCGACGGCCAGCCTGACATCCACACCTTAAACATCTCTAACCCAACTGTCTTAAGACAGCTGGGTTAGAGAAGGCACAGGACTCCAGCATTCTGGTGAGCGCTGAAAGAGCCCACTCCCACCAAACCTGATGCTGTTTTCATGCTGGAAACCACCATGAAAGCAGCACCAGGATTGGCTAGTGCAGTTTCCTTGGTCCCGTCACGTGGTGGACCCATGAGATAAGGAGAGACGTTGAGAGGGGGACATCTGTCCAAAGGTAAGTGCAGTTTTTTTTCTAATATTATTGTAACCCCCCCAATGTAAGTAAGAACCAGCCGCCGCTGGACCAGGCACTGATTGATTCAATTTAATCAGTGCCCGTTTGGTGCTCCTGATGTGATTGAGGTACTATTTTGTTCTTTTTAACTTCCAGTGCCTTACAAACAGAAAACCTGTGACTGGCAAAAACGTTCCCAGCAGGACAAGCAAAACTGCAAAGTTTTATTTTTTATAGCTAACTTTCTTTCATTTTGCCAAGTCATCTTTACTCACTTTGCACTCATGTTTTTTTTTGTTTTTGCTTGCGGGCGCTGTTCTCAAAAGATTACAATTATCTTGTTCTAAATATTGCAAAGCAACATTGTTTCCTTATTATGTGTAGTATCTGAAATTATGATTTAGCACATAATCGTGCAGTACACCCCAAACCACTGCACTTCAGTCCACTCAACTACAGTCCACCCCAATCCACCCCACTTCACCCAACACCAATCCACTATACCCCAAATTAATCCACTCCAACCCAGCCAGCTCAGATCCTCCCATACCACCCCATTCTAAACTGCCCCACTCCAGTTCGCCCCACTCCAATCCCAAACAATCTACACCACTCCAAATCAGCCTGGCCCACTGCAATTAGCTACACTTCAAACCAAAACAATCGGCCCCACTGCATTCCAAAACATTCTGACCCACTCCAGTGCAAAACAATCTGTCCCACTCCAATCTGCCCCACTTTAATCCAAAACAATCTGCCCCACTCCAATCTGCCCCCTCCAATCCAAAACAACCTGTCCCACTCCAATTTGCCCCACTCCAATCCAAAACAGTCTGACACACTCTAATCCACCCCACTCCAGTCTGCACCACTCCAATCCAAAGCCACTCCAATCCACCACACTCCACTATGCCCCACTCCATTCCAAAACAATATGCCTTGCTTTAATCCAATCTACCTCACCTCAATGCAATCCACCCCACTCCATCCCAATTCACCCCACTCCAATCCACACCACTCCCAGCCAATCTACCCCTCCTATCCAATTCACCCCACACCAGTCCATTCCACCCCACTCCAATCCACCCTAGTACAATCTGCCCCACTCCAATCCAAAACAATCTGCCCCACTCCAATCCAAAACAATCCGTCCCACTGCAATCTGCCAGACGTTATTCCAAAATATTATGCCCCACTCCAATCTGCCCCACTTCAATATGCCCTACTCTAATCCACCCCAGTCCAGACTGCCCCACTCCATTCCTAAACAATTTTCCCCACTCTAGTCTGCCCCACTCCCATACAAAACAATATGTCCCACTCCAATCTGCCCCACTTTAATCCAAAACAGTCTGCCTCACTCCAATCCAGCCTAATTCAATCTATTCTACTCCAATTTGCCCCACTTCAATTCAAAACAATCTGTCCAACTCCAATTCACCCCACTTCAATCTGCCACACTCAAAGCCAAAACAATCTGGCCCACTCTAGTCTGCCCCACTCAAATCCAAAACAGTCTGTCCCACTCCAATACGCCCCACTCCATTCTGCCCCACTTTAATCCAAAACAATCTGCCCCTCTTGAATCGGCCCCACTCCAATCCAAAACAATCTGTCTCACTCCAATCCGCCCGCCTCCAACCTGCTGCACTCCAATCCACCCCACTCCAGTCTGCCCAACCCCAATCCAAAACAATCTGTCCGACTCCAATCCAAATCAATGCGCCCCACTCCAGCCCACCTCACCCCAATCCACCCCACTCCAATCCATCCCACTCACATCCAATCCACCCCAATCCTATCCAATCCACCCACATCAACGGAATCCATCCCACCCCACTCCAATCCAGTACACCCTGCTCCAATCCACCCTAATTCAATGTTCCTCACTCCACTCCAGTCCAGACCAGAACAACCTATCCCACTCCAATACACCCTACTCCAGTCTGTCCCACATTAATCCAAAACAATCTAGCCCAGTCCAACCTACCCCATTCCAACCTGCCCAACTCTAATCCCTAACAACCTACTCCACTCCAATCCAAAACAATAAACTTTAAACTCAGGTAACTATGGTATAGTCGATGCACATCTCTCTTGGTTTAAATAGTATCACATCACTGGTGTTCAGATAATACAACATGCCTGTTGCCAACATGTGTATATTGTGATCAGTGGGAACCCTGCCAAGATTATTTTGTCCGAAAAGTAGTGGAGCACTCATAATCAATACATTGAGATCCAAACAACTTACATAAGACATGATTACACAATATCACCTAAAAACTAGTATGAACCATCACAGTGATTTTAAATGAGAATCCAAATCTTATATTAGAAAATAATCCTTTACTTAATATCCATTGTTTTCATGTACACCAAAGAACACATTTGTGACAATTTACACAAGATTCCGAGTTCATTAACGATATCAATCAATTGGAAAATTCAGCCGACACGTGTTTCATCCCTGGGAAGCTCTTCAAGGCTGATAAAAATGAAGCATTAAAACCTATATAGGCAACTTAACAGAATACGACACAAAAAAGATTAAAAACATCTTTGATACTAAAAAACCCACACTAAAATCCAATACTTTCAAAAAGTCATAATAGCTGTGTAACCATTATGCAAAAACGTATTGTAAACTCCATTGTGAGTGTGAAAGACTAAAAATAACCACGAACGCCCAAACGAAACGTGTGCAAAAAATGTGAAGAAAGAGACAGGATTCCCAAAGACACCAAAAGGGCAGAATAAGAAAATAGACAATTTCTATGTTCAATAAGCCTCATCACAGATTACCTAGGAACAAAGGAGAATTCAATATGTTACCTCCACACGGATCAAACATGTAACCAAAAAAAGAATTGTTTAAAACACCAGATGTTAATCATGAAAACCTGAACCCAGTAACAAAATAAAGACGCTGCAAGGACAATGTACATTATATTAGATTGATATCCCACTGAAAATAATGGGACCAATGTCAAGCGTTGACCTAAAAAGGGAAAGCCCTCACGCATTCAACATACCCTAAAGATTCAATGTTTGTTTATCTTTTAAATATCTCTTACGCAGTGGTACTCATAAAATTATATAGTCCATCAATCATCTAATTATGATCATGAGACTAATGCTTTTCAGTTGCCGGAAATTGTGAATGCCCAAAGCAGAGATGGCAGCTCTGGCCATTACGCCACATCCTCTCCCCAATCCTCCTCACTCCAATCCAATCCATCTCACTCTAATCCAATCCAACCCACTCCAATTGAATCCACCCCACTCTATTCCAATCCACTACAATCCACTCTGCTCTAATTCACCACTATCCACTCTACCCCAATCCACCCATTCCACTGCACCCCACCCCACCTCAATCCAATCCACCAACCCCATCCAATCCACCTGAAATCGAATCTACCACACTCAGTCCAATCACTCTACCCCACCCTAATCGACCCCACTCAATCCAATACACCCTACTCAGTCCAATGCACCCCACTCAATACAATCCATCTCCAATCCGATCCACCCCAATCCGATCCACCCCAATCCGATCCACCCCACCCCAGTCCATCTCAATCTAGTCTACACACTCCAATCCAGTTCACCCACTCCAATCCAATCCACTTCACCTCAATGCAATCCACTCCACACCAATCCACCCCACCTCAATCCAATCCACCGCACCCGCTCCAATCCAATCCACCCCTCCAGTTCACCCCACCCCAATTGATAATAAAAATATCTGGATGTAACATATTTCTATCTAATAATGAAGTTGATAATGCAATCAATTTATGGTCTTCAGTAATCAAATCAATACAGTTTAATTTTACGTCAGATGTTAAAAAGATGTCCAGATAAACTCCAGCATGGCATTTTAAACTAGAAATTGCAGATTTGGAGTATACTTGGTACTCGTTTAATTAAAATTCCTGTGCACTATATGTGAATCATAAAAAAAGAAACCTACCTCTGAATATAAAATGCTCAAGGCCAGGAAAATTCCAACTCACACTGCAAACAACATTAAGACATTTGGCCCTGATTTAGAGTTTGGCGACTGGTACTCCAGCACAGCATAACAGACATCCCGTCTGCCCTGTTATAAGTGCCATTGCAAATAAGGCACTTGTAATAATTGGACGGAGTAACCCATCTGCCAAATTCGAAATCATTCCTTTATTCTTGGACATTAGGGCCAACCTTCTGCCTCTATCAATTTCTGCAAGACAAGCTCTGTGCTTCTCTCTCACTTCTTGTTAACACATAGAAGGTCAGAATTCTAACGTCGGCCTTTGTATTGCATCACTAGTAGGATGTGTTTGATACAATCTCCCACACCATTCATTTGGAGTAGTTGGCAGATATGAGACTAACAGGAACAGTCCTAAAAGGGTTTCAATTTGTTGTCTCTCAACGTATGGAAACAGTCTGCCTGAGTGAGTTTCAATCCCTTGCTAAATCCACTCTGGTTGGGGTGACACAGGGCTCCACTTTGAGCCCAACACTGTTGAAACTACATGTGGCACCTCTGATGAGATTGGTAGATTCTTGTGGTCAAAACGTTTTTGCATACGCTAATGATATACAATTCATATTAAGGCTGGATGGAGATCCTCTGCAGTCCTTCACTTGCCTGGAAGAAGGCACTGCCTGGATGAGAAGTAACCCCCTTGCCTTAAATGGGATAAAATCGAAGTAGTCGTCTTTGGAAAACCGTCCCAATGGTTTCGAACATGGCGGTTGTCAAAACTGAGTCCACTAACAATTAAAGTGCAAGTGATCAGAAAGTTAGGGATTACATTTGATTCTGGTCTCACTTTTAAACCACATATACTCACTCTCGTGTATACGCCTGCTGACTGTCATTTGAAGGATTCTCCCTCTTCTCCCTTTGTCTTCAAGAGTTTCAAGCGTTATTACTTTCACAGTTGGACTACTGTAATTGTCTACCGAATGGTCTCCCGAAATTCCTTACTCACAAAGTCCACACAGCTCAGAATGCGACGGCAAGGTTGGTCCTTGGACTGAACCGTAACTGGGCAATCTCAAATCATCTCTCCCCTCTTCACATACTGCCAGACGTGAATAGGGGCTTTATTGAGGCACTATGATTATGCCATAAAGCTCTATATGACACAAGAATGGGTAAATACATGGCCTTCTTTTTTTGCTCATTACACACCATCATGGTTTTTGAGATCAGCATCTCAACATCTACTTTGCACTCTAAGATACAAAAAACTGAAAATAGGAGGAACATCTCTTTGAGTTATTATCTCTAAGGCCTGAAATGAAATGCTTATCTCGCTAGGGTCACAAAATAATTTTCTGTTTTTTCAAACAGTAGGAGACTTAACTTTTAGGCTTAATTCTGTAAGAACTATCGAAAGCCTTATTTTGCCTCTCTGTCTCTCTTTCCATTTAGTGATAGGGTATACAAGGCGCCTGTATACCATTTGTTGTAGTCAAAGATGCGCTATATAAATGGTACATTTAGTCATTCTACTGCAGACCTGCTGTCCTCTAACTGAAGATTACTCCTCAGTATTCCCAGAGTCATCATTTTTTTGAATAGTCAAAGGCAGGTACTGAGACTTCTGAGAGGACTTGGTGTGTCCAAGGTCATGGTGATGCCCTCCACCAGCTTCGAATTATAACGTGAGAAGGGTTGGATGTCTCCAGTAAAGGCTCACAGTTCTTGAAAGGAGGAAAAAGCCTTGCAGCCATAAAAGTACTCCATTCACATTTGGTCACATGATGAACTGGACGTAGATTTGTCAATATCGAGGTGGACCGGCACAATAGGCATGAAACAGAAGGACTGGATTTTGGTGCTAAAACTGGCTTGGAAACGACAAAGAAATTATTGCAGCTCAGTTCAATGATTTTGCTGCAATTCTTTAGATCTTAAACAAAGTATGTGACTAGAGGAACAAGTAACAAGAATACACCGAAATGGAGTTCAATACTGTTTCTGTCTCCATCTTGCCTTGTGCTAATGTATATTGTGTATTCTTCGTCTTGAATTTCTGTGACTTGTAGTGCTTGCAGTAAGATGATAACACCCAGCTCACCGTACAGACATCAGACGGTAGATGCTCTTATGAATATCAGGTTGTGGCTCAAATCTGCCTGGAAGCAGTCATAGGGTTCCTACCTTCCCAGAGAAATATACCTGCCATCTCTTCGCGTTTTAAGATTCTGCAAAGGTCCAGACATGATACTTACGTAGAATTTTATATGAAATCCTCTGTATTTATATTTAAAATTACATTTCTGTCTTTGTTTACTTTAATCATCAATCAGGAAGTCAAGTTTTCTTATATTTACTCTTCAAAGTAATTACTGATAAGGGGAAAAATACCAGCTTTTGGTGATTTTCCCCATTTTTGTGCTGGCATTAAAACACTGGTCATTTGATATAAAAACTTCGAGGTGGCAAGCCTAAGCAGACACTCTGAGGAATGCTGAACCGCCACGGACCAGAACGGCCAACACGCCATCTCAGTCCTGGCCGCCAATTGAAACTGAAGACTGCAGACCAGGAAACAGAGGAAAAAATTAATGAATGCTTCCCAGGTGCACAGAACAGCTGAGAACACCAGGGATGCCAAGCTTGAGGCCCCATGCGACATCTGTGGATAAAATTGACATTAGCCGAATCACTCCATGGAAGAGCTCATCTACAATGCAGTAGTAACACTAATATTATTCTCTTGACATCAGCAGATGTAGATCCCAACACAACGTGCACTGTCTGTAACTGCTGTGGAATGTGAGTTCCCCACATCTAATTACCCCCTTTCTTTATAACTATATTACTACTAATATCTTGCTTCATTACTGGCATAGTGCCCCAGATCCAATGTCCAGTCTACTAATTTGTGCCCAGTGTTCGCTCTCAAGCCATTATAAAAACTGACTAGTAATGCAACCATCTGTCTGTAGCTTGGGTGTGCTGTAGCACATTCTCCTTCGCAGGATATATGCTAGGACGAGGTCTGTGGATCTTTTCACACAGCATGTTAGGGTGTGGTGACATCTGCCTTATAATTTCAACAATTCAATTTCAACTTAAAGTATGACCCATTGAGTCACACGAATAATTCTCCAAGCTGAAACAAAGTTTAATGGGTTTTTTTCTTTACAAATTAATGCTTAGAGTTAAAGATATAAAATCATTATATGCTGTCTAAACTTCCTAAAGCAGTTCAGACGAACTAACATTAAAAACAATAAACACTAACTGATGACAACACATAAGACCAATACAAAAATCTAAAATGAATGAAACATGCACAGCCTAATCCTATTGACATTTAGCTTGTCCTAACCTTCATTCTTTAGTAACCTCAACAAAGGGAAACCCCAAATTCATTTAACATGTGCAGGGACAAGCACAGGTGGGCAAAAAGGCAAAAAGCACAAAAGGAGAAAAATAATTTAGAAAAACAAAATCTGGGGAATCAAGAGACTAAGGTTATCAAAAAGTAGGAAAAAAAGGAAAGCAGCAGCTTTTCAGAAGCTTGGTGAAGAGTCTTCTTCATTGGATCAAGGGAGTCTTTCTAAGTTTCAGCAAGGCATTTCAAAGGGGAAAAGAGTATAGAGGAATATACCTCTCAGAATCCAAAGGGTTCAGCAAGCGGTGAGAAGTGGGGAAGATCTCTCTGACCGATGTCCAGTTGGGGAACAATATATTACAGTTCGTAGGGCAAGCTAATTCGTCCATCCATTACTCCATATGATGCACAAGGTGAAAATGCCCAATGGCAAACACTCATACGATTCAGACTGCAACATTAGTGAGAATTCTCAGGATTTTCATGTGAACTTCTTCCATCTGTACTCTTCCATGCAAATTTAAAATATTGTGTATACATATTTATTCCACAGTTCCTGAATGTTCGGGTCTCAAGGTTTAGCTCATAAGCCTGCTATGCATAAAACAATAGAATATATATTTCAAATCTAGCTTTCTCATGAGAACGACATCTGAAAGAAAGTTCACGTTAGCAAGAATGACTGAACATTTTCTGCACAGTCATGAAGCAGGGCCTTGCAGGCCTCACTTAGGCTAATGCAAGTGAATTAAGACATGACATTCATTTATGCATTTAATTTACATTTAGCATTTCCAAACCTTAAATTCAATATTAATATGGTGCTAGAGTTGCTCATGTTATAATAGATTTAAAACTAAAAGACTCTATTAACCCATTCATGTAAGTATAAAACATTACTGCATTCTGTACATTTGCATGTTACTTTTAAAACATTTTCCACATGAAATATAATATAATTTTAATGCAAACTGTTGGTTTACATCATGATCTATAACATAATGACAAATTAATTCTTTAAACATTAAATTAAGACACTATACCACAGGGGTTTCAACTGCTGACATAATGTGACTGCATGTTAATATGGATTTAAGAGCACCACGCTACAACTAAACTATTAGTACTTTGACTAACATAAGGCATAATGTGTCACATATAGATGATCACTGTGATATCAAGGACAACACTAACATTTCTGTTATAATATCAGTTTCTCACTTTAGTTTGCTGTTATGGCCTACCAGGAGAGAGCCAAATTTATATAGGATAAGATTGCCATCATAATCTCACAAACCTTGCCTTTTCTTGTGTATTTTTTCAGGCACAGTAGCTCAAGATTTGCCTGCTCTTTTTAGATGGTCCTGCAAGATCTCCTAGTCTTGTGAGATTTCAAGGGAACAGCCTCACATCTGGCAAAGAAGTGAGATGAGAGGTGAGAGCCCAGGACCAGGAAAGGGACCAAAATGAGTGCTGGAAAATAGCCAATGTGAGAAATTAGGTTGTTGGTTGACTGTGGTGTGAGCCCTGGTCAAGTAACAACCACAATCCTTATCAGGGTAAAACACAAGCCAACCCTAAATTAACCTGTGCTCAACCCTCCGGCAGCTTGGTCCAGAGCAGTCGGGCTTAACTTAGAGCCAATGGGTAAAGTATTTGTGCAGCTCTTCAAACAGTAATAAAGTGAAAAAACACCACACAAAAGGGTCCCACGCCAAATTAGAAAACTGGAGCGCAATTTAACAACTATAACTAGACCAAAATAATAAAAATCCAATCAGTAGAACTGGAGTTATGAATTTTTAAATAATTTTAGTCAAAATATCGCTAAAATGCACAAAGTGCCAACTGTGGATATCTGGTCACGCCAGACCGGGACAAAGTCACAAGTCCAGGCTGACCACGATGGAGTGTGGGCCATCTACGGGGACTCAGATAAGTCTGCTGAACACAGTACCTTAAATCCTGGTTTGTGGAGCGTTGCAAGGATCCGTGTTGAAGATGCATCATGCAACCAAAGCGATGCCAGCATCAGTTCTGAAATGCAGATGCCTGCATCATCGTCAAAGATCCGGTTGTCAGGGCTTGCAAAGTGAAGTATGGTGTTGAGGATGCAGCGCAGTTGGGACGATGCATCCGTTCCGAGGAGCTGCAGGGCTGTAATGCAAAGTCCGTCGTCGAGGTTGAGGCTGCTTTGTGCTAGAGACGTGAGGGCCTGTGCTGGGGATGTGTCCTATGGGAGAGGTAGGCCTTGCAGTAGTGAAGAACACATTTGAGTTTTTCAGTACCAGAACATGTAAAATGTATTAAAAGTACATGTCCAACTTTTAAATTCACTGCATACTGCCTTTGGGGCTGTCCAGAGCCTACCTTAGAGGTGACAAATATATTAAAATGGAAGGTTTGGGCCTAGCAAAAGGTTTATTTTGCCAGGTAGAAATGGCAGTGTAAAGCTGCACACACACAAGCTGCAATGACAGGCCTGAGACATGTTTAAAGTGCTACTTAAGTGGGAGGCACAATCACTGCTGCAGGCCCTCTAGTAGCATTTAACTTACAGACCCTGGGCACGGGTACTGCCACTTTACTAGGGATTTGCAAGTAAATTAAATATGCTCCTTAGGTATAATCCAATTCAACATGTTTTAGGAAGTCAGCATAAGCACTTTAGCGCTCGTTAGTAGTGGTAAAGCGTGCTGAGTTCTAAGCCAACAAAGTCAGCAAAATCAGGAGGTCTGAAGGCAAAAGGTTAGAGGAAAACCACACCAAGGATTCCAGTTCTAGTGGTGTAACATTGGCTCCCGCAAATTCTTGCGCTGCGGCGGGCCCTTGCTCCAGGGGGCCCCCTCAGCACAGTACACTGTGCACAAGCAGCATGTCCCTGACTGGGTTCAGGGGCGATGGGGCCCCTCCATGTACTTTGCAGAGGGGCACCCTCACGTTTCAATATGCCACTGGCCAGTTCTAACAGCCAATAAGTGGAAAGGCTTGGGGGCCCTGAAAGTGGAGGTAGAGGAAAGCACACGGAGGAGGCGAACACTAACAAGAAGTATAAAATGACACAATGAAATGCAAATAAAATAGAAAGCACCTGCGTTAAACACAATATGTTATTTTTGACCATTAACTGATCACAAACACTGTACAGTTTATGATAAAAAGAAAGTACATAGGAGTGTGATCCTCCTCCCTAAAATTGTAAGCACTTCAAACACTGTTAGCATTCATTAAACAACCACAAGTATCTTATGAAACCATGGACAACAAATGGTGCAAATGATTGAGGAAGAAATCAAGAGTTTACATTGTGGAATCATATGTCTTGTTGTGTACAATTGCAAGGTATCAGATTGGAAAATATGCCTAAATCCTAGTTTGGGGTTAGGGATACCTGCTCCTGTGAAATCCGCTGAACAAGAAGTGCTAGCAACACCAGATCAAAGTCTTCCTAATCATGAATCATGGACACATCTAGGTTCATTCGGTGGATTAGAAGCTGTTTGATCTACAAGAGCAGTCAGTGTGTGAGTCTTTATGCACAAGGGTACACACTAGGACTTTTGAGGCCCTCTTTGAGCTATTTGGATTGGCTAATGTACAAACCCACTGTACCACATCTTTTGACCATTTGGAGGCCTAATCAGTCGTGGCTCGTGGCGATTCCTGGGGGCGGGAGGAACAATTAATAACATAAAATATTTTTTTTGAAAAACTTACCTCCACTCCCGTGCTGCGCGCCGCTCCTCTGCTGCACACAGGCACAGGCTGCCTGCCCTGCAACCAGTCCTGATGCTGCTCAAAGCAGGAGTGTGTTGCTGGGCTGGAGACAGCCATGTGCGCATGTGTGTTTGACCGGCCTGAGACGGCTGGCCAAACACATATGCACTCTGAGGGGAGTGCACTCCCCTCTGCTCATCACCCCCAATGCCCCGCCCCTTTCACAAGGAAGGGATAATAAACACAGTTAATTATTCCTTCCTTATGAAAGGATTTGCAGTGGTTGCTGCTGGCGGTGGGGCAACACTCCTTCGCCCTTATGGAAGAGCTGCCTCTGGGCCTAATGGGCTTGTCATCAGGAAGGCATGGCTGGAGATATTGCTTACCACTTAGGCATCAGTGAGTACGAGAGAGTGATACTTCAAGTCCGCTTCTATTGATTCCATCTCAAGGTTGAAAAAAGGCAGAGACCTTGCAGAGTATCGCCACTGCCTGGAAAGAGGTTTTGTGTGCATGGTAAATGCACTACACAGCAATGACAAACTTAATTTCCCACATGGGTTGGAAACGTCTTGCCATCTTCATGAACATCAATTCACCAAAATTCCAGAGGTGGCAGAAGTGACACCAAGGCCATTTCATCTTTCACTCACACACACATGCTTATACAAACACACATTCACTTATTCACACAGTCCTTTTACATAAGCACAGTCTCACCCGCAAGCATGCACACAACATACGTTTAAAAGTGTTTTTTACTTACCTCAGCTGCCATGGAGGGTCATGTTCCAGCTAACTGGACTCCATTTTTTAATATAATTCTCAGTATAATACATTATTCACTTTTACTATAATTAAAAAAACTGATTGAAAACAAGAAAGTGGAGCCCAAAGCAACATCCATAAGAAGGAGCTGTCACTGTGTTCCTGGCAGCTGCGACCCCTGGCAACCTCTAAATGACACCCATGCCCATCTTTGAATTCTGGGTATAATTTTTATTGTGGCACACGCTCTCTATTCTTGGCAATTAAGATAATATTTTGCTGCAGCTAGATCCTTGTTTCTTCAATCAAGGATTCCCCTTTCAAAGAACTGTAGCCTCCCTTTGAAGTAGTTTTGATTGACACTGGAAATACAAAGTATTTATCTTGTGAAAGAAACTTTTAACAATGTTGAACATTTAACTTAAAATTTTCAAAAGACTGTAGGTTTGTCATTTTACACTTATGGTTATTCTGTGACAGAACAGGAAGAATTCTTAAGTCAGAACTCTGTCACCCATGCAATATGCTTATGATAATGCATGAGGTTATCTGCGTTTCAATATGCTTCTAAGAGACGCCAACCTAGGAATCACAGGATATTAATGTATGCTAATAACTTTGCAGTGGCACACACGTCAAGTAGAATCTATAACTCTTCCTCCTTAGAGTACATAGGGACCAAGTTTGAGGTAGCTGCTCTACTCATATAGAGAAGTGTGAAGAACATGTATTTAAGATACTCATATCTTGTATGTTTAGTTTCAGCAATAACAAGTTCTACTTCAAAGTGCATTGAGTTGGTTACGCAGTCATATCATCAAGATATATCCATTCACTATCACAGTTAAATGCAAGACTATTCTAGCCAGTTACTGAAGATATCTCGTACTGCCTTTAGAGAGCTCCGTCTTGAAGACTTCAGTGCCAAGCACAAGGTTTGAGTCCGAATGGTAGTGACCAGTGATTCTATTTTTTCTCTTATCCCATTCTCATTTTGGTGTATCTGCCACTGGCCATCATATTCTTGGGTATGTGGTCAATGATGTGGGTGGTCAGAGTCATACAAGTGCATCGTTCTCATTAAATCTTGAATACCAGGTTAGTTCTATTAGACAAACCACATTGTGCTGAAGGTAGTGATTGATGAGGACGATCAAATTGAGGTGTCTCACAGAGGTAAACAAAGAAGACAAAGCAAACATTTGTACAGTGACAGAGTGTGCTTGACATTTGGTCATAACTCTTCTTACCTATGTTTGTTGGTTGCAGATTCTTCAACAGCGCTCCTTTGGTTTCTGGTGAATTGCAGAGACCCCTTATTGGTACTCTTCGTCTGTGCTTATGAACTCCATTGGCAGGCAGAGTTCTACTATGGGCAGGGTTCTTTCATAGCCAGAGCACGCCTGAAGTACTCTGGCATGGTATCAGGTTTAACTCTAGCCTTGATGAAACAATGCAGCAGACAGCTCACCTTTTAAGGCGCACAGTAGCAGAGTCCAAACAGCTCTTTGTTGAGCAACACATCCAATAAGCTTCAGTGGTCTCCAGTTCCAGCCCTCAGTACATGGGCAGACAGTCTCTGCCAAACAATACCAGTGCATTCACAGAGTTCAAAATCTCAACCAGCCAGGCAAGGGCCATTTTCTGATGCTTTCCTGGAAAAAAAAACACTTTACCTTGCTACTGAAATGTATCTTGGTAGCAAGTTGCTCTGTAACATCAGGCAAGGACAATTTACAGAGCAGACCTGCTACAAATGTTGTAATTTACCTTTGGAGACCAATAGGTCTCACACCCAGGGACAGCTACTGAACCCCCCATAATGAATAAATATTGAAACAAGCCAGGACATATGGAGCTACTCCTCATGAGGCTACAGGTCATGGAGACAAACTATCTCCCCTGTTTTAGGAACTAGCACAGAGTTTATATGGAGCATTAGGATCAGAGTCACCTTAATCTATAGAAATAATATCAGGAAACTGGCAAGGTAAAGGGGAAATCGTGAGTCTGGAATTGTAGCACTGATGTTTGGGAATGTTGTCCTTGCAATGCTCTTCACCCAAGGTTTGTCCTAGAATGGCCTCAAGAAAGGATAGATCATCCCTTTCCTAGAGATCCACAACCAGGTCCTAGTGACCTTAGAAATCACCATTTAAGCACTCATCTACCCTGCATGCGCGTAACACAGTGTGAACTGTCATTAGTACAGCCTTTAAGAAATAATCTCCTGTATTTTATTTTGTAGAAGGTGCAATCTCTGGAAAGTTAAAGAAATACTTTGGATAAAAGAGTGAGGCTTAGTGTAAGGTTGGCTACGGATTGAGGCTAAGAGTTCAGTAGGCTCTATAAAATATTTTATTGAGCTATTGCTGTAGGAAAGTCACTCTTTTTGGCATGGTTAATCCCACTTTTTGCCAGTTTATCAGTGTGTTCAGACTGTCTTCACTGGGATCCTCCTAACCAGGAACTCAGTGATTGTGCCCTCTCTTCTAAATGTGGTTGCTTTGGTACCCTTTACACCTCACAATTGGCATACTGATATGCCCCTGTAAGTCCCTAGTATATGGTACTTAAGTACCTAGGGCATTGGTACACCAGGGGTCCCCCATGGCCTGCAGCATGTATTATGCCACCCATGGGAGCCCATGCAAACTATGTCTGCGGGCCTGCCATTGCAGCCTGCGTGAAAAGGTGCATACACCCTTTCACTGCTGGTCACTGCATCAGCTCACTGTAAGTCACCCCTATGGTAGTTCCCCCAAACCCAGAGGGTAGAGTGCAGGTGCCTGTGTGTAAGGGCACCCCTTCAAGAGCAGAGATGCCCCTACTAACTCCAGTTCCAATGCACTATACTTTGTAAGTGCGGAGAAGCCATTTTACCCATGTACTGGCGACAGGTCACTACATATGGTCTAGCTACATAATGCTATCTCTGAACCTAGGCATATTTGGTATCAAACATGGTGGAATCATACTCCAATGCTAATACCAGTATTGGTGGCCTGATTCCATGCACTCTGGGGCACCAGTATTGCTCCTACCAGTCTTTCAGGTTTGCGGGGAGCCCGCACTGCTGCAGCCCCTCAGACAGGTTTGACCAGGTCAAGCAGGAGAAGGCAGAACTAGGGATTTCCTGTTCAAAATAGGTGTTACATGGCTGGAGAGGGGTAGCCTCCCTATGACACCGGCTTGCTTTGAAAGGCACATTTGGTGCCCTTCTTGCATAATCCAGTTTGCACCAGTGCAGGGACTCCTGGTCCCTGCTTTGGGGCGAGAGCACACAAAGGAGAGCGGAGTGACCACTCCTCTGTCCATCACCAACTCAGGGGTTGTGCCCAGAGCTCCTCCAGGTGGCCACTTGATTCTGCCATCTTGAACACAAGATGTGCAGAGGCTTCTGGGAGCATCTGGTTAGTCAGGATAGGTGACTGATGCCAGTGACCCCCCTCTGATAGGTGGTCACCCAGCAGAATGACCAATACCCCTAATAGGATACTTAGAGACTCCCTAGTGGTTGGGTCTCCAGATTTGGCGTGCAAGACTCCATCAGGACTCCTCTGCAACAATTCCTAATAATTACTGTGTATATATGTATGTATATATATATATATATATATATATATATATATATATATATAGTATGTGCTTACCTCCAGTTGGGGGGCTGCCTAGAACTAATCTAGTCCATTGCTACTGTAATAAAGTACTTTTATTTTTGTAACACTGTGTGGTTTATTTCAAGTGCAATAAGTTGCTGTGTGACTGCTGTGGTATTGCAAGTGCTTTACCTTCCTCTTAGGTAAGTCTTGGATGCTCACCACAGCTACCCCTTGAGAGCCCTGACTTCCTAGACACTGTCACACTAACTAATGGGGGTTCCTACAATTGCTAGTTTTTGAGGCTGTTGCTGCAAAATATGCCTTTTTCATGGTTGGTTTCGTTTCACAATGGCTTTCTGGGTGGCATAGTTCCCTTTCTCTAGAGTGTTACGTGACAGGTGGCATTTCATCTTCAAACCACAACCTTTCAACTTTAGATGGTTTACCATAGTCCCAGCCCGAGGTTCTTTTTTAGGACTGAGCAATCATATTTACGGATATGTCTATTGATTCAGAGTTCTTTAAAGTAATTTTATTAGTTTTCAGTAGCCAATAAAACAATCATCCTTGTTCACATTACAGTGTAGGCTGCCCGCCCATGATGCAATATGTGCACGTCACTTTACATACAGATAAAAAAAACGTATTCATTCTATGTCAATATGGTGGTGGGATGTGTGGGACAGGTGCAAACCAGTTCAGATTGGCTCCTGAGTTCTGAATGGTCGCCGGCTAGGAGCAGTGGCGCCTCTAGAAGTATTTCTAGGGGAGCACAAGGACCACATATGAAACCTGTATATAAAAGTAAATATATATGTATATATGTGTGTATACACACACACGCCCTTTCATTTCAATATTATATCTGAATTAAACATCACTGAAGTCCGTGGAGGGGTAGTAATCTTGGGAGTGTCTCAATCACCCCCGTTCTCCTCTTCACACCTCTTTTGTCTTCAGTCTGCTGGTTAGGCACTTACGCCCATATTTCCTCATATCTTTCTGAAACACTGCATCTGCATTTCTCACACCTCATCTTTCCTCTTCAGCACCCCTTTTACTCTCTACTGCACCTAGGGGCATATTTATACTCTGTTTGTGCCGAATTTGTGTTAAAGATTTTGACGCAAATTCGGGGCAAACCTTACACCATATTTATACTATGACGCCCGACCCCGCGAACATCAAAATTCCTCCATGTGTGTCATTTTCTGGATACGGGAAACTGCCTTGCGTTAATGACATGCAAGGTAGGCGTTCCCGTCCAAAACATGACTTTAAGGTCTGTGCGCCTTATTTATACTCTTGCGTCATTTTGACACACAGAAGGGGCGGGCCTTAATAAACAGTGCCCCACCTGATGTGCGCCGTTTTTTAACGCCTGGGTGAGGGCAGGCGTTAAGGGACCTGTGGGCTCATTTACATGGTCTCTGACCATGGAAGCAGTCTACAGGTGCCCTTTCCTGCCCCCAAGGACACCCCCTGCTACCCCACCCACCCCTGGAGGACACCCATGGATGGGGGACCCATCCCAGGTAAGTATAGGTAAGCTGAGGTCAGTATTTTTTCTTTTTTTTTTGGGGGGCATGGGGATCCTAACTTGGGCCCCCCTACATGCCACTGTGCCCAATGGCCATGCCCAGGGGACAGATGTCCCCTGGGCATTTCCATTGGGCAGGGGGGCATGACTCCTGTCTTTGCTAACACAGGTGTCATTCCAATGGGGGCTGTGCGTCACAAAATGGCGCAAGTACGGTTAGAGCCATGATTTTTTACTCTAACCTGACTTGCACCATTTTTTGACGCACAACCCCCATTTTTCCCTACGCTGGCGCAGCCTGGTTAGAGTCTTTTTTTTTTACTCTGACCAGCCCGCAGTGCCGGCTAACGTCAATCCAAAAATAAGGCACCTACCTTGCGCGTTGGCATGGCGTTGGCCGGCGGTAAAAATGTTTACGCAAACCAGCGCCGGCATCAAAAAGTATGACTATGGGCCCTAATTCTTAGCATCTCCCTCACCTAACCCCTGAACACATCACTCCCACTCACCTGTAAGCACTGAGGGCCTGATTTATACTTTTTTAGCACCGCATTTGCGTAATTTTGTGATGCAAAAGCGGCGCAAACTTACAAAATATGGGCCCATATTTATACTTTTTAGCGCTGCATTTGTGTCAGTTTTGGATGCAAAAGCGGTGCAAACTTACAAAATACAACTGTATTTTGTAAGTTTGCGCTGCTTTTGCGATAAAAAGCGGCGCAAATGGTGCACTAAAAAAAGTATAAATATGGGCCATAATTTAAATTCTATTATATTTTGTAAGTTTGCGCCCTTTTGCGTCAAAAAATGATGCAAATGCGGCGCTAAAAAAGTATAAATTGGGCCCTGAATGTTCAACTTACGCCCTCTTAGGATGTAGACTACTGTATACCTCCTTCACAAACGTTCATGTCGTGGATTTTGGAGCTTTTCAAGATCAAAGATAGCGTATTTTGTAGGAGAGGAATGAGTTAGTCGGGCTTCAGTGTGCTGGGGAATGAGGGAGCAGAAAAGGACAGTTTGGGAGTTACCTGCGGGAGCAAGAAGTACTGGACACACACACTGAGGCCCATATTTACACTTTTTTAGCGCCGCATTTGCGCCGCTTTTTAACACAAAAGCGGCGCAAACTTACAAAATACAATTGTATTTTGTACGTTTGCACCGCTTTTGCGTCAAAAAATGACGCAAATGCGGCGCTAAAAATGTATAAATATGGGCCTGAATGGGCTGAGTGAGAAAGGAGCACAGTTTAGTGTATGAGGGAGACACAATAGTCAGACAGTGGGCAGAGTGAGGGTGAACTGCAGACAATAAATCAGATGTTCAAGAGTGAAGAGCCGCCCAGTCAGTGGGGGTGAGTGAGGAAGCAGCATGGGGCAGAAAAGTTGGTGAGTTGAGGGAGTGTGAAGTACGGTGCAGTCAGTTGGGGTGAGTGAGAGAGAAGCACTGGGCATACTAGTGGGTGAGATGAGGGAGTGTGAAGTAAGGTGCAGACAGTCAATGGGTGTAAGTGTGGAGGACGCTGTAGGAAAACCGCGAGTAGAGTGAGGGTGAAACTGCAGACAACGAATGAGATGAGTGAATGTCAAGTGCAATACAGAGTCAGTAGGGCGAGTGAGGGAAAAGCATTGACGAGGAAGGAGTGGCTATGAGTGAAGCGGGAGTGCTAGTCCTGCCAGGAAGCAGCGCAGTGAAGACAGAGTCAGCATGAGGTGCCCTGCCAAGTGTGAGTGAAAAAGAGCACGGTGCAGGAATTCAGCAGGATGCGAGGATGAAACAGTGTGCAGCAGGTGTGTGGGGTGAGAGGAAGCACACAGTAGAGAAAGGATGAAGCACTGAATACAAAGAGTGAAGGAGCAGCGCTGTGAAGACAACAAACAAGTGGGCATGAGGGAGAGAGACTCGGTGAGACACTGCAGGAGGTCTGTCAGGAGAGTAAGAAGCACTCAGAAGAGGGAAGGAGAGAAGCACTGTGCAAACGGTGAGTGGGGCGAGTGTTGTGAGAAGCTTGTGGACAGTGGGTTTAAGAGAGGAATCCTGCAGTCAGAGAGTAGAGGTGACTGCGGGGGTAGTAGAAAAGTACAGTGCAGGGAGAGAGTGCGGGTGAGGTAAGGCTAAGTACTGTTTCGGTAGTAAGTGGCTGGGTGAAGTCAAATCAATATTTCTTTAGAGTGTGAGTGGTGGTCAATGTGGCAGAAGCACTTTGCAGACTTGAATAAGGGTGAACAAAAGACTAGCATTGTGCAGACAGTTAGAGGAGGTGAGTGGAGACAAGGGGAAAAAGCCATGTATGCACTGTGAGTGGTGGTAAGCGAGGGATTATACCTGGGTAGGCAGTGAGTGGAGTGTGTGGGAAGTAAATGTCAGAGAGTAGGTGGAGTGGGAGAGGAGCACTGCAGACAGTAAGTTGAGAAACAGTGCTGTGAAGGTAGCAGGTTTAGCAGAGGAGTTGTATATTGTAAGAGTCTGGGTGTTTCTGTACAGACGCCACACAGGGGTTGCCCACAGACCTCATTCCTCGGGATGCTAACAGGCACCATCAACATGTGAACATGCAATGATGTGCAGCATTTCTAGAGCGACACACAAAAAAGCGTAAATGTGGTTAGAAAAAATGTACCATGTCGTAAATGGCAATATACATTGAGACAACCTTGGTAGTGAGTGGGGGAGAATTGTGCAGATGGGTGAGAGTGAAGTATTCTGCAGACCTTTGGAGGAGGAAACTGTGCAGTACTTGTGGATAAAACGTAGGTTGGGACATAAGCGGTGAGCACTGTGCAGGCATTGGGCACATTAGGAATGGATACTTAACACCGATTTATAAATATTTGTCATGGAGTTTTTGTAAATTATTTCATCTATACTTCGCCATATAAATCGTTTGTTTGTTACACCCTTTTCTCAGGTTTTATGCTTATTTATTCTTTTATGTAGAAATATTTTTTTGGTTTTAGGACAGTATATTTTGTTTTTGTATATCTATGTTTTATGCTTTAATGACATTAAATGGAGAATAAAGTTGAACTGACTGACTGACAATATTATGAGACTCATATTAATACTGCATTCAGTATAACCGCAACTAGTATTTCTGTGGGTGACTCAATGGACACATTTACCTTGTCAACCCTGCAGGAATTTGTCCCCAGAAAAAGGAATGGAATTATGAAATTGAAGGGGAAATTAATATAGGAGAACACCAATTTTCAAATGTTATTCCCCATTTCATGGCTAGCCTGTAATTTTATTATATTGAATAATACAAAGTAATACAACATCTCTGAATTGCCACAGGTCTTTTCATTTAAACAAATAGCACACCTGTAGAGGGATAGAAAGTACCAAGACTCAGCATATGATTTTTGGCGATCTGTGGATATTTCCGAAGTTAGGTCAGTTAACAGTATCTCTTAACCAAGGTGGAAATAAAAAGGCACCTCATGTATATGCATGTTGTGAGAAATTGGGTTGTTAGTTGATGGTGGGATGAGTCCTATTCAAGCAACCACCACAATCCAGTCAGGGCGAAACACAAAAGTCACTAAATAAACCTGTGCTTAACCCTCTGGTAAATTGGCATGAAAGGAGTCAGGTGTAACTTAGAGGCAATGTGTAAAGTATTTATGCAGCACACAAACAGTTATAAAGTGAAACTAGCATTTTGCCTTGCATTTAAACAAAGTTCTAATGAAGTTAGCAGAGCAGCCTGAGAAGATTTATGGTCTCAATACAATGCCCTGCATTCAATGTCATGAGTGCCAGCAGGGAGGGGCCCTGGAGAGAGAGAGACTCTGTGCGATGCGATGCCAGGGCATATGGTGTTTGTTTAGTAAAATAAGCATATTTTAGGAGCTGTTGTTTAATAAAATAAGCTTATTTTAGGAGCCAGTACGAGGACGGTACTGGAATAAAGCCAAAACAAATGTCAGCGAAATAGGAGGTGGGAGGAACGGAATGCTGCAATAAAATGCAGACAGCTACCAGCCTAAACCACACACACATACACACAGTGAAAAGGCACCACCAGAGAAATGTAAAAAAATAGTCTATCAAACCAACAGATAAAGAAACCAAAGTTGAACAACACAGTAGTTGGCCACTGCTCTGAAACAGAAAAAGGAGGGAGAAAAAGGCAAAATTGACCATTAGCGAGCAAGAATTTTTAAAGGACACTGCAACCAACAAATGAGATCGCTTCAACCCACAGTATACATATACTTAAGTATACACGAAGTCGAACACTTATGATCACCCTAAAAACAACACAAGAAAAATCCTACACCAATTAGAAAAACAGAGTAAAATTTACTAAATTACTTGACACCAAAACAACACAAATCCAATCAGTACAACCGGAGTTATGAATTTTTCAAGTTTTTTGTAAAAACTAGTACCTAAAAGACCAAAGCACCAACCGCGGACATCTATCCGTGAGAGACTGGGTGAAAGTTAAAAAAAATATGGCTGACCCAGATGGAGCATGTATCAGATACAAGAAGGAGAATGGTCCCAATCAGTGCTTACCTTCAGACTTAGACGAAATTCTAGAAAAAATATTCAGAGAAGATAAGGTTCATCAGGTCAAGGCAGCAGGCGGTGTCCGAGGAAGGACCGTCTTCATCGGGGAGACACTGGATGAAGTTGCAGTGAATATTTCTACATTTTGATGCAGTCACTTTTATGGAAGTTGAAAATCTCCAGCGGGACAAGGCACAAGGCTGTAGCCAATGAGAGTTCCAGGAATTCGGATACCTCTTTGGCGAAGGACTGCTGAACAGAATTTGCTGCGGCAGAGAAGAACATAGCCAGGCCCATCAGGGATGCACCTTGGGTCGATAAACAAGCAGGTTGGTCCCAGTCTTCTCTCAATTCTCAGAGCAGTTTTAGCCAAATTCTTTCAAAGTCCCAAGTTTTGAATTTTGCCTATCTGGGCACCGTTCGCAGCACCACCAGGGGTCGAGGACTGGAGGGGCTCCATTTTGAGGGGTGAGAACTCACTCAGGCTGGGTCCAG
The DNA here is from genome assembly GCF_031143425.1 of Pleurodeles waltl. Classification (NCBI taxonomy): domain Eukaryota; kingdom Metazoa; phylum Chordata; class Amphibia; order Caudata; family Salamandridae; genus Pleurodeles; species Pleurodeles waltl. The sequence continues at coordinate 1,567,236,214 of NC_090445.1, read as the reverse complement.
GTCCGAGTTCAGGATGGTGGGAGCCTTTTCTGGCACAGAGGCCAGCAAACTAGCATTCGGAGTCACTCTGGAGGTCTTGAGTTCAGGTGATGAAGCAGGTCTGAAGCAGCACAGCAGGCCTCTGAGGGTTCAAAGCAGGCTCCAGGCAGTAAAGCTAAATATTTCTGTGGAGTACACAGCAGGTCACAGCAGCAGGCACAGTCTTTTAAGTCCTTCCATAGGTCCTGAAAGTGAACTTAAGAGTTGGTCTGAGGACCTATTTTTATACCTGGTGTCTTCTTTGAAGCAGAAGCAGAATCTAGAGGTTTCTCTTTGAAGTGCTTGAAATTTCCTGACTCCCTTGCCCTGGCTCCAAGCTGGCTTCAGAGAGAATGCAATAGTGACAGGCCCTTTGTGTGAGGGCAGATCACATCTTATTCAGTTCCGATTGGGGCTGTGACCAGCTCTGCACCCCCTTCCTACACAGGGTAACCATGGTATACTTTTATGTTCTGTTCTACTGTTGACCAACAAAAATCCAAAGTGACAAGATAAATGTCAAATTGAATGTCATTGTGCAATTTATGTGTAGAGTACGGCTGAGTTTCCCAGCCTGTACCTAAAGAATAGTTACTGAAATTAGCGAGCAGGGCCTCTTCTTTTTTGTATAGAGCATTATGAAAAAGGTCAAAACGTGTTGACTATGCAAAGTACTTAATAATAATAATATGATGATGATGATGACTAATAAAATAACTTATAAAAAGTTATAAAAAAAACTCATAAAAGCAAACAAGAGGTTTTGATAATTCTTTATGAATATAACAGTCTTAAGAATCAGGGATATTGAGCCCCCTAACGATGTGTGCTTGAAATCTCACAAAAGCAAGTTAAAACTGAATCTGAATGTGACCCTTGCAAAGGCAGAAATAAAACGTTATATAACAAACAGAATTTTTTTTTTAAAGTATGGGTATTTAAAGCCTATCAAGACATTCCTTTAGCCTGTAAATTAATTATGAAATAAAAACCATTTGTTACTGAAATTTCCATCAAGCAGGGCAGAGGCTCCTACCACCTGAGTTTCCCAATGTATTTACTATAACGTAAATATAGAAAAGAAGTTCACACTGTAGAAAAAGATTAATATAAGCCTTAGTTCCATGATCTATAAAATGTAATGCAACTTTTATGCTGTTATTCATGACAAGAGGAAAAACGCAAAGACATTGGGAAGATGGTCTTGTACCAAGAAATTGTCTGACACCTGTTATTTGACCTTGCTAGCTATATTCTTTTGTGCTCTATTATAAATATGACATTTTATAGGGTTTTATACTTCTCATGCATTTACAAACAATACATCTCTCACCCTTAAATATCAGGCATAGCTGACAAATTACAAACATGAACACTTTTTAACATCCTTAGCAGATAGCTGAATAAAAATGGGATATAGAATTACCATTAGTAATTTATGAAGATTTGAGGAGCAGGTGAGGGGAAGAACAGGCAGCTAGAGAGGAGTGAAGGTGCAAAATATATGTAATGATGGGGCTGATTTAAAATTTGGCAGAAGGATAGTAATCGTTTAGGATGATGGCGTTAATTACTCAGTCACCCTAATGCAGTATCCACCTTCCAAATTTAGAAATGTCAGTCAGCCAGAAGGACATTTCTAATATTCAAAGGCACCACTGTTAAGGTGAAGGCAGTTCCTGTGAATGTGTTGACACTTTCCCGTATGGCTCCATCAAACATAACGGAGCCCTACGGTAAAGTTTCAAAAAATTTTTATTTTTAAAAGAAAACCCCATAGAGGGATTTTATTTTTGAAAATAAAAATATAGTATGCCAGCCCCGTTAAGGGAGTCCACTCCTATGGCAAAGGGAGCATTTTTAGTTTTCTACTGCCTCTCAATGCCTGGATTTTCCTGCTGGTGATGGGCAGGAAAAATACCTATAGATCCACCCATCCGAATTGGGCAGGCGGGCATATAGCCAGTATTCTCACGGCCATTTTTTCCTTTTGGCGGTTGGACAAATTTGACCATGGTGGAGACAGAGTAGTCTCTGCCGTTGCCAAACTAATGTGTGCCCGCATATAAATTTGGCTTGCGGACCATTATACTGGTGGTAAGGATACTCCATCATCATTGCAACGGATTATGCTTATCAACAATATATAAATCGTCATAGAACAGAATTTAGTACTAGGGTGGCAATTTACATCATAGCTTTGGATGACAATAATGATAATTATTAGTAAGTCATAAAAGTCCAGAAACATTTTCCATGTTTTCTGAAACTCTGTAGTGTTGTCTGTGTAGACAATGTCCTCAATAGCAGGATAAGTCTCCAAATAATGATTTTTCTTAGACTTCCGATATCAATAGCTGCAGATGATATATTTTTGCTTTTCGACACAGAAACTCTAACCATCCAAGGTGGTTTATGTTTAGAAGCATGATTTCTTATAAGTTTCAATTATCAACTTGAGATCACTGATGTGTTTTTAATTTTGTTGTTAACAACCAGTAACAAATGATTGTATGTGATCCAAACATACTCCAAACCAGTAAAAGTATATTTTTTTAATGTGTGTGTACTATTCTCTATGTAGAACCCTGTATACATGCAAACAATCTTAAATCTGGACTTTGTTTTTGAACCTGGGCTCGCATTTTCGCATTTGCCATAGTGATTCCAAACCCCAATTATTTTCACAACCTTGTTAGATTTTCTCTATGAGATTGTTCCCAAAATTTTGACTTCTGTGGAACTCCACTTTATAATTATTGGAACACGGGGATCCCACTGAATCATTATTGGAATCCGGGCACCCTCACTGAGTTATTACTGGAAATCGGGGACCCCGTCCGAAACATTGTAGATGATTTGCAATGCAAAACAAGCAGAAAAAGTACAGAAACAAGCATTCATTAAACACATACACAAATGATAACACATTTTATTTAATGTGTTAACAAATATAAATAAAATATAAAAACATATTTTTAATAGGAAGGTTGGAGCGTTTCTAAATTTAATTGCACTCACACTTTGTCCATACTATATTCAGTTTGATGGACCTGCACTGCTCCCACAAGTCAATCCAAGGATACTAATTTCATTTTTTATTCTCTTTTTTCAAATTCCTTGACATTAACAGTATGTTTTAAAATGTTTGTTCGTACATTTAGCCAGTTTATTATATACACCTTTTTAATGTGTTAATTTTATTCAATTTCTAGGCAGTTGCGGACCATTTGAGGAGGTTTCTCGGACCCCCAGAGGTCCCCCGACCACATGTTGGGAACCACTGCTCTATGACTTTCATTTAGGAACGTTAATTTCTTATCTTTTTTGTGCTTCTTGAGAAAAAGTAACTTCCAGGATTTTCTTCCATCACAGCAAATTCTATCAGTCATTACCTAGTAATATTTTGCTTTTACTTTGGGAAATGAGCTGAATGTTTGGCTAATCAAGATGTTCGTCCTTGCAGCTGTCCCAAAGATCTGGAAAAGTACAGCATGAGGAAGATTCTTCTGCTACCTAGCAGCCCGGACACAGAATACACTACCCTTCAAGCTTAGGCAGACACATCACTAAAGCAGTTCATGAAGGACCGCAAGACTTGGCTCTTCGACTAAGCAGCATGCCTACATTCAGCACCTTGAGACCCAATGGGTGATTAGCTGCACTTTACAAATCCATGATTGATTGATTGATTGACTTGGCTCTATTAAATGAAGTAATTCTGTTTTTAGACAATCTGCAGCATCTAACAAGGTTTAAAATGTCTGCTTTGTGGTAGGTTTTGCATATTTGGTAATGCTTACTTTTTATGGGAATTTGGGGTTTCTTTTACCCCTCTAATCACTTTGTTAGCAATCTTGAAAAATGTATTTGAAATTTTCTCTGCCACACAGTATGGAAAATATCCAGATACCTTGACAGTAAAAGGTTATTATCACTTTCATTTTACACCATATAAAATACACCATATAATTAATTGTGAGCCACCCCTGTATAATCAAAAGCTTTGTCTCTTACCTAGAGGTACATTATGTGCACTTAAAAGTACTTATTCAGCAGCTTTCAAGACGTAATGCCACGAGATGCTCACATAAAAAAAAACAGGGTTTCACTAAGTAGAAAAAAAATTAATAGGTTTTCAAATGGACTTTAGTTTATAATTCATTGTTCTTTTCTGGTTCAAGCTGTTGGTCCTGCATTTCTGTGCTTCCTGTGTACTGACCACTTCTGGAGCAAATTTTCTATTGAACTTGTTGCCTCTTGGCCTGCTACCACCATGGTTAGGAAGATCAGGCGCACGCAGGAGTTTGACTGATGTCTTTACATGGTCTCTCTGTAAACTCAAAGGGTCTGATCTAGCTTCTTGTTGTATTGCTGCTAATTGCTAATCGTGGTTGAACTTGAACGAAAGAGGCCATTTGAGAGCTCAATAATGGTTCAGCGGGTCTAAGTGGTGGAGCTCCCCTCTCCTCCAGCCCAGCTGCAGAATCGAGCACCAACCAATCGAAAATACTCTGTTGTGTTGGCAAGAGCATGTTTGTTATAGGTGCTTCCTGTGAAACGACTAGAGCAACTTTTGTGACAAAGGGGAAACACGCAGCTTAGGAATGAGTCAAAGGTCTTAGTTTCAATAAAGCTCTGGATAATTGGGTATTTCCTTCAATAGCTTTATTTTAAACTGAAGACTGTTTCTCAGTATCCCTTGTGGTTTATTTTTCTGCCTAAATACTACTGTCAGCACCAAGATATCCAAACAGTTTGTGCATTACAAGTTAGATAAACATTACATTTCAGAAACAACCCACAAAGAAGGGGATTATTTCCGAGGAAAATGAAATTTCACTGCTTGCAGCTTCTCTTAGTTCTTGGAAGGAATGTGTGCTACAGGAGACGGCAGTGAGGCGAGTTCTAAAGCAATGATCCCTGTTGTAATAGGGTTGAGGTGGGATTCCCTTGTCACTCCTGACACTGCATCTTCTGATTGTGTGGGAGCCTCTGTGCCATTGGAGCAGATCTTTGCCTGACACGAGAAAAATGTGAAAGAATCTCTAAAAAGGTAATAAAACCTTTCTGAAGCAAAGCAGTACAAAATGGGGTCAAGACTGCAATTTGTTCCTGTTAACATCCATGTGATGTAATACATAATTTCAACTGTCTCTAATAATCTGCAATACATTGGAAAAAACAGCTTCACAGTGACTGCGATGGTTCTAGTAATATGCAGCGGCACATAGCAAATGATAAATATAGCTAAAGACATGCTTATAGTGTGAATGGATTTGGATTTCATTGTTTTGCTCATTGCATTCAGTGGGTTCATTTTCAAGATAAATCGGCTCAGCAACACGTAGCAAATGATGATGATTCCAAAAGGAGCAATCAACCCGGAAACGAGGAACACTGTGTTCCACACGAAGTAGAGCAGGGCCATCTCACTTTGATGGATGTTTAAACACTTGGTCGTTCCTTGTATTTTTGAGGTCTTCAGTAGGAAGAAGAATGGAATCCCCTGTAGGACGAGGCATCCCCATACAATCAGGCAAATCTTTTTTATGAACGAAATCTGTGTCAAAAGTGCCCCTTTCACATTGTGAACCACTGAGAAATATCTGTGCAGGCTGATGAGGGTGAGGAAATATACACTTCCATACATATTAGTGCTCAGCAAGAATACTGTGAGCTGACAGAGGAATGTCCCATAGGTCCAGTCGTCAGTCACAGAATAAATCAGGATGAGAGCTGCTGCTGGTGTCACAATAGCATCAGAGATGGCCAGGTTGAACTGGAGGACGGTTGTTGAGTTCCACCGCTTTATCCGAAACCAAAATATCCACAGACTGATGGCATTCAGTACAAAACCAAGTGCAAAAGATACACCTAATAAACATGGGATGAAAAGGTGCATCTTCTGAGGTTGGCAGCCGGTGTTATTGTTTGAAGCGTTGAGCATCCTGTCAAAAAGCAAATGAGCTCCAGTCTCCTATTAAAAGAAACGAAGCACTAGTTTTGAGAACTATTTTTCTAGAAATTAGCTTGAACAATTTTAATAAAACAATTAACAGAATGTCGTCTTTCTCTAGAAGTCATTCTGCATTCTGGATTAAAAATGTTCATCTGAGATTACTAAGAACTGTTGTATTTGGTAATACACAAACTAAAATTATCTGCTTACTCTCGTCAATGTGTTATACGATAATGCATGTACTTCTCACTTAGTAACCAGAACAGAATGGTGACTCACATCAGAGTGTCTTTTTATCACACACTAGAAATCTTTCCAGTAACTAATCGTCTATCTATTCAGCTATGAATCCTGCATCTGTTCCCCACCTTGAGTGACAACGGTGTTATCTTTGGGTCTAAGTATAGACAGAACATACTAAGTGGTCATTAATAGTTCCCCAAATGGTACACCATAGACAGACCACATGAGGATCTTATATCCTTGCAACCCATTGATGCAGAAAAGCAGTAGCAGTAGGCATAGGCCCCCTTCCACACAGAATGTAGCCTCCAATACAGGCGTATTGTAATTCCTAGGTCGATCAGAAACAGCTTTTCGGAGCAGACCAGGCAGTATAGGATATGGGGAAACTGCATTCATATCCTACCCTCCCTTCCACCTGCCCTCCTCGTGCCCGACATGTTTTCTGCTACAACCTGGATAAACCTGTGGATGTGAAACAACAAAGGGAATTAAAGCAGTAATTGGGTGTGGTAACTGATGGTAACTGATTCTTTCAGTAAATCCTCATTTCTTAGGGGGCCCTTGGAGTACAATTGGCACAATGGGTATGAATCTTGTTGGTTATGTGTTTTTATTTATTTGGTACTCTTCAGAGAAACGCTGAGACTCTGCTAGGGGCTACCATATAACAACAGAGGTGAAGGCCACCTGGGGTAAATCCCAAGATGCATGCAATAAAACATTGCTGTTTTCCCACAGGGTGTAATAACTTAACAAAAGTATCAACAGTGTGTAACAAATTCGGTAGGGGAGCCCCAGTCCAATCAAAAGGAATGTATCCTGAATACTGAATACAGAATATCGTGGGACACTAATATCTAAGACAAACAATATCAAAGGACAAAATATCAAAAGGTAAGTATGTGTACATTTTTAACATATATATATATATATATATATATATATATATATATATATATATATATATATATATATATATATATATATATATGTTAAGAATGGTAAATCCATACTTCCCTATATGAACTTTCCTTCCATATTTTCAATATTTTTTCCCTGTACCATGATATCCTTTTACTCAGTAATCCAGAATGCAATACAATCTGAAACTACTGGGCCCAACTCTGTCGACTGAGGTCTTTCAGCTCCTGATGTCCCCATTCCGCTTGAAATGGTAACCAAGTTCCCTTTTCACACTTGACTTTAAGGTAGAGTTGTTCTCCTCTGTCTTACATGTGACAACCCCCTTCACTGAAAGATACTTGGTTGGTAGACACAGGGCATGGTCCTAGCAGTGGTTGCCTGGAGGCTCTCTTGAAAAGTGTAAATGTGAAAGCTCACGTCAAACATGTTATTTTTGTGTTGCAATGCTTACATCAACACAGACTGTAGCCCACAATGGAAAAGTGTATCTTTCTTACTACCAATAAAGGATATGTGGGTTTTATCCTTACTCCACAGGAAGTGAAGAATGGGTCCACAGAAGGTCAAAGAGATAACAGCATGGCCTACCCCATCTTCAGTTTGGGTTATCCAATGTTTTCTCGGGTTTGCAAAACTGTATCTACAATACATGGTTTATTTTTCTGCTATTGTACAACCCCTTGCTAAGCTCACCTGTACATGAGCTGGTTTTGACTGGTCAGAAAAAGGCGAATCACTAATTCTCAGTACTCAAAGTTTTGATTTTTTATAGGCCATCACTATGTGTTCCTTGTTCTACCAGCACCCATAATTATCGGTATTGGTGTTTCCTGAGAAAAGAGCTAGGCTTGAACTCTTCTGTCTCACAGCCAGTCGCCTTCTGGATTCATGGCAAAAGCAGCTGGAGAGAAACTCAGAAGCCCACAAAATAAGACTCAACAATCTTTGTCCATTCAGTGTTTTTTTCTTTAAAAAAGATAAGCACTTTAGTGCACACACAACTAAGCACTACATAAATAGTACACATATTTACAAAATGGCAGATGGAAATACCAAGTGAAATCTAAAGGGGCCTCCTAAACCTATTGTGGTGCGAATCATGTACCTGAAAAAAAGATGACCATGTGCAACTAATCCCCCAAATCTAGACAAGACCCCAAAGTTCTGAGGGATCTTGAACCATTTGTGCACCAGTAGTCATTAACCCATAGAAATATCAATATATATCCCCAGTATGTTCCTACGGGTAAACATATGCTATAAAAACGTCAGTTCGACTGGCTTTGTCAGGGTGTTCCCAATGATGATACAGCCTTTGGCAATCACTGTTACATTTAGGGGGTCATTCTGACCCTGGCGGTCATTGACCGCCAGGGCCAACGACCACGGAAGCAACGCCAACAGGCTGGCGGTGCTTCCTGGCCAATTCTGACCACGGCGGTAAAGCCGCGGTCAGAAAAGGGAAACCAGCGGTTTCCCGACGGTTTTCCCCTGGCCAAAGGAATCCTCCATGGCGGCGCTGCAAGCAGCGCTGCCATGGGGATTCCGACCCCCTTCCCGCCAGCCTGTTGAGGCTGGCGGGAACGGGTGTCTTGGGGCCCCTGGGGGCCCCTGCACTGCCCATGCCACTGGCATGGGCAGTGCAGGGGCCCCCTAACAGGGCCCCATTAAGATTTTCAGTGTCTGCTTGGCAGACACAGAAAATCGCGACGGGTGCAACTGCACCCGTCGCACCCCAGCAAATCCGCCGGCTCCATTCGGAGCCGACTTCATCTTTGCTGGGGCTTTCCCGCTGGGCCGGCGGGCGATCTTTTGAAGATCGCCCGCCGGCCCAGCGGGAAAGTTAGAATGGTCCCTGCGGTCATTTGACCGGTTTCGACCCGGCGGGCGGCGCCCGCCGCCCGGCGGGGTCAGAATGACCCCCTTAGTGCCAGAAATCTACTGGCTTTAGACAAATAATTAAATATTTCCCAATGACAATTATTAAGCCAAACATATTGGAATGAATATTGCTTTTCAGCATAAAAAAATGCAAAAATGCATTTTTCGAATTTTTATACTGCATTCACAAAAGCTCACGGCCCACAAGGGACTTGAACATGAGTTAATCTTTCTGCTGCTCCAGGAAGCTCCCAGAACCAATTTCAAATACTTTGTGGGTTCCTTGATCCCTCCAGTGCACCTGCGGAAAAATATGCAACTTTTGGTGCCATAGGGAGAATTGGCCTCTATTTCTACTCGAGATGATATCTTTGATGCAGCCTCTGTCAGCCGGTTACTTTTTCCTTATCTTATGTTTGTATTTACTGTGAATGCCCTTGCTTCCCTTGGAGAACTTGCCATCTCTACTGCAGAGGCCAAGCAGTGGTCCCAGAACTGGTTGCTGTCTTGGCTTCCCCGTCGGCTCAGTGTGACACTCTTGAAGGGATCTTTGCTGAGTAGTTTCCCGAGACTGCTCTTCTTTGCATGGTAAGTGGGAGAAGGACATCAGTGGTGCTCATGTTGTCAGGGTTTGAGGTAAGCAGTGGGGGGCACTTATCACATGGCCAACCTCAAAAGGCACAGGTGCTCTCAGAGACCAAAATGGACCTCGGTGGAGAGATCTTCTTGCCTCCAAAAAGGGGATGATTTCTGGATTAGTGCTGGTTGTGGTGACTCCCAGAAGGGAAATTGCTGGTTTGGCTTGGAATCTAGTTGAGACTGACATTGTTCCATGCTTATAGGCACACGTATCAGCAAAAGAAATGACGTGCATAAGTGACCCACTCTTTTTGAGGAATGTTGGACCTTGTTGGACAAATTCTATTGAGGGTTGTTGCATTTGGCTCCTGGTGGCATGCTTCAGCAATTAGGAACACTTTTCTGGAACTTCTTGACCCTCAGAAGTTTCAAGGATTCTTTTGGCCATCCACTGCCTCTAGCTTTGCTTATTAGTCAGTCTTAGCCCAAGCTCAGCTCTAAGGACAGCACATAACCTCTTACCCTTATTTTAAAAGGTGTGAGTTGGAGGTTACAACTCATTAACACTTAACCATAATGCGTATAGTGGGTGAGATTTCATTAGGAGTTTCATTTTAAGAGGTGCAGAGATCCAAAATCCTGCAAGTCAAAAGTAAATACCTGGTGATTGGGTTTTAACCTGATTTCTTGCACTGAGACGGTCTGTTAACTTTACAGTTAAGCAATTTCATTTCATGACCTTATTGAAGTTCACATAGAGCATATTGATTGTAAAATGCAGTTGAGTCTTAATTCATCACTTGCCCTAACACTGAACTTCAAAACATGTGAATGTGTTCAGGCATTTTAAAATAGTAAATACAAATGAATTGTTCTGCTTTATTTGCTCTACTGTATGCCATACGGGGATGTGACTTTTTTAAAATAAATCCTAGATGTGAAAATTATCTGACATCAATAGGTTGGTTTTGTATGTTCCAGTCAGGCCTCGGTAAAAGCACCAAAGGAAAGAGTGCTGAAATATGTAGATTGCAATGTAGAAGAGTGAACATAAACCTTCAGTTTTAATGTCGTGAGGAGGGGTTCTGGATTTAAGTTATTAGCCCACGCTAGCACAATTTGAAATGTCCCGATGAATAGTAACATTTTCCTAATCTTGTCTTGCAATAATTGCAGCTTTGATTGAATAAACTGGGTACGTTCAATTACTAAGAATCAACATCAGCAATTGTGAGGGTTTTAAAACGAACATGTAGATTCGATGTAAAAGTTCCCTTGGAATTCCAATAGGAGCCCGTCGCTTCAGAAAAATGTATTATTCTAAAATGCTCCTCCCAGTTTTAGAATTGACTTGGAATGGAAATGGGGGTGTAAGGATGCACTAGCTGGTTTTCTCTTCCCATACTCATAATGAGGATCATCGAAATAAAATTCGAATGATTGTCATCTTAACAGTACAGTAGGTACACCTTGTACGCCGTGTACTCATCAGGAAAATCCTTTGAAGAGATCTCTGTCAGGAACAATTATTAGGGAGACGTTCTTCTCTCTGTTAGTTTATGAGGCCCAGCACTAAAGATTCTTCATTGTGTGTGTTCGGAAACAAGATGAGCCAATATCAATCTGGGAGAAAGTATAGCAGAATACAAGGTTGCAGATGCACTGACTAGAAATCCCAAAGAAAAGGAACACTTCCATTGTATCCGTAGTAAATTACCGACCATTTTGAATTGGATTATAGCTATGAACCCAGAACCAGCACAGCCATCTTGGCTTGGGATTTACATAATAATAAACCCAGCACCAGGTGAACCAGTGACGTGATCAGAACCTGTGACTTCATTGCACATCCTACAACATACAGTATAACTCTGTCCGCATCAAAAGGGTTAAGAGATTTTATGGTGGGCTGGTTGTGGGTATTGAAAAAATTTCCCTTGTGCTATGAGAGTGGTATGCTGTTATTGTTGTGTCAGTATGCTGAGGAGCAAGCCAGGCAGAACCACTTGGGGTAACTGCGTCACTCGTCTAATTTCACTACCACAGGTAAATAGAGGCATCCAGTCTCACAATCATTTCCAGAAGCAGTGTGCCAATCATCCAACACTCGCAGAGAAAGGAGGGTGTCATGCCTCCTGATTGTATTATGCACGTAGGGCTCCAAGTCTATGACCTTTTTTTGATGCTTTTGCCCATGGTGTGACCATAGATCTTGACATGTTTTGGAGATCCCACTGATTGCAGGACCCTGACAGTAGCAGCTCACTTGGCCAAAGAGGTTGCTTTTGTTCCTTTACTTATATGTGGTTGTTAGCTCATTTGCTTAACTTATGTCTTATGCTTTTAGCACCATTTGTACAATATGAACTGAAGCAGCTCTTGTAAACAATTTGCATTGTTAGAGTTTAGGTTATTTTCAGTCTTTTGTAACCAATATGCAACAATACATTTTCAATAATTTCTATTAATTGTAAGCAATTCGCATTATTAGTCTTTAGATCATCACAAAATCCCATTAGACTTGGTGGCCTTCTTGAATGTGGTATTTAAGATGATCGTGTCCAGAAACCATCGTTAGTCCTTCATGGATCGAAGCCAATTGGCGGAGCTCATTCTGTTTGTGAGAGTCAACACACATTTGCAGACCATAACTTCTGTTGTAGATCTCTTGCATTATCTTTTAGTCCAATTAAGTACAGATAGGAAGCTGCGTCATTAAATTTCTCTTCATAAGGCAGAGCAGCACTAACCAAGGATTTATATATTGTAGTACCCATACTAATAAAAAAAACAGCATTAATGATGCCATTAGATACTTACGTGCTGTATTTAACATTACAGTGATACTAACGTACTATCCAGAAATACTGCAATCCTTCACTGGCACTAGTGTCCAAAATTGGGTTTTAATTTGGGTGGGCGGTAACCCTACAAAATCAACAAAGAATTAGGTTACAAAGTGGTTCTAAAAATCTCTCCTCTGTCCTTAGTAGCAGTGGTGTGAACAGTAGGCAATCCCTCAGAGAAATGTGAGTTATCTTCAAGCAGTCCCATCATACATAAAGTTAGGACCACATCCATGCCCCATGTGATACCCTACTGGCTGCCCAATGTCTTTTAATGTCCAGGTATGCTCGAAAGCCTTTTCAATGACATTATGTACCAAAGGTATCTCCCTTCGGCAGGCAAGGCCATTATGTTCGACAATGAATCTATTTTAGGTATTCATTTTTAAAATGTGTATTAGGTGCATGCTAAAGGTTACCATGCACTCATATGACTGAAAGGACCATCATGGGTCAATCTTTACCTCTTTGTCTGAAGAAATCCTTTTTTATCAACCAGCTAATATTAGGAGTAGCCCTAAATTTTCACTGTGGGCCAATTTACACCATAGTTCTCCCCTGATACGTTCCCTTGGCTACAGAATGCATGAAATGGCTCAGGAGGATCCCCTGTCAGCTAGTGTATGGTGATTGCACTTGTTAGAAACCAGGTCTCTAGTTGGCAGAGATATGCACCCTGTCCAAGTAGGGACCACAGCTCAAGTCAGGGCAAGGCAGTAACACATCATAAATTAGCCTGCACACCCCCTCTAGAAGCTTGGTGCCGAGAAGGCAAGCACAACATAGGAGGTAATGTGTGAACTACTTGTGCCACATACACTGTAATCATACAAGGTGCATCACAGAAAAATGGGTATATAGAAAAATAAAGCTTGTTTATCTAGTTACTTTTAAGTTCAATACTGTAAAGAAATATTTAGCTTTGATGGCTGAAGGTAGTAAGATCAAAGTGCAAGAAAAGAGCAATAGGTCAAAACGATGGTGCTGAGGACTCCTCAGCACAGGTGTTCAATGTCCGAGCTCCTACCAAGAGTGGAATGCGGCAATGCAGGGCCAAAGTTGCTCGGGTTGAAATTGAAGAGGCGGGAGCAGCAGAGATGTGCAGGGGCTGCTCAAGTGATGTTGAAGAAGGGTGAGCAGCAAGCGTGGGACAGAGGTTGCTCGGGTGGAGCTGAAGAGATGAGAGCAGCGAAGAAAGGCAGACGTCGCTCGGGTCAGGTTGTCATGATGAAAGTGGCAAAGCAAGACAGAAGAAGCTCGGATGAAGTTATTGCAGTGAGAGCAGTGAAGCAGGGCAGAAGCCGCTTGGGTGAAAAGTCGATGGGATGAGAGGGGCGCAGCAGGGCAGCAGCCTCTCGGGTGAGGTTGATGCGATGCATGCGGAAAAGCAGGCCAGAAGCCGCTTGGTGAAGTTGTTGCGATGTGAGTGGCAAAGCAAGGCAGAGTCAACTTGGGTGAAGTCAAAGAGTTGTGAAGCAAGCAGTAAGGGGAAAGCAGGAATGCTTTGAGTCACTCTGGGGTTGGAAGTAGAGTCTTGGGTTACTGGGAAGAGATCAGCAGGTCGACACAACCAAGCAGGGCAGCAGTTCCTGAGAGCAGTCAATCCCGGGCAGAGTGACAATCTTGCCACACAGCAGTCCTTACTCCAGCAGCCTGTCTTGAGCCCAGAACTGTACTGTCTTGAGTGGGTCATGGGCCCAATATTTATATCAAAAAGTGCCTTTGATGTGTGGGGTGACTACAAAGAGTTCTTGTGAAGTGCACAGGTCCCCCTTTCAGGTCAGCCTTGGCTGCAGACATCAGCCCCTTTGAGTGGACTTCCAGACACTATCCCTCTGAGGTGTAAGTGTGAGCCCTTCCCAAACTCCTCCCCAGAAAGACCCATCAGTATGCAGATGCATGAAGATGCAGTGGAGTATCATGTCTTGTGGGTGTCTGAAGGGGATCCTGTTTTAGGGGAGAAGAACATGCACTTTCGCACTGGTCAGCAGTGGTAAAGTGCTTAGATTCCTAAGACCAACAGAAAGATACAGCAACAAAGCAGAAGGTAAAGGCAAAATGTTTGGGGATAATCCTGCAGGAAGGGCCATTTCCAACAGTACCCTAGGATTTCTCCCTGTGGTTTAGTCAGTGCCATGACAAACAACAGTATTTTTGCAGTTGGTCAGTCAGTGCCACAAACTACCCATACATTCCTTCTCAAGCTAGTGAATGAAATGCCTCAAGTATCAAGCCACATGCCATTCAATGTCAGTGTTACAGGGCCACCAGTAGGACAACCAGTGCAAGGACTTGCACCAGCCATACTTCCTAGGCCTGTTAGTGCCATTATAAACTGCAATTATCTCTGCTGTACTGTGGGACTTACTTCTTTGCACAGGTCCAAACCCACTTTAGCACTAGTCAAACCACTTATTCTGTGTATTGGTGATAAACTTTGAATTAATAGATTCATGCCTCTTCTTCCTGTCACATTGTCAATATTCTCAACATGTCACTTCAGTCTCCTCTATTTATTAGACTTACCTCACCAGACTCTGAAGATATTGTCTCCTATTCTGATACAAATATGCATACATTCTTACTCATGCCTTGTACTTCCTTAACTCTGAGCAATAGCTTGAACAGCTCTATCTGACCATTGCAAATGTATCATACTTTTCTTTCTATTTTACCCATTGGGTGTTGATTGCTCTCAGGTATTAATACTAATACTCTGCTAAGAATTTAATTATAAGGGTTTTGGGAACTTCAGTTAAATGGGGTAGCACTGACTAGCACAGGGGTCCCCAGTGGGTAGCTCACCGGTACCCTCGAATTAGTATTCTAAAGTGCATTCTAGCACAGTGTGTAAACCGCAGCATCTACCCACATTGAAGAAGGCAGCGATGCACATTGCCAGACCCTTAAAGTGGTTTCAAGCCAAACCAATGAAATGACCATATGCTTCCACACAATTACATACTGTGACAGCCCATGAGACTTGTAACATGACCACCAGTCTCCACTTTCAATTCAGCAAAGTCACATGAAGACATGTCGCTTTTCAAGCCCCACTCTATCACTCAGTGTGCATGAGAAAGACATGATGTTCTTGGAGTTTTTTTTACTCGAAATGAAATGGGCATAATTGATGGAAATGTGTGTGTTTCGAGAATGTGATATACTTAGGTTTGAAAACAAAATAATTGAACATCCAAAACATATTTAAAACTGCTCTTTGAATGATAGTTCTTGGTGTGCTTGGGAGATTTACAGCTATTAGTATTTTCTTGCTGCTGTGGCTGTGTTTTCATTAGTCATATGGATACATTTTATATTGATGAAGCTTTCCCTGTCATTGGTATTGGTAACCCCGAGTTCTCCAGCATTGAATCTCTCATAGATTCACATGCTTGAATCTTTCCTGTCGTCATGGTGGGAGTCTCTCAATAATAATAACAAGCAGCACCATAGATGACAAACGTTTAAAAAGCGATGCAACTCTGAGAGAACTATAACACAGTGATGACATCCTACTTGGAGATGTCTGACCCGGGCGTAAAGTCACTGGAATTCCTTCTTCAGTAATTAAAGCTATTTGTTTATGTGCCATTGGCAGACTCGTTGACGGTGCAGACAATGAGGAGACAATTGTTTTGGTATCATCTCCAACTTTCTCAGCAACAGTCAGGTTGTCGTCATCGTCCTCATCATTGCTGTCAATTACACTTTAGCTGCCCTCTGTCATCATTGTGGCCGTGGATGATATCGTCAATGATTTCCTTTTCGACGTGTCACCCTTAGAAAATTCGGCCAACAACGACAATACATTGATGATATTTCCTTAAAAGAAGATACATGCACTGAAGTAGATTTGAAAGGCATTTTATGAGGAGGAGGTGATCCGGAAACTCTCTTACTCACTGACGTTTTTGTCTCCATTTCTTTGCTATGAGAGTTTATTTTCTTTGAGGCCCCTTCATATAAGGTTGAGCTCTCATTTTTACTAGGCTTGGATGGAGTAAACGGAGTCCGGCTTCACAGAATTTTGCGGAGTTGAAAAAAACACTCAGTGGAATTCTGCGGAGGCGGAGTTTCGTGGCCCACGGAGTGCTCCTGAATGCGCCCATATCAAAAGCGCTAAGCAGAGTCGGTCCCATTCAGGAGGGCTGTAGGTGGTTAAAGCTATAGTTTCAGGCCTCTTGTGCACCAACCTGTCCTGAAACAGCAACTTTCTTTCGCTGCCTAAGGCCCTGACCTGAATTCAGGCCATGGTCGTAGGCAGCTTAAACTGCCGGGCCTGTTGTGCACCAGCCTGCTCCGTGTGCAGTGCACATGGGACAGGCCGGTGCTCAAGAGGCCTGAAACAGCAGCTTTCACTCCCAAACACCCTGGCCTACATTGAGACGAGGGCCGTTTCAGTCCTTGTTTGTGCACCAGTGTGCACAAACAATGACAACAAAAGAAAGAGACGAGGACTTACCTGGGTCTTCCCAGGGGTCCTCCTCTCCTCATCGTCTGATGGCGACGTGTCTTCTCTTCTTCAGCGGCTGTCTCCTGTGCTCTGGTGCATCCTGCAGCCCAGTATGGGCTGCACAGCGCAAGTGCAGACAGTCAGTACCGGGTGAGCTCCACTCCGCTGATGGGGTTAGCGGAGTGTTTAAAAAAACTCAATTAGCTTGGTCACCCGAGAGGAGATCCCCACAGAGGTCTAATTTTTATGCTTACTCGCTGATGAAGACTGAGTCTGCCCCTCATCTTCAGAAGAGGATAACCACGTCCTTATGGGGGTCTTCAGAAAATAATCTTGGTTTCCCACGGGGGGAGCCATCCGTGCATAGGTGGGAGTCTCCGTCGCTTCTCCTCCCTGTACTCTCTCATCCCTCCCTCAGCATGCATGAGAAATGTGACTCTAAGTCGGAGTGATCTCCTTCCACATGGTCTACTAAGGTGTGAGTAATAGCACTGTAGGCCATCACATTTTTCTCAACCCTTTCATCTCTTTGAGACCTCCGCAGATGTGCCTCCTCGGGCCAGCCCATACCAACATGCCCCTCCTCCAATCTGTCAATGCCATGGGTCTAGTACTCAGCCAACCAATGGCAATTTGGCGTTTTACCACCACCAGCCTCAATAAAACAAAGTGTCTGCTTAGCTTCTTTTAGGGTTGTCAGGAAGGAGACCCAGAATGCATTTTTTGATCGTGTGGGAGATGACCCAGCCCGGCAAGTGCTCAATGATTCCAGGTAAGAAAAATTATTTAGATGTTCCTACATATTTTATAAAAAGGTATAGGAGTACAGTACCACCTAAGAAGTACTGTGGTACTAGAATAAAAGAAAATTAAAAAATAAATATGTAAACATTTAAAAATACACTGTATGGGGGTGTGGCCTAATGGGAATGGAGTTGGACACTGATTGTCTGAGCTCTGGGTTCCCATGGGCCCTAAAGCTTACCCCTGCCCTTCTGTAAGGCCCCTTCAACTCACAAATGTGCCCTGGCACTCTCAGCGTTTGGTATGAACCCTGCTGATTGTCCCTGGACTCAGCTCACCGTGAGTGACTCTGCTGCACTCGTCTCGGACTCAGAGAAGAGGCGCCATCTTGCCTTGCCTATACTGGAAAGAGAGAGGGACTGCCTGGCCAGTCCCTGCACAGACAGAGATGTACTGCTACCTTGCAGGGTTGAGAGAGCTTCCTCCTCTGTTGCAGTGTTTCAGTGAGGCAGTGCCCAGACCCGGGGGAGGCTTCCACCGAGCCCTGGATGGTGGTGCCACCTGCACTCCACACCACCCTGAGGCCCCAACCAGCGTCCTAGCATAGCAAGCACTCTATATTGTGCTGAAGAGACAGTCCCCTGAGCGCCCCTCTCACCACCTGCAGCAAACTACAGCAAGGCTCGGTCCCAATGGGGCCTAGACTACAGCTACTGGTAAGGCGAATCTTGTGATGGGTGAGGACAAATGGCTGCAGGAGCCACAATGCCTGAAACGAGCGAGCCCTTTTCTTACTTGCATGAACTGGGCTGCACTGGGGCCCAAGAACTGAATGACGCCCGTATAGGCTACAGTAACTTGAAGGCATCCCCCTCCTAGAAACAGCATTGCCTCAGCAACTTGGGCACCCACCTGCTGGGAGATATAAAGGGACCAATCAATCTCCTTGGGCCCATTCTGGGTGAAATTCCAACCAGCCTCCACACCATGATTGACATTGCTCATACTGTGAACTGATGGGCTCACCACATCGAGTGCTCATCTGTGTATCTGGCTCACCCTACCTTGCACCAAGTGCTGCTCCATGACCTTCTTTCAACATGGTCCTCCTACAGCTGTCAGGGGAGAGGCGATAATCTTGAACAGGGCCCGCATACGGGGAACCTATCTGGTCCTTGTAAGACTTTACCATGAGGTCACCTGCACGCCCCCAAACCAAGCAATGGGGACCATCCCGACTCAGGCCATGCCTGAATACACACTCTAAAGACTTTAGTGGCTATGGGGTACCTGCTTCTCAGCATTGCCTGGCCCATCCTCCTCAGGCCCACCTCACCTCGAGCTACGTGACCAGACAGCCACCCTCAACCTTTCATCTCCTGCACGGTCCCATTGGGGCTTGCGCTGCTCAATGTTATCTAACAAAGAAGACCCCTCTGATGCTCCCTTTCAGATCTCGCCTCCTACCTTGAGGTCTTGGCCTGGCCCTGCCAGTAGCCCCCCCAACACCTACTGCCCGGCTCTTCTGAATCTATTGCACATCTACTATGGGAAGGGGTAAAACCACTAAAGACAGCTTTGTAATTTCCCTCTGGTCCAGATTCACTGCCGCCAACACAAGTGGCAGGATGGAGCCCTCCCAGCAGACCACTGCAACCCTACTTGCCCCTCTGATCAAACAGGAGAACATGGGAAATTCCTCATCGTCAAGAGATTAGCTCACTGAAAACTGAGTGTAAGAGCTGCCTCCACGACCTTCACAAAGATGTCACAGCTGTTGGTGACAGAGTGGACGAACTGGAGTGCACAACGGACTCTGACACTGAAAATCAAGGAGTGCTGTGGAGATGAGTTAACACGTTAGAGAAAAAGCAGATTGACCTCCAGGCAAAGCAGGAGGGCTTTGAAAATTACAGTTGGTGCAAAAATATACGCATTAGAGGAGTCTCCCACAGAGCCAAAGATGATGATATCATGTCCTTCACCAAGGACGTGCTGGGAGAGAGTGGGTGGGCGCAGAGGGTAAAGCTTTAGACCTTGACAGGGTGCACCACATTGCGGTAATGAGAAGCCACCCTGATGCCATCCCTGACACACTTACCAGGGTCCTTTTCTTCCAGGACTTTGGGGAAAGGCAGGCATCATATTCCACGGAAACACAGTGGAAATCTTTCAAGACCTCTGTGCATTAACACTTAAGAAGAGGCGAGACTTCAAACCCGTCACGGAGAAGTTGAAAGTCCAGAGAAGTGAGTACCACTGGACCAATCCCTTTGGACTGCTCTTCCAGCAGAGCGGCATGCAGAGAGTGGTGCAATCTCTTATAAAAGCCAAACACATGCTTTGACTACCCAGGGGCTCGCCAGGCAGAAATCCTTTGCCTTTCCTATCTGAGAAGCCTGAAGACTGTTGTCCTGTCTGGCAGACTGTCGGAGGGCAGGTATCTGGCTGCAACAATGCAGCAAAAACCTCCAGCACTTGAATAGAGGACATAATTGCAAACCTCCACAATATGAAGCAGGAATCTTTGCAATCCTCTAACTGTGACATATGATGCACATTGATCATCTCCCATGCCAAGCCACATTCCGCCGATGGGCCATACCAGCCCAATTACTTCTCCACTCCTCAGCGGGGCCTACAGCCTGGTGCCTGGACTGTTGTGTATTGGTTATCACTTGTCATATCTGTGTGCTTTTTCTACTACAGTTTGTTACTCTGCTGTAGCTTTTCTGGTCCCCTTCCCCCTCACTGGGCTTTCCTCCATCAAGGGCGACACCTCTGTAGGAACTGGTGGGTTTCCCATTCATCCCTTGATGGAGTGACTCACCAGGTTGGGCCCTGTTGGCCCCTTCAGTTCCCTCTCACCTATACCCTTTTTGACACATGTCCATGCTGCTTAAACTAGCCATAGTGGGGTTTGAGGTTGGAGGCCCAGCCCCCCCCACCCCCACTTGCACTACCTTCTCTGTAAGGGCAGGAACCCCTGCCATGACGCACAACACAACTCCATTTTGCCATGTGTCCAATGAACAACGCTATATTCCTATCCCTTAATGTCCAACTCCCTCAGCAAATGTCAACAGGTTTGACATTACCTCCTACAGCAGGACCATGATGTAATCTTTCTGCAAGAGACGCACCTACTCAGGGAGGATTTCTGCAACATGGCCCCACCTTAGGTACACTGCCAGCACTGGGCATATGCTGACACCAAAACATTGTGAGTCATCATCCTCTTCAAAAAGGGTTTCTACTCTAAGTTAACCATAATCAGCAGTGATCTGAGAAGACAATTCTTGACACTGACAATCGAGAGGGATAGGGACACTCTGACCATTCTTAACCTCTATTCCCCTAACCAGTCCCAAGATATGTTCCTTCAGAAGGTGCTCATAGACCAGTTGGGTCCTGCTAAGGGGGACTTCATTAGTAGGGTTGACTTTAACTTAGTATGGGACCCTGATCTCGATAGAAACACAGCACACTTCCAGAGTACAGGAGCCATGTCTGGGCTACTCAGGAGGGAATTGGTGGATGCTGGTCTAGTAGACGCTTGGTGCTACCTCCATCCAGATGCGAGGGACTATTCCTTTTATTCTAATGTACACCTTTCCACACTTGCATCGTTTATTTGTTCCTTATCCACTCCCTCCTGTGGGGTCTGCACAGATATCTGATCTCTCCATATCAGATCACGCACACATTGAGCTTACTTGGACACATACACCAAGAGGCCCCCCGCTTTGGCATCTATCCCCCCACCTCCCATATGACCCAGTAGTTAGGGCCTCTATCAAAGAAGCCATCATCAAATATTTCACTATCAACTCCTTTCCAGACACCCCTGTACATGCTCTGGGAGGGTTTTCACAACGACATGAGGTATCATATTCTTCATCTCCATAGCCAGGGTTCGGGAAGGGCGCTTGCTCGAAACTAACCTTGGTGAGGAGATCTGATCCCTGGAGGGCATGGACAAGCAGAATCCCCAGAACACACCAAGTGGCAACTGGCCATCCTGAGGGGCCAACTTGGGGCACACTGCGTTAAAAAAGGCGAGAAGTTGATGCTAGCACTCAAACAAAAATACTACGATGGAACAGACAAGGTGGGCACTCTCTTGGTGGGCAGAATGTGTTACCAACACGCCCAATCACATATCTCTGAGATTTACACGGAGAACATTGGGTGGGCCATCAGAGAACTAGCTAAGCAAGAGGCGTTTTGGGCCTATTACCAACATCTATACACCAGAGGAGGGGAAGATCAAACTGCCATTGACTCCTACTTTTGGAGCTGTACAAGGCAGTCTCTGGATGCCTGCTCTGCTTGTTAACTGGAGGAACCATTCTCTATGGATAGAATCTGCTAGACTCTTAGAGAACTCCAAAAAGGGAAAACACCAGTCCCAGATGGCTTAACACTCACTTTCTATACAGTTTTCTTCCCCCAATTATAGGATCACCTGCTCAAGCTCTCCACCTCCTTTACCCATGCCACTGGCCTTACGCGGACGAGATCCAGCGCCAGGATCGTGCTTATCCCCAAGCCTTGCAAAGGCTTGCATCTGCTCATCCTACCGTTCAATAGACCTACTGAACACTGATGAAAACCTGTATACTAAAATGCTGGCTAATTGCTCTGAAACACTTTTGCCCGGTCTGGTTGACCCTGACCAGGTCAGCTTTGTAAATCATAGACAAGACTCTGACAACATTTGAAGGCTTGCCCATTTAATAAAAAAGGTCCATAGCCATAATACACCTGCTCTCCTCCTATTTCTTGACGCAGAGAAGGCCTTTGATAGGGTAAGTTGGACTTTCCTGAGAGCGGTCCTCCAGAAAGTAGGGTTAGGCCCCAACATTATTAGCAAAATGATGGCCTCCTATGTGACGCCCAAAGCTATCATTCGGGTAAATGGCCAATCTACCTGCCCCTTCCCAATCTCCCGGGGCACTCAGCATGGCTGCCCCCTTTCCTCCCTGCTGTTTGCCCTCATAGTGGAGCCTCTGGCCTTCAGCCTCAGACAAGACCGGGCCTTCACAGGCATCCCCTTTGGGGTACAGGACTACAGAGCCCTGCTGTTTGCTGATGATATGCTTCTTGCACTGACTAAATAAACATCCACCCACCTTGCACTAGTCCAGAACTCCAGGGTTTTGAAAGTGTATTTGGATACAAGGTCAATATGGCTAAATACCAGATCTCAATCTTATCATCCCTCAACAGCACCTCCCACGAACTACAGGCACTAGTCCCATTCCACTGGGCTCCACATTCCATCCAGTATCTTGGCTTCACCAACTACCTCCATACATGAACTGACCTTGCTATCGCAAAGCGATCCTAAAGGAGCTCAGGTGGTGGAGACCCCCCACATTTCCTGGTTGGGTCGTATCAATGTAGTTAAAATAAATCTCCTTCCCACGCTTCTGTATCTATTCCATTCTCTCCCCACAACCACATGTTCAGAATACATTAAAAAGCTACAAGGAGACCATTGTTCTTTTATTTGGAAAGGAAAACAGCCCCGTATATCTAATGCCTTACTCATGCTCCCTAATAACCGAGGTGGCCTTGCAAGCCCCAACCTTCAAGACTACTACTGGGCTTCCCATCTCCACTTTTTTCGGAATGGGTGATGAGAGAAAGCAAAAAGCACTGGATACACATGGACCGAGCTTCAGCTTGTAGATCTCTGTTGGACTTGGCTTAGCTACTGAACAGCTTCGCTCCCAAGGCACGTACATTGCTACCATGACTTCAACAGTTTTAGAGATCTGGGCTAAGCTGGTAACTGGGCGAGGCTTCACCACGTCCCCCTTCCCGAATACTCCAATAGCACGCAATCCCGACTTCACACCTGTGCTCCCCCGGGCTTTTTCCCAGCCTGGGTCGAGGGTGAATGCAGAATCTTTCAGGACCTCTTTCAGGGTCCAGCTACCAAATCCTTTGAGCAATTTAGAACTTAATTCTATCTCCCCAACACATCAAGACACCAATATTTCCAACTGCGTCATTGGGCATTACACCGTCCCAGTACCCTAATGGCCACTCGCTTCCTCCCACCCTTTGAATCTCTAGTCTGAAATTTTTATGGCCCCTGAGGTCTGGTCTCCAAAACATATGCCATGCTGAAACAATCTCACCTCCTACCCAGTCATTCATACCAGATGAAATGGGAACTTGATAGTGCCAATGACATCTTGAGGAAACCTTGGGAACACCTATGATGTGAAATCCCAAAAATTCACAGAAGCATCCCCCAAACGGGAAATGGCCTATAAGCTCATGCTGCAATGGTGCTGTACTCTGGCCTGTTTGCATTCTATTTACCCACCACGTCAGCCTCTTGTTGGAGGTGGGGAGCACAGTCAGAGAACTTCCAACACATATGGTGGTCATGCCAGCCTATTGCCACGTTTTGGAAAGAAATCCTGAGCCACATAAAAAGCACCCAAGGCTAACCAATCCCAGCAGATTACTGTACAGTTATTCTGGGTTTACACCCAACAACACTGGAAACAATGACCCATGCAGACTGGTATCTAGTATGACACATGACATATGACAGGTGCAGCAAAACAGCTTATAGCCCTAGTCTAGAGATACCCAGGAGCTAGCATCCTGCTTTACAAGGCTCTGGCACACCCTAGCATTGGAGCAACTGACACATAAACTATCCTTTTCAGACAAAAAATTCACATGCCTTTGCCAACCCCTTACCAATTACATGTCTCGGGTAGAATATCTATGCTTTCAAATGCCCTGGTTCCGAGCCCTCCGTCCGTTTGATTAGATAATGGAGAAAGTTTTGTGAAACCCCGACCTTGTTGATGGGTGACACTGGAGAGGACATTCCTGCTCGTGGGGGAATACCCCTCCTCGTTCCCCTCAGCCTTAGCCCACACACTAGCCCCGCCCCCTTTAGAGTCACGGCTGGAGACTTTACCACCAAGTTTCACTTCCTTACTCCCCCCTTTCTTTCCATGTTGTCATGCTGGGCAGGTTGGCCTCTTTGTTTCACCATTAAGGCATTGCATCATAGGGCAGCAACATAATAGGATGATGGACGGAGTGCTGAAACTTTTCAAACACTCGCCCACAGTCATCATAGTCTGCCCCTACCTCTTCCCTTGGGATCCCTCGCTTGAATCTCAGCATCAAGACAGAACGCATTGGCCCTTCACCCCCTACCTATTTGGAAGGAGACATATCAACCGGATAGCTTCCTACAGCTTCTTATGATATACACCATGATATCCATTAATACGGTGTTGATTTTGTCAGCGGCTGCCTGTGCCCTTTGCCTGTTATATAACTACTAGTGTCATGATTCCTTTGTGCTTTTGTTTGTATTCTTCATGACAAGTCAACCCTGGCCATAACATCAGTACCTTGTACAAGTTTGATATGGTGATGTTCTATCTTGGGAAAATGCAATAAAACAGATTTTGAGCAAAAAACATACACTGTGCTACACTATATTTCAGAATTATAGCATACTATAGTGTATTTTCATTTTTTTACATATTTGATTTTTAAAAAATCACAGAGTACAAAGGTTATACCAAGAAATTACTGCGCTACCTGCAATTGTTCTAAAAAAAATAATTTGCAAACAAAATAAATTACATTGTGCTACACTGTATTGCACAAATACAATGTACTACAGTGCATTATTTATTTTTTACGTGTTTCTTTTTTTATTATACCTTGTGGCACTTTTAGGTACTTGTACAGTACTCCGTAAACTTTTTAAAATATATAGTAAAATAGAAATAAATTTCCCTACCTATTACCACTTTAAAAAAGTGGGAATAGATAGCGAGCAACAATAAAAGCTACTAGTTTACCACATTTAAGGTCCTTACCCTGAACACAGACAAAGTGTGGTGGAAACCTACGTGGCCGCCTTTTACTTTTGTAAAAGTAGCTGTTAGCCAATGCTATACTGCTTTGTGATCGGCATATACCGCAGTATATCTCAAAGTTACTGCCATATGCCGCAGCCCAATACATAACTGAGGGCCTGATCTAGATGTTGGCAGTAATGGTCCTGCTGTCACTTTTTCAATTAAAATCCCATCCGCCGCTGTGAGAGGTCCACCCACTGTATTTAGATGCTGGCAGTCCCATAGGTAAAAGCCTGCATTCGAACCACCATCTCTCCCAAAAAACACCGCCCGTGTTGACGGCGGGATAGTGAAAAGTGGATGCCAGGTGGGATCCCAGCCACCCTTCTGCCTTGCAGATTTGGATATGCCTTACCTCCATGAAAAAAAGTGGCAGTCCAACCTCCACCTCTGAATTGGCGAATTGGGGGGTAAGGGGTGAAAACTCACCCTTTTCCCCATTCCACCTCTGTCTTTCACTGGACATGACTGGACAACACCTGCCGTCACTGCTGCCACCAACCCACAGAGAAAACACATTCCCACCCATTGCCGGACTCTAATGTAGGGACGCCGCATTGCCAGGGTACGCTGGCTGGGCACTGCACAGGAGGTTGGGACTACTGCAGGCACATACATGTCATAGTAATTTTTTTAAATCACTGTGGCATGTATATGTCGGGGAGACACTTGTGTCACACATGGCTGGGGACACACTGGCAAAACACACATATTGCACATATACACAACTGTCATTGTGGTGTCATCATTCATTGCCAAATGAATGCTGGCATCACATTGACGGTACACTCACACTGGACAACGCTGTCCATTTGTGCACATTGCAAGGGAACCTGTCCGGGTAGGTTTGTACTATCTGTTGTGTATGTGAGTCAGTATGTGTGTTGGAGTTGGCACGTTCTGGTTGGCTGAGACGAGGCCCTAGCCAGGCGGAACCCACCACTCCCGTCAGGGGTGGGTGATTACACTCACTGTATAGCAGCGCTCACCCTTGTGTAGCTCGGCACATAGCAGTCAGGTTTATCACAGGGACAATGTGCAAAGCATTGGCACAGCACTTCCTCACAACAAATATACTGAGTGTCACAAAGAAGAATTCACACAAGGTGTATGTAAATACATTTTGTATTTAACACACAAACATTAGCTAACACAACATGAACATCATGTAAATCTGGGCATAAATCACACCTAGAAATATCACAAGCAGTAGTAGGCCCAATTGTGTTAGAACAACATTAGCAGTATGGAAACGTGAGAATAATATTTCCCCACCCAGCACCCTCATGCGGCACCAAACCATTGTCAGCACGAAACCGACACCTAGTGATTACACCAATTCAATATCACCTAGTTATAGGGTGCACCCGATTCACAATGATAGCAGCAATGTGTACAGACAGAGAATTGCAGTACTTTTAAAGAGCTCCACGGCCTAGGCTGCACAGGTGAAACCCAACGTCAAACGTGATAGTACTCTGACAAAGAAACAATGTGTACGGCAAAATCACTGTGCGGTGAAGTCAATCACCAGCAATCACTCATCCTCAACCACTCCGCACTGCTATGCGGTGCCATGGATATCTGGCAGGCTAGTATACAACGCACTCACACACACTCGCTCCCAGCACCCTAATGCGGTGCACTGATATCCATCAGTTTAGTGGTCACTGCGCTTGCAGTCCCCCCTGGGCCCAAACCTTCCTCCACCCTCCAACCAGTTGCTACTGTCCCACCCCCCATGAGCTGGAGATGACAGCATCCTTTCCCCGATCCTAGGCCACTTGCGGCCAGAGGTACACTTATTCATGTTGCAGACAAAGGTGGGGGGTAGGGTGAGAAAGAGACAACAACTGATCAGGCAACAGTCAATAAATGGAGGTTTGGCCACCACTCAGAAAGTTCACTCAGGGATCTCTGCACTGTGCCTTCGGGCACGGGCCCCAGTCTGCCAAGCATAGGGCGAGTGTTGCTTTGGGACACATGCTGTGCACAGTGGCGCCCAGTCAAGCCAGGCAGTCCAATACAGAAATAGTTACCAATTCCGCACCTCCGTGGTACGGGGCACAGCGTCTGGGGCATGATGACTTGAGTTGCCCCGGACAGTCCTGGTAGCGCACAAACAGTTACCAAATCTGCACCTCCCTGGAAGGAGTCATCATGTCTGGTGCGCAATTACTTGAGTTGCACCAGACAATTCCGATCACACACAAAGAGTTACCAACGCTGTCACTTCCTAGGAATGAGGCACAATGTCTGGTGGGTGATGACTTCAATCACATCAAACAATTCTAATTGCACACAAAGAGTTATCAATGTCGTACCTCCCTGGAATGAGGCACAACACCAGGTGTGCGATGACTTGAGTCGCACCAGGCAAATCTGGATACACACAAAGAGTTCCAATCCTGTACCTCCCTGGAATGGTGCGCGATGACTTGAGCTGCACCAGACCAATCCGGTCACACACACACACACAAATGCAGGTTCAGCGGTGCCACATGAGGGAGTATGCGACACTGCTCCAGGTACACCCCACCTCTAAGGGTCGCAACCGGTGAATCAGACACAGTACACAATGAGCATGCATTCGGGTAGCACACAAGAAAAATGCAGCATGCTCGACAGAAGTGGGCCATGTGGGGTGCCACAACCATGAATCCGCTCACTAACAACAAGACGATTATGTGTGTCGTGGCCTCACGATCATGGGCCACACTCCCTGAATGGGGGCAGTACTTTGAAGGCTCTGCACCAGGCAAATCTGGTCTCCAGATGCAAAACGTAGTTTCATATTCACACCGCTGTTGCCATGTGATGTCCAGCAGACGATGTAGCCACCTAAGAGGGCACCACTCTCTAGATGACACAGGTAAAAGGTGTAGATCTTTCGTGGGAGGTCTTTGATGTCCTGAGACCTCCACCAGGGAACAGGGGGTAAGCCCACAAGCCTGGAGAGTACACTTCAGGGTGCCACACAGCAGCAAACCAGTTTGCTCAGGCCAGCCACCATGCAGGAAGGGTGTGCGGTCCTTTCCTAGGGCAGTAATTACTCCTGGTGTAACAGATTCTTCTGCAGTGTGCACCACACGGACAAGGGTCTCCACTCCATAATCCTGCACTGCACCTCTACTTTGCTGCAGTGTGGCACCCGTAGTTATACTGTAGGGTGCCTTTGAAGTTGGGGGAGGTTCAGAAAGTTCTGCTTTGAACCGCAGAGGTCTCCCTAAATTTCAGTCCTGTCTGCCAGGGGGCTGTAGGCTGCAGATCTTAATCTTTAGTCGTGCCATGATCTGGCTCCAAGAGGCCAAGTGTCAGAACCGTCTCCTCCAATCTATCCAGCCAGGCCCACAAATGGCAGAGGTCCTCGCTCCAGTTGTGTGCCCAAATTTTATAGCTGTTGCTGGGAAATGCACAGATGGGCTTTTCCATTCCCCAATGTGGACTTGAGTCAAATTAAAAGCATTTTAGGGCAGAGGATTGTCCATTTTCTGGAAGTGGCATTTCTCCATGATTTCACCATGATTATTGACAAAACTACCTTTGCCATAGAAAGGGGTATGTCAAGACGAATACAATGATAGCAAACAATATGAGACTGTTCTGTTGCAATCCACTGTTGCAGCTAGGAGTAATTGTAACACTTCCCACATGTTAACCTATGGGCATAGCAGCTCTCCCATGCAGTGAAAACATACGTGGGTCTCATTGTGCATTTGTGCCCTTGTGCACATACAAGCCTGCATTGGCAGGAAGGACATGTGGTTAAAAGCACCATAGGTGCAAATACGCACACAGGCATGCTAAGACAGGTGGGATACATGTTTAAAGCACCATAGGTGCTAGTGCACACACCCAGGCCTGCTATGACAGGCTGGATACATATTTAAACGTGCCATAGGGGCAAGTGAGCACACAGGCCTGCTATGACAGGCTCAGCACATGTTTGGCGCACCAGTTGGCATGCGTACACACACTGGCCAGCACCACTTTCTCGTATATGTAGGAAGGCACGCCCACTTCCACACCGTATTGACAGTGGGAAAGAGCTGAGGGCCCTAAGGCCACCTGGTAGGGTATAAGCAAAAACTTATGGGAAGGGCTGACCCCCACTAGGTAGGGAACCCATATGGGTGACCTCTGGTCTCTGCGCCGCTTCCCTGCCTGGCACCTTGGTACCGATATCTGCTCCCAGTCTTCCAGCCCCCGGCTCGATCCTGCTGCTCGCCCAATACACTCAAGGTCTCTCCTGATTGCGATTCCATATTGATGGTATTTTGTGTTATTTTAGAAATTGTATTTCTTGGTTTATTCTAGCAACAGTTTGGTTGGCTAAGGCCTAAATTAGTGGTAATTTGTTTTATGGTAATTGTTCTGTGTTTCACCGCTCCTGCTCCCTCGCCTCCCGCTCAGCCCACCCACCCGCAGGACTACTTATAGAGGCTGCTGCACAGCTCCATCAGTAGCCCAGTGAACTCTGGTCTCTGCGCAGCTCTCCCGGCTCTTTGATACCGGGACTCTGCTCCCAGTCTCCTGGCCCCTAGCTTAATCCTGCTGCTCGCCCGCTGCACTCAAGATCTCTCCTGATTGCGCTTCCATATTGTTGGTATTTTGTTTCTTTTTAGCTCTGGTATTTCTTGGTTTATTTTAGCACCGGTTAGGCTAGCTAAGACCTAAATTAGTGGAAATTTGTTTTATGGTAATTGACTTCATCACAGTCGGTGTTTCTCACTCCTACCACCTTTTTCACTGCCCCCAGATGCCCCACCTCATGTTCAGCCCTGCCCACCCCCAGGACAACGTATGGAGGCAGTTGCACGGCGGCACGCAGCGGACGTGACGAAAGCGCACCAAAAGCAAGCCTGTCTGCACCCGTCCACCCCAAGACCGCGCCCAGCACCAGGACCACTGGCCCTCACACCATCCACCGTTACAACGCCAAAGACCTGTGAGCCCTAGACCTGGATGCCACAACAACAACTGCTTCAGGTCCTCCCCACGTTCAATCAAAGGACGCTTCACCTGTCACCACTGGCCGCTTTGCCCACCGCACAAGACGTAAGGCTTACACCAGACCCTGCGAGAATGATCCCACACTCGACCTGGCACCTCTCCAGTGCATCCTGCTGAATGCCCGTTCCCTCTGCAGACACTCCACAGAGGAATAGGACACCATCACCATTCTCTCTCCCAATGTGGCCTTCATTACCAAAATATGGCTCAGCAACACCCAAACCCCAATATCGCCGTTACCACCCTCACTGGCTACAAGATAATACACAAAGACCGAGTAAACAAACACGGTGGAGGTATTGTCATAATCTTCAAGGAGACCATCTGATGTACCATCACTGATGACGATTCCAGACCCCTCATGGAGCACCTCAATTTCCAACTCCATACAGGTGCCAGGACCATGATAAATGCAACCTCTCCTACAGACAACTGGGACCACAACCAGCCTTCAGCAACACCATCCCCAACCTCAATGCCCCCTAGCCATGGAATCCCAGCACTACATCCTGCTCAGCAATTTCAAATGCAACATCAACGACCGCAACAACACCAACACTGACACCCTCCTAGAGAACCTCAACAACATCAGCCTCTCCCACCGCACCGACGCACAAAGCCGGCACACACTCAATGCCATCTTCACCTCCAGCGACAGATTCAAGTTCACCCACACCACAGAGCTCACCTAGACTGATCACGCCATTGTCCACTTTACCTTCTCTGGCAAAGATCAACACACATCCACCATGTCCTACAAGGCCACCCACCGCAGATGGGGGAAAAAATTACCAAAACACAATGGACGGAATCCCTCAGCACCTCACAACCCGAAACCTCAGCAGATCTCAACTAGGCCATCCGGAACTTTGGCACCTGGATCATCAACTGCGCCAATGAAGTCGCCCAGCTGAAGCGGTTGAACGCTCAACATCTGGTCCCCACTCACAGCACAGACCACCCTAACCATCATGTCATCCATCCACTCTGGGGCTTCCACCGACATCTGCCCGTAACATCTATCCAACTTTGGTGCCAACCCTATCAGCACAGAACTCACCAACATCTTCAACACCTCCATCTCCACAGCAGCATTCCTAGAGGAATGGAAACATTCAGAGGTACAACCCTCCTGAAAAAGCCCTCAGCTGACACCAGCGACCTCAAAAACTACCAACCAACCTCCTTTCTCCCTGTCTCCGCCAAAGTACCCGACAAGGCCATCAACAGACAACTCACAGAATACCTGGAACTCAACCAGCTCTTCGACTCATCACAATCCAGATTCTGGGCAGATCACATCATAGATATTTACTAATTAACAAAGTACTCAATGCACACTGTACATAAGTATACAAAGTCCCAGTTAACAGTAATTATTCCTTGTGGCGAAGTTTATTTTCAAATGTCAAAACGGATGTCGATACAATCTTCTTACAGCAACAGCCGACACATGTTTTGACCCATGGACATTCTCAAGGCTGTATTACACAATTTCCAGTTTCAAAAGATTAGGTTACTCTTCTCCCCTATAAAATACCAATCAGGCAAAGTACACCTCTTTACGATTGTAGCAGTAAAGAATATCTGTCCAGCACTGAAAAGCATGCATTCAGCCAGCTGCATTGACCATGATAAGCCTGAGGTGGCATGACCTATATAGCCCTCTGATAATGGAAACAGCAGTATCCTGCTTTAAAAAGTCAGAGCAAACAGCTATGTCCTGGGGTGGGCCCCTCGTGACATAGCAAGAGCTGACCCTGGGGGATGAAGTCCCCAGGAGCATCTATGGCTCCTCAAGGGGGGCTGCGTGTCCCCCCTTCAAACTATACAGCCCCAGGGAGATTGTGGTCCCTGGAGCTGTGGGGGGCCATGTGGCCCCCCTGCATCTATAATCTATTTAGCCCCAGGGAGGTGGCAGTCCCAAGGGCTGCGGGGAGGCGTGTGACCCCCCCACTCTTAATGTATTTAGACTCACACACCCACTCACAGACCCTCTTAGACACTCATGCACTCACTCACTGTGAGAAAGTAGCCTCTTTCTAGCCTTGTTACCCCCACTTTGGGCCTGTTTGTGAGTGTATGTCAGGGCGTTTTCACTGTCTCACTGAGATCCTGCTAGCCAGGGCCCAGTGCTCATAGTGAAAACCCTATGTTTTCAGCATGTTTGTTATGTGTCACTGGGACCCTGCTAGTCAGGACCCCAGTGCTCATAAGTTTGTGACCTATATGTATGTGTTCCCTGTGTGATGCCTAACTGTCTCACTGAGGCTCTGCTAACCAGAACCTCAGTGGTTATGCTCTCTCTTTACAAATTGTCACTAACAGGCTAGTGACCAATTTCACCAATTCACATTGGCATACTGGAACACCCTTATAATTCCCTAGTATATGGTACTGAGGTACCCAGGGTATTGGGGTTCCAGGAGATCCCTATGGGCTGCAGCATTTCTTTTGCCACCCATAGGGAGCTCTGACAATTCTTACACAGGCCTGCCACTGCAGCCTGAGTGAAATAACGTCCACGTTATTTCACAGCCATTTACCACTGCACTTAAGTAACTTATAAGTCACCTATATGTCTAACCTTTACCTGCTAAAGGTTGGGTGCTAAGTTACTTAGGGGGTGATTATGACCTTGGCGGACGGCGGAGGCCGTCCGCCAAGGTACTGCCGCCAAATGACCGCACCGCGGTCAAAAGACCGCGGCGGCCATTCAGACATTTCCTCTGGGCCGGCGGGCGCTCTCCAAAAGAGCGCCCGCCGGCCCAGAGGAAATGCCCCTGCAACAAGGACGCCGGCTCAGAATTGAGCCGGCGTAGTTGCAGGGGTGCGACGGGTGCAGTTTGCACCCGTCGCGTATTTCAGTGTCTGCATTGCAGACACTGAAATACACAGTGGGGCCCTCTTATGGGGGTCCCTGCAGTGCCCACTGCAGGGGCCCCCAGGGGCCCCGCGGCACCCCCTACCGCCATCCTGTTCCTGGCGGGAGACCCGCCAGGAACAGGATGGCGGTAGGGGGTGTCAGAATCCCCATGGCGGCGGAGCGGGCTCCGCCGCCATGGAGGATTCCCCCGAGCAGCGGGAAGTCGGCGGGAGACCGCCGACTTTCCGCTTCTGACCGCGGCTGAACCGCCGCGGTCAGAATGCTCGTGGGAGCACCGCCAGCCTGTTGGCGGTGCTCCCGTGGTCGGTGGCCCTGGCGGCCACCGGCCGCCAGGGTCAGAATGACCCCCTTAGTGTGTGGGCACCCTGGCACTAGCCAAGGTGCTCCCACATTGTTCAGGGCAAATTCCCCGGACTTTGTGAGTGCGGGGACACCATTACACGCGTGCACTGTACATAGGTCACTACCTATGTACAGCGTCACAATGGTAACTCTGAACATGGCCATGTAACATGTCTAAGATCATGGAATTGTCACCCCAAGGCCATTCTGGCATTGGGGAGACAATTCCATGATCCCCCGAGTCTCTAGCACAGACCCAGGTACTGCCAAACTACCTTTCCCGGGGTTTCACTGCAGCTGCTGCTGCTGCCAACCCCTCAGACAGGTTTCTGCCCTACTGGGGTCCAGCCAGGCTTGGCCCAGGAAGGCAGAACAAAGGACTTCCTCAGAGAGAGGGTGTTACACCCTCTCCCTTTGGAAAAAGGTGTCAGGGCCGGGGAGGAGTAGCCTCCCCCAGCCTCTGGAAATGCTTTGATGGGCACAGATGGTGCCCATCTCTGCATAAGCCAGTCTACACCGGTTCAGGAATCCCCCAGCCCTGCTCTGGCGCGAAACTGGACAAAGGAAAGGCGGAGTGACCACTCCTCTGACCTGCACCTCCCCTGGGAGGTGCCCAGAGCTCCTCCAGTGTGCTCCAGACCTCTGCCATCTTGGAAACAGAGGTGCTGCTGGCACACTGGACTGCTCTGAGTGGCCAGGGCCAGCAGGTGACGTCAGAGACTCCTTCTGATAGGCTCTTACCTGTGTTGCTAGCCTATCCTCCTTCCTAAGTAGCCAAACCTCCTTTTCTGGCTATTTAGGGTCTCTGCTTTGGGGAATTCTTTAGATAACGAATGCAAGAGCTCATCAGAGTTCCTCTGCATCTCTCTCTTCACCTTCTGCCAAGGAATCGACCGCTGACTGCTCTGGACGCCTGAAAAACTGCAACAAAGTAGCAAAGACGACTACTGCAACCTTGTATCGCTGATCCAGCCGCCTTCTCGTCTGCTTTCCTGGTGGTGCATGCTGTGGGGGTAGTCTGCCTCCTCTCTGCACTAGAAGCTCCAAATAAATCTCCTGTGGGTTGACGGAATCTTCCCCCTGCAACCGCAGGCACCAAAAGACTGCATCACCAGTCCTCTGGGTCCCCTCTCAGCACGACGAGCGTGGTCCCTGGAACTCAGCAACTCTGTCCAAGTGACTCCCACAGTCCAGTGACTCTTCAGTCCAAGTTTGGTGGAAGTAAGTCCTTGCCTCCCCACACTAGACTGCATTGCTGGGTACCGCATGATTTGCAGCTACTCCGGCTCCTGTGCACTCTTCCAGGATTTCCTTTGTGCACAGCCAAGCCTGGGTCCCCGACACTCTAACCTGCAGTGCACGACCTCCTGAGTTGTCCTCCAGCGTCGTGGGACCTTCTTTTGTGACTTCTGGTGAGCTTCGGTTCACTCCTCTTTGTAGTGCCTGTTCCGGCACTTCTGCGGGTGCTGCCTGCTTCTGAGAGGGCTCCTTGTCTTGCTGGGTGCCCCCTCTGTCTCCTCACGCAATTGGCGACATCCTGGTCCCTCCTGGGCCACAGCAGCATCCAAAAACCCTAACTGCAACCCTTGCAGCTAACAAGGCTTGTTTGCAATCTTTCTGTGTGGAAACACCTCTGCAAGCTTCTTCACGACGTGGGACATCCATCCTCCAAAGGGGAAGTTCCTAGTCCTCTTCGTTCTTGCAGAATCCACAGCTTCTACCATCCGGTGGCAGCTTCTTTGCAACTTCAGCTGGCATTTCTTGGGCATCTGCCCACTCCCGACTTGAGTGTGACTCTTGGACTTGGTCCCCTTGTTCCACAGGTACTCTCGTCTGGAAATCCATCGTTGTTGCATTGCTGGTGTTGGTCTTCCTTGCAGAATTCCCCTATCACGACTTCTGTTCTCTCTGGCGAACTTAGGTGCACTTTACACCTACTTTTCAGGGTCTTGGGGTGGGCTATTTTTCTAACCCTCACTGTTTTCTTACAGTCCCAGCGACCCTCTACAAGCCCACATAGGTTTGGGTTCCATTCATGGTTCGCATTCCACTTTTGGAGTATATGGTTTGTGTTGCCCCTATACCTATGTGCTCTCATTGCAATCTATTGTGACTGTACATTGCTTGCATTGCTTTCTATTGCTATTACTGCATATCTTTGGTATTGCGTACATATATCTTGTGTATATTTGCTATCCTCATACTGAGGGTACTCACTGAGATACATTTGGCATATTGTCATAAAAATAAAGTACCTTTATTTTTAGTATATCTGTGTATTGTGTTTTCTTATGATATTGTGCATATGACACCAGTGGTATAGTAGGAGCTTTGCATGTCTCCTAGTTCAGCCTAAGCTGCTCTGCTAAGGTACCTTTTCTATCTGCCTAAGCTACTAGACACCTCTTCTACACTAATAAGGGATACCTGGACCTGGTGCAGAGTGTAAGTACCCCTTGGTACTCACTACAAACCAGGCCAGCCTCCTACACTCACCGACCCACTCATACAATCACACAACCACTCACAGACCCTCTCAGTCATTCATGCACCCACTCACAGACCCACTCAGGCTCATGCATCCACTCACAGACCCACTCAGAGACTTATGTACTCACTCACAGACCCTCTCAGAAACCCACACACTCACTCACAGGCCCCCTCAGATACTCACGGACCCACTCACAGACCCTCTCAGTCATTCATGCACCCACTCACAGACCCACTCAGGCTCATGCATCCACTCACAGACCCAATCAGACACTCTCACACCCACTCACAGACCGACTCAGAGATTCAAACACGCAGAGACCCACTCAGACATTCACCCATCCACCCACTCACAGACCAACACAGACACACACACACGCCCACTCACAGAGACACTCTCACATCCACTCCCACACCCAGAGAAACCCTCTAACACATACTCTCACATCCAGACAGAGAATCTCACACCCATTATCACACCCACATAGACCATCTCACACCCACTCTCACACAAGGGCACTCTCACACCCAGAGACATTCTCTCACACCACTCTCACACCCAGAGACACAGACCCTGCGGCCAACTTCTGCCGACATGGCCGACGGGTTGGGGGGTTATGGGGGTTGGTCGCAGGGCCTGGGGCCAACCCCCTATAACGGGTGTGTAAGACTCTTGGAGGAATAATAAAGCAGATTTACCTGCACCAGTGTGACTCAATGTTGTTTGTGTGGAGCATATATATATATACATATAACGCACAGATTGGGTCATGTTGTTCTATTTTCACTCAATAATGATAATAAATAGCATATTGTACATTTCCACTTTTCATAACAGCATATATGGCTTATACATTCATTTTTCAAATGTATTTGTTTTAAAAAGGTATTCAACGAAAAAGAGTAGGTAAGGAGTTTCATTAATGCAGTGAGGAATCATTATGTTCAAGAGGACTTATGACTTTTAGCATTGTTGTTTTCTCGTGAAAAGTTATTATAACATACAATCTATGAGGCCTTATAGGGTTTTTTCGTATAATTATCACTGTTTGTTAGTAATAAAATGGAATTTAACCTTTGTATAATAGCAATTAGACCTTTAAAAGCTGTGAGGAGAAAGGTGGAGTATTGATCTCAATATGTGGTAAGTACCCCCTAGCCTGAGTTTTCAATTTAGAAATCCCAAACACCCTGAAACATTATGAGCCTGTGGTACCTGATCCAGGTCCACAGATCTTGTGTCCTGCAGGTTTGTGTACTCAATCCAAAGACTGCAGCTCCTGTTCCAAAAAGTAATTTAAAAAAACTTCTACCTGGGGTATGCCCCACCCCCAAGTCATCACCGGTGTCAAGAAATGCTCTAAGTGCTCACTTAAGTCTCCACTATTTCAAAGAAAATTTGATTTTTCATGGGGTTGCATGAAGGTTTCCCCATAAGGACTTGATGAGCATTAGTGACCTATTCTCCCTGCTGAGAGATTAAAGTGTGCAACATCTCCGTCCCTACATCCCAGCTTTCCCACCTTTATCTATCCAGCAGCTCTGCCTCCTCTCCTCTTTACAGGGACAACCCCATTTGTCTGTAGAGAGACACAAGGGTACAGCACCCTCCATCCTGATAGCTCATATTGTCCACCAGTACTGTAAGGCAAGGACTGCGTTATGTAGGCCTGGGGTAAGTTTGGACCCACCTTTAGAGATTTATCACTATTTCTATTGGCACAGACCCCACCTTGGTGACAATTAATGGCACTTCCATATTTTGAAAAAAGAGGATGCAGAACAATAATCCCCTCCCTGATAAAGCCGGATTCCTCTCATCCTCTAGGTGTGAGTTTTGGTTGGCTTCTGAAGTTTAATGCACAGAGTTCAGAAATACTCCGCAGAGCGGAGCAGAGTTTTTTCGTCATTTGCCGATATTAAGTCGCAGATGGTCGCTACTGCTCATGTTGACAAACCTTCCGTTCGCGTTGAAGAAGCTGCCACTCAAGTAGAAAATCAACTTGAGCTGCAGAAAAGAAGCAGCGTCCTCTAGCGCTGCCCGTGGTGCAGTTCACAGTGATTTTAGAGCACAGAACAAACAGTGGGTGCTAATAATCAGCATGAATGGTGTGACTTAACACATTCTGCTGCTTGGCGGAACTCCGTGTAGCATGGTGGAGGTTTTTGGTCACTGAACTCCACGCAGGCCTAATCACAATGTACTCACTGCACTCTCTCTTAATGGTGGTGTGTTTAATCCTTGATGAACAACATGGCACCCATTTTACCTGAGAGGGTGGGGGGCTGGCTCCCTGTCCCTCCAAATACTGCTCCTGTTCATTCCACTGGAGTCAGTATCGAAGACTAACAATGTGGACATGCCACAAATTTTCCCTTGCACCTGCTTTCGCCGGTAGGGATATGAACTGCATTCCAGACTCAGGTAATGCTATACTGAGTATAGTTGTGGCATCACCAATGACCTGCAATACATAGAATCATGTAGCTCCTCAAATATAATATGTTATAACAGCTGAAATTTGACATTACCATTGCTTGTGTCAATGCAAGCAGATAGTGCGAAGGTCAGGTCAAGGATCAGAAATGCAAGTACTGTTGAATCAATTTATAAGAGAATTGAATTAGCTTTTCACTTTTTTTAGTCTGTTTTCCTGAAGTAAACCACCAGTGCCTGAAAGGGGCCATTTATTGCAACATATTTATTTTTGTGCAGTTATAACTTATTACAGGAAATCAGGAATTTGTCGGCATATTGCCACACATTATGATGAACTACAGCTTTTTTAAGTTGACTTACATTATAGTGCACATAATATGTTTTTACAACAAATGAGTAGCTGTATATTGGTGTGTTTAATTTTATTCTACAGATACTGATTTATTTCGTTTATTTGCAATCAAGGAGCTAGAAACCAGACTTCGGGGAGGATTATGGCGTGACCATGCATTAAGAAATATAATATCCTATACCTTAAATTAAAAGGATATAACGCATCGAAACCTGCAATCCCAGTATGCACAGTTGTCTGTAATTTCCAGCGTACAGTCACATTAGGCTGTCTATAGTTAACTGTAAGAAAGGTTTAGGGAGCGCCTGGACGGTAAAAACGTATTACAGTTGAATTGTGATCTCAAGATTGCCTCCTGCCAGAGCCACAAGGTAAAAGGCAGTTTATGGAATATCATTGCAGCAGTTTAAAAAATAAGCCGGATTTTTGCACTTATCATCATCATCACATGTTTATGTTTTTTTTTCATTTAGTTCATTAGGGGAATGTCAGAATCTCTCTGCATATTAATACCCATTCTGAGCATTGATTCCAATGTGTTTTTGCAACAAATTACCAAGTGATTTCTGGTGTGTTTAGTTTTGCTTTTATTCGACATGCCTGCATGTGTATTACATCTTTCATAGGAAGGAGCTAGACCCGAGGAATTAGGTTGTTTGTGGGAAGAATGATGGTGTGACCATGTATTATAAGGATTCGCCGTACGTTAGGAGGATATTGAAAGTCACCTTGGGGTTCCTTTACCTTGCAAAAGAGCCCAGCCTTTGCCCTCATCCTCTATGTCAAGGGTCTTCAAATTGGGGGGTGGGCCCTCTTAAGGGGGCTTCAAGTGATCCCAGTGGAGGGGCGCCAGCCTCTGGCCAAAAGAAGCATTGTACAGACAACAGTGCTTGTTTTAACAAGAAACATGGTATAGCATTTTTAAAAAGGTAACAGTACTTAACTGTAATGTTTAAATAAGTTTAGACATGTTTCAACATTGCCATCTTAATAAAATAATTGTGAACATTTCTGAGAGGGGGCCTGATGATTTTTATTTTTCAACTGGGGGGCGTGACATTAAAATGTTTTAAAACTACTGCTCTATATGGTCAAATAACTATTTGATGAATAATACCCTTATAATGTACAGAATGGTTACTTTACCCAAACTATTGTAAGTCACCTCTGAGTTCATTGGCTTTATCAAAGAATTCAAACTTGGGCCTCGTTCCTCTAGTTAGTCGTGAAACTCATTACTGACTTGCACTGTCCATTTATTCTACGATAGAGGGAACCTCACCCAGTTATTAAATATAAACATAAACTTATCTTTCTATAAGTTGAAATGCAAAATGTATACAAAACGGTGCTTCATTCACACCAACAGTTGCTTTATTAACAAGAGCCCGCGTTGACTAGTGTACATTAGGAAACCTTCACAGAAATAAAAAGTACAGAATAATTTTTCACTTTTTTACTAGTCTAAATATAGTGAAAACCCAGACAAACGCAAACGTTCTAGGTGAAATAGACAACAATCTTGATAAACAACTTTGTTAAGGCTTATACATTTTCATTTTTCCTAATGACTAGGTCCTATAAACGTCGTGAACCGGTATATAATAACAACAGAACTACAGTACCTGTAACGAATCACCAAGAAATACAGCTTAGAGGTAACAGTTCTGAGAAGAGACGCTTTTGTTGCTGGTAATGTCACAGGAGGAAACAGTCAAAGACTGTAAGCGTTTTCAGGAGACACATCCTCTTTTGTAGTATAAGATGAGCATGCATGCAGATAAGGACTGCCAAGCCACTCTTCCTGCCGACGTATTGTGGGCATAAAGTTCCACTTAGAGCCCTGCACAAAAGCATCTGATGCTACCGCCCGACTGCCCTTTTTTGCTCAACAAATGGGGAGTAATGTTTCCCACCAATATGGATGCAAGTTCTTCACACCTGGCGTATGCTGGTGGCAAAGGAGCACTGGCCTAGCGGCGCATGATGATGGGCTTTGCTTTTGCAAAGCAGTGCCGGTATCTAGTTTTTATGCGCCTGCAGTGTGTGAAGTGAATTCATTTAGGGCCAGATGTATTAAAAAGTTTTGCACTCTCAAACGGTGCGAATCAGTAAATTCGTCCGTTTGCGAGTGCAAAACAGTGGTCTGCGATGCATGAAATGCATTCACAGACCACAAATAAGAAATCGCTAAAATTGCGATTTCTTGCGTTGCGACCTGGAAATTGCGAGTCGTAATTTGCGATTCGCAATTTCCAGGTCGCAAGGCTATGCTGGAAAAAATCGCAAATTGCGTTTTTTCCAAAAATGGCATTTTGCACTTGCAAAATACCATGCTTTGCAACAAGGTGGTAACCTGGTGCAAAATTAAAAAATGCAGTTAAACTGCATTTTTAAATTAAACATGTAAAGCACACATGCCCTTTTGGCCTGTGTGTACCTTACATGTTGAAAAAAAAGTTTTTGGGGTGCAGGAGAGGGGGCCTTAGGCCCCCAGCACCCTGGCCTTTTGCATTTCCAAAATTGCGATTTCTGGTTCAGAAATCGCAATTTTGGAAATGCAAAATATTCACAGCTATGGGCCAAGAGGCCCATAGCTGCGAAGGGGCCGGTATAGCAATTTGCGATTCGGTAATAGCATTTGCGATTTTTAAGAAATCGCTATTACCAATTCTCAAATGTGATACATGGCCCTTTGTGAGTCGGTAATAGCGATTTCTTAAAAATCGCTATTACCGAATCGCAATGGGCCGTGATGGTACATCTGGCCCCAAATCCCATATTTCTTTGAGTTAATGCTTTATTTTAAGATAGTACCTTGGAAACAGTGGGCACGGTTTGTATTGTTGTGTTTGTAAGCTGGGCTCTCTCAAATTATGCATTAATTTAGATAAATATCAGGTTAAATGAATTTGCTTAATTTCCCCTAATTTTTTTCAGCAATTTTGGATCAGCTTCCTTGTGGATCATCTGATTCTGGAGCCATTATTCCTGTGCAGGGTGGAACCTTGACTAGGTGGAGCAATTGTGTTTTAATTGTAGGGTAGGATTTTCACACAAGAGTCTGGATTCACTCATGTTGGCGTTAAGGAGTGTGCTCCTGAATATCAAATATAGAAATATCGTGATATAAGAAAATCATGGTAAGTGTATATAGATGAAGCAAAGAGTTAATATACCTATCTCCACATCTATGTACCTTGACGATATATACATATCATCAGGGTACATAAATGTGGAGTTAGCTGTAGAAAATCTATACTTACTTACCTTTTGATATTTCAGTTTTGATAGTGTGTCCTCAATATTTCCAGAACACGACCTTCTGTGTTCAGTACTCAGGGGGCACAAAGGCAGTAAGTTATTTTATGTTCGGCCCTTAGGTTACAGTCACACCCTGATTCCATACAGTATGATATTCGTACTGTATCCACAATCAGCATTCTCCAGCATGCCCACTCGGCCCATGCACACACAGACACATCACATCACTAACCAAGAAGCCAGCTTAAGGCTTTTGTGATGTCTCATCGAAGAGCCCAAAACACAAGGTCTATTATATGAGATAGTAAGCAGAAGCAGCAAGTGTGTGGCACATTGAGCAGTTAACAAAAGTTTTGAACATCTTCATGAAAGGAGTACATGACGACTGAACATCAGAAATATAGCAGTGATGAGGGCACATTTGGGTAACCAGAGGAAGAAGGAAACGCCAAGTTTTTTAGGGGGCGCCAGTCAGTGAAAGGGAGAATGACAGCGGGCATAGAGTGTAACGAACGACTGCTCCACTTTTTATACATAGTCAGGACAGAAAAAGAGAGACTTGAGGTAGAAGCTTCAGTGAGGCCATGGCATGAATGAAGGTGTTACTACAAAGCTGTGGGCATGAGGAAGGGACATACATCAAACACAAGGGAGGGCTGTATAGAAATGACTTTCAGCTTGGGAGGTGGAGTAATTATTCATACATGTCTCAAGTTCAGTGTAAGCGCTGGGGATTATGGATAAGAACATTAGAGTGATAAACTATTAGGTGATGCATTTAAGATGATGGCAATGTTATCCTCATTTGCCTTTGTTTCTTGGTACAGCACAGTCATATTAATATAACTTTGGTGATAGAAACATTAATTTGAAATGTCTTTCTTAAGGGTTATGAGTTGTTACCAACTTAAAACATGCGCCTCTAAGCTAGTGATGCAAAAGGTGAGGGCAGTGATTTTAAATGTTAGGTTTTTGGTTGTTGCACTTGTTTATCTTTACAGCTTTTGGGCATTTACAGTTTTTGGGAAGTGTGCACTCCATGGTTTCTTGTTATGCAATATTGAAGCATGTGACATACTTAGTTTACGGTTGCAAGACAGTTTCGGGGCGGTTGAAAGTAACTTTCTTTTGGCCTGGGAAAACATTTGCATGGATGATTAAAGCCTGCAATTATACCATTCATATGTCGAGCATCTGCGCTGATAATGGTCTGCTTACCACATCGCCATTTGATATTTTTGATATTTTAGGCAGTATTGTGGGCACCTGTATGCATTCCATCTGGCCCACTTGGCCCACTTTGTGAGTGACATAACCGACTATTTGAAAGATGTTACACTGGATTGAGGGCAAAATGCAGGACATTCTCAACTCAACTCCACTCTCACTGCAGAGGATGTCAAAATGCCATAGCCAGTCAAGCTAGGTTAAAGCTTCTGTTCTGATGGCCTCCCAGTAGAGTTCTATACTGAATTCTTTGGTGTCCTTGCCCCTGCTGGAGCCTTTTTATCCTTTGCAGGAATCAATGCTCATGGAGGTCAACGGACCTTTTGACCCTGCTTCAGGGTGTGGTAGAACCATCAAACAAAATCAACTATCAAACAAATAAATGTAGACAGTATGACCCATTTGGCCATACAAAGAAACTCCAGTCAAGAATGAGGTTAAGATATTTATTATAAACTCAGGATTAAAGTCATGTAGATGATTCTCAAAACAAAGTTATAAATATACATTATCACCATT
Source organism: Pleurodeles waltl (assembly GCF_031143425.1). NCBI lineage: Eukaryota > Metazoa > Chordata > Amphibia > Caudata > Salamandridae > Pleurodeles > Pleurodeles waltl. Next base: position 1,567,192,105 of record NC_090445.1, on the reverse strand, counting down.
GGTTGCCCAATTGATGGAAAAAGTTTAGTCGTACTAATATTACCAAAACTAAACATTCAATGGCCAAAATACATAACACTAATGATATCAATTGGAATAAAGGCAATATATGTTGCTCAGTTTCGGAATACATCAATCAAATTTAACAAAAGCTCAATCATGATTGTAAGGCAAGTGACAACTCTATCAGGACTGAATCAGGGGCTATTATGTGTGGGGATGAACACATGCGGGCAAAAAGCAAATCATAAAGGGGATAAAAGGATTGGTAAAAAGGGGGAAACTCAAACTCATCAGATTCTAACTACTAAGACAAAAAGGGAAAGCATCAGCATGTCAGGAACCCAATAAAGAGTCTCCTGAAGAGTTCAGAGAAATTCTAAATGTCAATGGGACATTTCAAACGGCAAGGGTAAGAGTTGAGAGGAACTCCTTTCCAGAGGTACAGCTTACAATGATTCTTCTTCAGCAAAAGATTGTGGTCCAAAGGTATCAACTCTCTCCTGTGAGTTTGTCACTTACCCACATCTCCAAAGTTCTCTAGCTAGAGTCCAAATTACGTTGCATTATCAAAATTTCAGAAATAATTTGATCTATCAAGGGGATCAGGCCACGTTGCATTAGAGGGGCATTGACCAATGATAATTTAACATACAAATCAAAACTGTAACATTTCCGTTCTTTCACAGGTCCAACATGAGAACATTTTCCTTCCATGGGAATCCAAGCAGGTTTGAAACAATTGTATACAAAGTCAATCCATGTTCCTTCAATGTCCTACATCTCAACGCCAAATAAATGCATCTTTCCACATCCTGACAATGGGATCTATTACAAAAAGGCTTAGCTTCTCATGGGAAGTGTAAGATATTATCGGGTCCAAAAGGGTTTGTTTTGACTGTCGTGATAACTATGAAATGACTCCACACGTTTTGCTGCCTTAATACCTTTTTATTGTAAGAGTCAGTTTTTTTCTTTGGAAGGTGCTTTAAGATTACACTCTGTGTATCAGGTTCTTCCTCTGACCACTTCTTTAGGCATAACCAGTTGTTGCTCTTTCTTGACTCCCAGGGTTGTGCTGGAGAAAGTCACCTCAAGAACAGAAAAATATGGTGGATTGTCAGGTAAGTGCTCTTTCTGTTTCCATATAATACGGTAGGGTAGTGAGGGACCGCCAGACAGGCCACCAAGATAGTGCTCACAACAAAGGGGAGGGATGGTTGCTCCTGCTCTCTCCTGGTTGGGATTTTTCTTAACCCCTTTGCTGCCTATTTCGGGCAGTCCGCGCTGAGGCCCTCATAACTTTTTGTCCACATAAGCTACCCACACCAAATTTGCATCCTTTTTTTCCAACATCCTAGGGATTCTAGAGGTACCCAGAGTTTGTGGGTTCCCCTGGAGGAGACAAGAAATTAGCCAAAATACAGCAAAAATATATGTATATTTTTTTAAAAATGGAAAAAAGGGCCGCAGAAGAAGGCTTGTTTTTTTCCCCCTGAAAATGGCATCAACAAAGCGTTTGCAGTGCTAAAATCACCATCTTCCCAGCTTTCAGTAACAGGCAGACTTGAACCAGAAAACCAAATTTCTTAACACAGTTTTGGCATTTTACTGGGACATACCCCATTTTTACTATTTTTTGTGCTTTTAGCCTCCTTCCAGTTAGTGACAGAAATGGGTGTGAAACCAATGCTGGATCCTGGAAGGCTAAACATTTCGGAAAAGTAGACAAAATTCTGAATTCACCAAGGGGTCATTTGTGTAGATCCTACAATGTTTTCCTACAGAAAATAACAGCTGAAATAAAAATATATTGAAATTGAGGTGAAAAAAGCAATTTTTCTCCAAGTTTTACTTTGTAACTTTTTCATGAGATGTCAGATCAAAAGTAATATACCGTTATGTCTGCTGGACTCTTCTGGTTGCAGGGGTATATTGGGATTGTAGGTTTATCAAGAACCCTAGGTACCCAGAGAAGCAGTGGTTATTTGCACATCTCTGAATTCCGCTGAGCCCATACTAACATGTGAATTACAGGGCATTTCTCAAATAAACGTCTTTTTTACACACTGTCTTACATTTGGAAGAAAGAAATGTAGAGAAACACAAGGGGCAATAACACTTGTTCTGCTATTCTGTGTTCCCACAAGTCTCCCGATAAAAATGGTACCTCACTTGCGTTGGGCCTAATGTCCGTGGCAGGAAATGCAACATAGACACATCACATTTTTACATTGAAATCTGATGTGTTTTTTGGAAATGCCTAGCTGTGAATTTTGATCTCTAGCTCAGCCGGCACCTAGCAAAACCTACCAAACCTGTGTATTAAAAAAAAAATAGATACCTAGGGGAATCCAAGATGGGGGTGACATGTGGGGCTCTCACCAGGTTCTGTTACCCAGAATCCTTTGCAAACCTCAAAATTTGGCAAAAAAAACACTTTTTCCTCACATTTCAGTAATGGAAAGTTCTGGAATCTAAGAGGAGCCACAAATTTCCTTCCACCCAGTGTTCCCCCAAGTCTTTGAATATAAATGGTACCTCACTTGTGTGGGTAGGCCTAGTGCCCGCGAAAGGAAATGGCCCAAAACACAACATGGTCACATCACATTTTCCCAAAGAAAACAGACCTGTTTTTTGCAAAGTGCCTAGCTGTGGATTTTGGCCTCTTGCTCAGCCGGCATCTAGGAAATCGTACAAACCCTGGACATTTCTAAAAACTAGACACCCAGGGGAATTCAGAATGGGGTGACTTGTGGGGCACTCACCAGGTTCTGTAACCCAGAATCCTTTGCAAACCTCAAAATTTGGCAAAAAAAAAACACTTTTTCCTCACATTTTGGTGACAAAAAGTTCTGGAATCTAAGAGGGCCACAAATTTCCTTCCACTCAGAGTTCCCCCAAGCCTTCTGATAACAATGGTACCTCACTTGTGCGGGTAGGCCTAGTGCCCGCAAAAGTAGATGCTCCAAAACACTATGTGGACACATCAAAATTATTAAATACAGAACTACCTGTTTTTGGAGGGGGGGACCTGAGTTTGTGGTCCTGGGCTCAGCAGCTATATAGGGAAACCTGCCAAACCCAAACATTTCTGAAAACTAGACACCCGAGGGAGCGTATGGAGGTGTGACTTGCGTGGATTCCCCTAGTGTTTTCTTACCCAGAATCCTCAGCAAACATGAAATATAGCTAAAAAATAAAAATAATCCCACTTTTCTGTGTGGGATCACCGCACTGGTGAAAATTTCCTACCACCCAATGTTCCCCCCGTTCTCCCGGTAAAAATGATACCTCACTTGTGTAGGTGGGCCAAGTGCCTGTGACAGGGTAGAGCCAAAAACATGTAAAAAAATGAGGGGGAACCAAAGTGGGTCCAAAAGGGCAGTTTGAAAAAAAAGCGTTTTTAGGCTGACAAGTGGGGCAGAATTTTTATTGGTATAAATGCAACAATGCTGGGTGGTAGGAATTTTGTGGATTCCTGCAGATTCCAGAAGGTTCCTTCACAAAAATGTGGGAAAATGTGTGATGTCCAGCAAAGTTGGAGGTTTGCAGGGCATTGTGGATAAGACAATGGTGTGGGGTGCATGTGAAGCACAAAACCCTGGACTCACCCAGATGTTTAGTTTACAGATGTGTCCAGGTCTCGTAGATTTTTCTACATGGCAGCATCCCAAAGTCCAAGAAGTGCAGCCCTCACCATTCCAAGTGGGACGATTTTGAGAGTTAGACAAGCTCTCATGGCACAAATGTAAAACCAAAACCAAAAAAAATCAAATGTCCTCCTGCTTGCCGTGGTATAAGCTGTTTTAGTGTGTGGGGGAGAGCTGAAAGCTGTTACTCCCTTCAGTTGGGATGGGGGCATAACTATGCCCATAATGGTTGGTAGCCACCACCCCACTATTTTTTTATTTTTCTTGTCCCCATTTATTTGGGGTGAGGGCATGGCCATACTTGCGTCCTTTTTTTCCCAACATCCTAGGGATTCTAGAGGTACCTAGAGTTTGTGGGATCCCCTGGAGGAGACAAGAAATTAGCCAAAATGCAGCAGAAATATATATATATATATTTTTAAAAATGGGAAAAAAGGGCTGCAGAAGAAGGCTTGTGTTTTTTATTTTTCTTGAATTCCCTAGCATCTAGTAGGTTTTCTGACCCTCGGGGAGTGAATCAGGGGTAATTGCCCCATCTGCCCACTGGTGGGCGGAACAACTTTTTCCCTATTTATTTGGGGGGGAGCTATGGCCATACCCCCACCCTCTTTTAAAATAAATAAATTCTTCCTTGGTCTGTGCTGGGCTTTCTTCCCCCCTTGAGGACAGATGGGCCTTCCAAAAATAGTCCGATTTGCCTCCAAGGGGGGCAGAAATGGCCAACAGTAATGTGCTCCCATTGGGAGTGACCCTTGCCCAAGGGGCCGCCCCGCCCAAACTATAGACACACACACCAACTCCTGGTGCACAAGTGTTTTCTTCCCCACCCGGGGGCAGATCAGCCTAATAGAAATAAATTTCCCCCCCAGGAGAACAACCCTTGCCTGAGGGGTCGCTCTCCATCTGCAAACATTTTTAAAAAAATAAAAGTTTCTGGTGCCTAGTGGTTTCTGCCCCCTCTTGGGGCAAGATCGGCCTAATAAAAATAGGTCGATCTGCCCCAAGGTGGTCAGAAATGGCCTCGAATAAATTAGCTCTCCCTCCTCTCCTTTGGTGTCCTCTTCCCCGATCTCGTCCCGGAAGTTATAGGAACTTCCTGGTGAGGCATTCTCTGGCGTGCCCCTGGAGAATGGGGTTGGATGGCTCCAGGCTTGCCGCTTCGTCCTCGGCTTTCCGTCTTCTGATGGCCTCACGTTCACAGTAAGGAAATCTGAAAGAAAACTTAACATTATGAAAAAAGAATCAACAATTTTACGTAACTGCAAAATGCAAACTCTGCAGGCCTTTCTCATGCTAACACAAAATCATGACATTACATCCAGTTAATTCATTTTAATAAACACATATAATATACGAACATTATAACTTCAACAGTATTAATAGGTGAAATAACATGCATTTTATATTCAATCCAAATAAAAACAAAGTCAGTTAATAGGTGTCAATAGATATGTCAAAGTACTAAATTTTTTCTATTCTGCTCTCATTTTTAAATTAATCACTTAAAATGTAATATTGTTTCAGTATTTTCTGTTCGTCCATAAGCTACATGACATTTATTTACCACTTTAATCCTGTTAAGGTCCAAGTTCATTCAAATAACACCTGAGTCTAACTCTGTAATACAAGCAATTGCACATTTAAATTGTGTGTCAGCGCAGCTTCTACATTTAACTTTTGATACTTTGATTTTCTTAAAACCATAAACTGTCACATTCTAATGACTTTTGTGACACAAGGGATATCACTAAATTTCAAGCTCTATCACTCCGAGGGTTCCAGAAGTTTATAATGTAGGTGTTCTCACTGGCAAATCTCCTCAGTCAATGCTAGAGGACACAATCACTATACTTCTAAAACTAGGCTGTGACTCTGGTCAGTGTTCTTTCAGTCTACTAGAAAAGGTGCACTATCTCGATAAGCAGTAGGGTAGAATCCCTAGATTCTCACAGTTGTGCTGCAACAACATCCCTTTAAGGTTTTTCAAAGGACTCCCACCAACAGGTCACTGTGCCATTATTCATCATTGAGTCCCTCAAACATAATCATAGTGCATATGGATGGGCTCGACATGTGAGGGAGCTCTTGATATTGCTAGGCCTCAAGTATGGATAAAATAAAATTACCCTTGGAAAGTACCTCATTAGGTATATTTATTCATGGGTTTCCCTGGTAAATTTAAAATGTGTACAAAATGTACGACAGCACAATGGGAGCTGCATAGTATTCCAGTGTGACTGGGCCCGCCTACATGTTATGGCTACATTTTTGCCTTGCGGGTGTCAGTCGGCTTTCATCAAGACCAAAAAGGTTTTTTTCAATTTCATCTGGATCCTCTTGTGATTGACGACTTATAGTGATAATGAATCAGCATGCACACACTACGTACATACATGCAACTCTCAGGTAATCAGGAATAGAGGTTTAGTGCAGGGATAAAAGGCAAATTCCTATTCAAAACATCAAAAGCACATCATGCAAATGAAACAATAATTAAAGGATCATTCTCAGTGTTTACACAGCAAACATCACTCTGTGATGTGCAAAAATGTAACACACAAAACAATAAGGCAAACACAATCCTCGACGGACATGCATGCTTTGACATGGTATAAAGTGGATAGGTCGGACCCTTCAGTATCACTAACCCTGGTACTGGCTTCTTAATGGCCCCTTAGGGCACCAAGGCGAGCAGACCTTGTAGTCTCATGTGGTTTAGTTGTAAGACAAGTACAGGTCACTCGTTTAACATATCAACAGAAAGTCACATTAGGGCATTATACAGAGTGTTCTCAAACTCTTCAGCTAAAAATGCGCACTATGCAAGATATAAGTGAAGACCCTACGACTGCAAATTAAATAACTTAGCACTTCCAAGGTAGAGGCTCTCTTGTTCACATGCATCCATGGACGTTATTTAAGTGGTAACAGCTGCGGCCACTGGCTTACCCTTTGCTGTCTCTGACAGTGCCTTTGTGACCCCTGGCCTCAGAGGTGGCAACTTCAGATGCCAGGAACACAGTGTTAGCTCGTCAGTTGGGACTTCACTCTCTTTGTTTTCTGTCAATTTTGTATTACACTAGTAGTGAATAATAAAATACTATTCACTACTAGTGTTATAAAAATGGAGTAGAATTAGCAGGAAAGTTCCAGGCAGTTAAGGCAAGTAAGAAATGCTTTAAAATATATTTTGTGTGCATGCTAGCGGGTCAGAGTGTGTTCATGTGAGCGAGAGTATACGTATGTATGAATTTGTGTGTATATGCAAGTATGTGTGCAGGAGTGAAAGTGGAGGTCAAAGGGCATGTGAAGTCACCTGCTACCCCTGGAATTTCGGTGAGTTGACATCCATGTCTGCATCCTTCCCTCTCGCTGACATGTTGATGAGCGGAAGGTGCAGGGTAGTATTTAGGCATTGATTCGTGGCTGTGTTTGTCTCGGCACAGAGCAGTAGCGCAGTCGGGAGTTAGCATGTTGAAGTGAATAGGTAATCTGTAGATTCCAATGGAAAGTTTCACATTGTTCCAACTAGGGAGTAGAGTGAAAGAGCTGAAAAAGTAACACAGCAACCATCAATGTCTGCATTACATGTGGGTCACTGACGCAAAGGTTGCTGTGGAGTGTTGCATGTAATGCGTGCAAGGGTGGCTCAGCGGCAGACACCGCAAACGTCAAGAAGGGAGACAGGGGGTGATGGGGATGGGGGAAACAGGGGAAAAAATACTTACGGTTTCATCGCTGCGTCCCGCCGTCTCCTGCCACCTTGCTCGTCACTCCTCTTCTGGTGTCCCAGCATTCACTGGGCACCAACAGAGGCTCCGAGCAATCCTGGTGCTGCTTTCATGATAAACCTAGAATGAAAGCAGCAGCAGGATTGGCCTGAGTGGCAGTGACTGCTGCTCAGACACAGCCCTGGGGTCTGTGCAGTTTCTCCAGCCCGCCTGTTAAACACTTCTGGGCTGGAGAAACTGAAGTGCGCATGTGTGTTTGGCTGGCCTGAGACGTCTGGCCAACACACATGCGCACTTAGGTGCTCTGTCTCCTTCTCCCCCATCCCATTCCTGTGACCCAGCCCCGCCCCTCCCTGTACTATTGGCTGAGCTAGCATTGCAGAGGAGCAGCCCCTGGAGTGGCTTACTAACACCCTATGGGTCTTTGCTCTAGTGGTTTGTGTACATGGCTCGTTTATACAGAATCTTTTTGTGCTCCACAAACTTCTCTCTGCCATGATTCTCTATTGGGTTGCAATTTATTCCAGTGCCCGTACTTCTTTGATAGAATGCTTGAATATTTGTTAACTAATTTATTCCAACATGCCTACATAGAAGTCCTATACCATTTTAAACTATACACCTTGATTTCCCTGTGCACTGTTGTCACTGGTTGCACCATATAGATTATTCTTGCATCTGACTGCGTGTAATAAATTATGCTGTTTGGATGTAATGAGCTGCAGATTGGATTCTTGTTGCTCTTGATGTCAGGGCACCTTCTTATATCTTCTGAGGATCTACTGCAGTATAAAAATAATTTATCTTGATTGCATTACCACAGTAAACCATTATTATTGTTAACAATGCCTTAAACCAGAAGATTGAAGCCTGATTTACCGTATGGCAGGAGGTTCAATCAAACCCACTTGCCCCAGCTGGAGTTGGCTAGCAGTTGCCTTATTGCATCAAAACTGCTTCCACCTGCATGATGGGAACACTTTTATTAAAGTTAATGTCTGATGGTTATCCACTTCATGTACTTGGTGGGCTGGTTGACTTCATTTTGTTTTGATTTTCAAGATGGGTGTGGCGAGGGATGGATACCCACTCAACTTGAATTCATGCTCTTTGTCTTTTTCGATCAAGGGTAGGAGTACAAATTCAAGTTTACTTTAGTATGCATATCTGTTGACTTGAAGCCATCTCCCTGCTTCTCATTTATTTGTTTCAGTGTCCTTTAAAAGTTCTTGCTTGCTAATGGTCAGTCCTGCCTCTTTGTCCCTCCTTTTTAGGTCTAGAGTAAGCGTTCAACCTCGTGTATACTTTTAGTATACTTCTTATGGCATAAAGTTATTTCATTTGTTGGTTGCAGTGTCCTTTAAAAATTATTACTTGCTAATGTTCAGTTTTGCCTTTTCTCCCTCCTTTTTCTGTTTCAGAGCAGTGGCCAACTACTGTATTATTCCACTTTGGTTTCTTTATCTGTTGCTGTGACAGACTATTTTTGTTATTTCTTTGGTGCTCCCCTTTCACTGTGGGTGTTTTAGGCTGGTAGCTGCCTGCGTTTTATTGCAGTTTTCTGTTCCTCCCATGTCGCTGACATGAGTTTTGGCTTTATTCCAGTCCTGTCTTCGTTTACCTCTGGCTCCTAAAATAAGCTTATTTTACAAAAGAAACACCCAGTCATTTAGCTCACTGCTCACAAAAGCCACAATATGCAGTTTCTGGTGGAATGTAGCTAAACTTAGAAGCAATGATATGAGGCTTGCTTAGCCTTGCATCGCATCTCAAGTCTGTCTCTCCAGGGACCCTCCCTGCCAGCACTCATGACATCGCACACATGGCATTGCTTATCTCCTTTATTGGGGCCATAAATCTTTTCAGGCTGCTCTGCTTGTTGAAATGTGATGCAAGGATGCTTGCAAGACTTTTCATTCAGTTAAAATAAAATTAAAATACTTTTCCAGTCTTATTTTCCAATTTCTGTTCAGGTGTTTGTACAACTTGGGGTAGTGCAATCATCTTCTCTTCCCTCCTTAAGGGTTTGAGATTTCTGATGTCAGTAGCCGCCAGTGACAACCAAAATATAGCAGGAAAAGACAAAATTGTGAGACAGGGTTGACCAATTTATGTGGCAAGAAAAGTTCAGTTCTGAATTTACAATGCCATTAGCTCTTACTCAAGAAAATGCAAGACCTATTGCATTGCAAATGCTTGTTCTCTTTGGTCCTCCCACAGAGCAGGGACTAAGTACAATATAATTATGCTTTGTTGTGTTCATCAGTTTGTGGGGGGGTTATTTATTTTTTATTTTTTCCAGGTCTGTTACACTGAGAGTGCTCAGGCCGTAGTGGCTTCCATTTTATGGCTTTCATTCCTCCCATCGTGCCCCAAGGCAACTATAACTTGCACCCCAGCAATGCACAAGTTATATTTGCCTTAGGGCATGAGTTATTGTTACTTGAGGTAACTCTAACTATAACTGGTGGATTGCTATGTTTTTGTACATTTAAAATGTGAGCCTATCTATGATGGCCCTGTAACCTTTGTTTTTTTAATTGAATTTCTATGTTTAAAATTTTTTTATTTCCTAATTATAACGTCCCTGTAACCTTTGTTTTTCAGTGAATTTCGATGTTTTTTTAACCTATAGTAATTTTCATTACTATACGTTAATCCAACCACTGTGGCACAGGGCCTTTGGCCTTGCGCAGCAGCGGTTAGCAACAGGGCATGGAGGCCAACCCCCTATAAGCACCCAACCTTGCATTGTGCACTGCCTTCACCCATACGCAGCAAAGGATGCCCGCGAGACCTGGCCTGCAGCCAGACCCTTCGGCCAACCTCCCTAACCACCCAACCCCATGGTGTGCACGGCCCTTTGGGCGTGCACGTGGAAGTTGGCTGAGGCCTCTCTGGCAGTGAGAATAGGTGTGTGAGGGTTATCTGGGTGTGCAAGTGGCTGTGAGAGTGTCTGTCTGGGTGTGAGAGCACATACATCAGTGTTTTAGTGGATGCATCAGTGTGTGCCTGGGTCTGTGAGTGCGTGCATGAGGGTGTCAGTGGGTCTGTGAGTGGGTGCATAACTATCTGAATGGGTCTGTGAGTGAGTGCATGAGGGTGTGACTGGGGCTGAGGAGTGGGTGCACAGGGGTCTGAGTGGGTCTGTGAGTGGGTGCATGAGTGTCTGAGTGGGTCTGTGAGTGGGTACATAAGTGTCTGAAGAGGTGTGTGTGGGAGAAGGAATGAAAGGGAGAGAGAGAGGGAGAGAGATAGAGAGGTTTTTGTAGGCTTTGATATATGATATACTTAAAATGAGATATTTCTAGACCAATTGAAAAGAAAAATGTATTTGTCATTTAAAAAGAGTAAGATTACCTTTCAGTATCAGCCTTAAACATTGGTAGTTAAAAAAAAAGAGGGATACGAGTCTGGCTGGACTCGAACCCTCAACGCTCAGTGTGAAGGTCTATAAACTTTAATTTTTTCAGTGAATTTCTAAGGTGTTTTTAATTCTACTTCCTAACTATAGCATCCCTGTAAACTTTAGTATTTTCAGTACATTTCTAAGTTTAAAAAAATGTTTTTTAATGTTAAGTAATATTAAAATACCTTACATTAATCCAGCCCTTGCCATGCATGTGCAGTGAGGGTTGGCTGTAGGGCCTTTGCAGCCAACCCTCCCCCCCCCCAGGCAGCCAAACCCGGGCCATGGACAGCCCTTGGCTGTGCACAGCAGGGGTTGGCCACAGGGCATGGCCTGGAGCCAACCCCCCACATGCATCCGACCCTGTGCCACACACAACCTTCAGCCGTATGCATCGGGACTTGGCTGCAGGCATTTTTTCAGTGTGGAATTTCAGAGAAAACACCCTTGCTTTGCCTTGGATAAGGATTTGTCCTTTACCGAAGTGGAGCTTCAACTGGGGCACCTACTATGTTAATATTTGTAAGTGCTTCCTGTTGAGATTTAATTTCTGTGAAATGAGTGCCTGAATTTATTCTCACCTGCTTATTTTTCCAAGAAGGGTCCACAATTTTGCACTAAATGTATTTTTACTGGATAATTAGTAAGTGGTACCTCATTAGATAAATGCATAGTGCATGTTCTAGGCTACCACTGTGGAAGGGACCACTAGGTAATACCTCCGGTGACTATGTCTGGTGTAATTTTAGCAATGTGACTGTTCGTCAAGCACCTTCCTACTTTAATTGGTGTTTTTAAAGACTGCCGGGGGAGCCTCAGTTCTCCTGCGGTCCCATTCCTCCCACATGCAGGGAACAGCATCAATGCTGCTCCCTGTGTGCGGGAGCAATTGTTTAATCTGTTTTCCTGCCTGCCTGATGGTGGGCAGGAAAACAGATGAAAGGTTCACTCCCAGCGAGCGGGAGCAGACTTACAGTTTGCTCTCGCTTGGCAGGAGCTATGATAGCTCCTGCTAAGAGAAATTAAACTACTGTGTCCTGACGGTGGGCACCTCAGGACATAAGAAGCCAGACCTGGGGGTTAGCAGTCCCCAGGGACAATAATGGCTCCAGAGGGGGAAGCAGGCCTCCCCTACTTTCTTTAGCATATGACCAGCACTCTGGAGGTGGTGGCCCTGGGATTGAAAAAGGCCTGGGATGGCCCCCCCCTCATCTCCTAACAATTACTGTGCTCCTGTGAGGTCATGGTCACCAGTGCAAAATTAAAATCTGGAGGCCCCTTCTTATTACCAGGCCAAGCCCTATTTTGGTAGCTCTCCATTTTTATCTCCTGTATCAAAAGCATGGAATGTATGGCCTTAGCCAGTGTAACAGTTTGTACGCCAAATACTCCAATCCTGGGCAATATTTGCTACATTGATGGCACCTTAACATGCCTCTGCTCATAGTATCCTAATTATGGGCGTCAATTCACCAAAATGTGAGGGGAAGAGGAAGTGACATTACATGTCACTTGACCTTTACTTTAACTCACACTCATAGGCTTACACATACACACACATATTCAGAAACACTCTCTCACCTGCAAGCATGCATACAACATACTTTTAAAAGCATTTACTTATCTTTGGTGCTAGATACTCCTATTCAAGCTAATTGCACTGCATATTTTAATCATATCAATAGAGAATAATATTTTTACTATTTGTGCAATAAACAATTGACAGAAACCCCAAAAAATGGAACCCCAACTAATGTCCATTAGGACGAGCTGCCCCTGTGTTCCAGGAACTTATTTTGCCACCTCTGAAGCCAGGGATCACAAAGGCAGTGCCAGGGATCACAAGGGGCAAGCCTGGGGTCGCAGCTGTGTCCCTGAAACCCTTACATGACATCCGTAAACTGATAACACGTCAGAACCTTGATAAGTAAACTTACAAGGAGACACGTCTAGGCCTTTTGACCACGTTTGGAGACTTCCTAGAACGAGATATCCGTTTAGCATTGCAATCAATATGTCAATAACCCTTTCAATATTCGCAATAACTAATCATTTAGCTAATCAATAACATTCAATATGTCTCAATACAGTGAACGCACCATGACCTTTCAGCCATGAATAACCACACAAACCTAGTTATGTGTTAGGATATTTATTCCCTATTAGTTACAATCTAATATCATATTTATTAGTTTCAACAACAACAAGCACATCAAAACCACTATAACTTGGCAATAAGAGCAAAACTTTATCAAAGCATAGATCGTGAACATTAGAATGAAGCACTGCGTTAACATGAATCAACTTTAGTAGAGTATCATTAGTACCTTATTCAACAAAGCAAGATCTTAGTCATTTGTCTATTTGCATCTGATATTAGTGAGTTCTTTAACTAACTTCGAATTAGCATCAGCATCTTGGGCTTCATGCAAAACAATTTGACAATTTGGCACACACAAATTTGGAAAAACATCTAACTATGGCCTCTATCAAAAGAGCAGTTGGCACCTAGAAAGCAAAGGCAAACAGACAATTACAATTTTCATCAGATCGTTACCCCTCCAACGTATCAGCAATCAGCGTCAGTCTTCGTCCTCAGGACATCAGTCGATTCAGCATCAGCAAAGATAGAACGGGACAAGTCTCAGTATGGCATAGTTAAGAATAGGTTCTTCCCTCATAAGGAGGAGAAGTCAGTAACAGGTAAGGATTCGATAGAGGATGGTTAAGATATCAGAACAGCAAAGTCTCAAAGAATAGTGGCAAAGTATAACTTAAGGCAGAATGTCAGAATAACGACAAAGGTATCCCAATAATGGCTGAGTATGGCTAATAATGGCAGATCTCTTCTCGGGTCACGCTGTTATATCAAAACTGTCGAACTAGTCCTTAATTTCACATTGGATAAATTTTGGTATCTCTGTCCAATAATTCTCCAAGCACCTTACTAGAATTTTCCACAAAACACAGTTCTCATGCAGTCTATTGGCTCCCGTGATTGACGTCTTCATCGGTGGAATGTCAGGTAAGAAAAGTTACACTTTACGCTCCAGTCTGTAGTTCCATTGTCTTCTCCTAGACCAGGTGGCCTTGCACCTGTTGCGAATTACACTGTTGCATTTGGCAAGAATGTCTCCATGAGCAAGTCGGGTCCCATGAGAATGAATTTACTATGGCTACACACACATATCTCTAGCTTCTGGAAAAGTACAGCTTCGTGTCCTTCAGGAAAGCAGCACATTGCACGTTAGAAAAACACAATTAATATGAGACCAGGCAGCTAGGCCCAGACCCTCGCTAACTAAGGCCTAGTGATTAATTTAGCAAAACCCTAATACATAATTCTTAATGTTAATACAAAGTCATACATTAGTACAATGTTGATTCATCATTAGTCAGTTTCATTAATCATTGTATACACTGATGGCCACTCGACGTGGGCACATTTCAAACGTGTGCATCATCTTCTATATTAACATATTTCTATGCAGTTTCACTACACATTATATTGGAAGCTTTCATATTTTTTTTTTAATCTGTTTATTAAACATTATGCACACACAACAATACGTTTTGCTATTGGTAATTTTCGGATCTGTTTACACACATTTATAAGCTAGTACAGCACTGTTGCGCAATGCAGTACCAAAAATACCACTGAAAACTGTGCAACCAATTAACTGAAGTCACACCTAAACACCGCAAACATCACACCTGATACTGGCTACACCTGTTGGAGGGTGAGGGGGATAAGGGGAAGATCCGACCATTGTGTATGGAGGTCCGGGCATCACAATTGAGATGTGAGTTGTGAGGATAGGGTAGGGCGTGGAGCCATTCTAGGGGTAAGCGAAACAAGGCACGGAGTGCATGAGGGCGTGGCCCCGGCAGAAGCATCCAGAAGTGCAACATCATTGCATTAGGGGGGGATATGAGGAAGTTAATGTAAAGGAGAAGTGAAGATGGGGCAACTGAGGATAATGTGTTATAGTTATTAAACCGTAGGATAATGCCTATACCGTTACTGATTTTAGGGGGGGTATGTGTCATCCCTATTTTCGATCGCAACCACAAAAGTGTCCCAAACTTCGGGGCCATCCTGTAGTAGGCCTTTGTATTGTAGTAAGCGTAGTGTCTGAGCTTCGGCTTGTGAGTGGCTGTGCAAGTCGCGAAGCCAGGCAGAATGAGATGGTACGTGTGGGGCTTTCCAGTGCGTGGCCATTAGGCGTTTGAAGACAACAAACGCTAGGTCAATAAATCTACGTAGATGTTTATCGCCTTTGGCGCGTTGACGTATGCCAAGTAAACAAGAGTCTAGGGTGGGCAACAGAGTGTGGGATGAAATGTCTGCTGTGGCACCTGTAACCCGATGCCAAGCCGAGTTTATGGAGTGACAGCTCCAGACCATGTGGTAAAAGTCTGCCGCTGGAGTAGCGCATCTAGGACATGTCGGGTTTGCGCTCGGGTATATTCTTTGAATGCGGGCCGGGGATAAGTATGAGTGGTGAATATAATTGAATTGGGTATACCGCAGACGGGGATTGCGGGAAATTGACTTAATCATTGTGAGAGCCGCAACCCAAGTTTTCTGTGGTAATGGTGCAGGGAGGGCAGAGTCCCAGCGTGCTTTAGCGAGCGGTAAGGTAGAGCAGACCTCATCTAGCAGTACTTTATATAGTTTAGTTATGCTGCCTTTTGTGTTACCTGTGGTGAGGATAACGGTAAGTAGTTGGGATTCGGGTGGTTCATTGTTGCCAGATCCCCAGAGGTTGTTAAGTAGCTGTTTAATGGCGCTATGCGTCAAAAAGGCTCCTGTGTGCATAACCCCAGTGGTCACTAGGTCCGCGAAGGTGCGCATTTTGGAGCTAGAATAGTAGTTGCCCATATTTAGTGTACTTATGTTCCGCGTATCGTGGTTTGATGATAGTATTTGGGTGCTCGGCAACTGGAACAGTGGTAACAGAGGGGAATAAGGAGGTAATGGGGTCTTATTTTGCACGTATCTGCGCCAGCAGAAACGAGCTGCGTCTAGCAATATAAGTTTTGAGGGTAGGCGGTTAGGACCGGATAACAATGAGGAAAGTAACGTTTGCGGGCCATATATGCCTGCAGCATTATATATTTAGGTGAGGGAGTTTCCTTGAGCCATGTAGATACCCACATCAGCTGAGAAGCTGCATAATATCTTTCGAAGTTGGGCATGCCCAGACCACCTGCCTCTTGCGGATATTGTGTTGTAGCTAACGTTACCCTGCGTCTGTCCCTGCCCCAGAGTAAGTCAGTTAATATTGAGTGCAATTTATTAAAAAACGATCGTGGTAAACATAGCGGGAGGGCGGTAAAAAAAATTAAAAACCTTGGGAGGATGAGCATTTTGGCTATCGCTACGCGACCCATCGGGATAAGGGGAGCGAGCCCCAGAACGACATTGAGCTGCGAGTAGAACTAAGTGCCCTATCGACATTGCCTTCTTTCAGGTCGGCAATAGAATGATAAATTTGTATGCCGAGATACTTAAAGGTAGTGTGTGACCATGGGAGTTGATATTGCGGTAGTGTCATGTGAAGGTCTGTTGGTATAGGGGTGAGAGGAAATATTCTTGATTTGGACCAATTGACGTGTAGGCCCGAAGCCAGAGCAAAGGAGTCAAGCATTAACAGCACCCCAGCCATGGAGATGGAGTGATTGCGCAGGTATATCAGGGCATCATCTGCGTATAGGGATGTAATATGATGTGTGTTAGATTCGGTGATGCCCCATAGATGTGCGTAGCTTAATTGCTAGTGGTTCCATGGCTATAGCGAATAATAAAGGGGATAATGGGCAACCCTGTCTGGTACCTCTGCCTATGGGAAACGCCTCAGAGATAGCACGTCTGTTTTTGACTCGAGCTGTAGGTTTAGAGTAGAGCGTTTTGATCCATCGGAGGAAACCAGGGCCAAATCCAAACGCTTTAAGTGTACGTAGAAGGTAATCCCAGCTCAACGTATCCATCGCTTTTTCAATGTCTAGGGAGAGGGCTACAGCTTTTGGTTCTGTGTTACTATGCATTATATGGAGCAGTCTTCTGATGTTTAAAAAGGTGCTTCTCCCTGGAATAAAGCCAGACTGATCCGAGTGTATTAAGCTTGCTAGGTGAGGAAGTAACCTGTTTGCCAATATTTTCCCCAATAATTTACAGTCTGTGTTGAGAAGAGAGAGTGGCCTGTATGACTTGACGTCGAGAGGGTCGCGGCCTGCCTTCGGGAGGACGATTATTAAAGCTTTGCGCATAGAGTCTGGTAATAGCAATTTATTACGCGCCTCATTAAATACCTCCGTGAGTGGCTGCAGAAGATGTGTAGCGTGGGAGTTAAAGTACTCTACCGGTAGGCCATCTGAGCCAGGGGTTTTGCTACGTGCCATTTGCGTTAGCGCTGAGCCCAATTCTTCTATAGTTATGGGACCGTCTAAGGTGGTGGCATTGTCAGTAATATGTTGGTTTTGGGAGACAAGTGATAATATGTCAGTTAGTTGCTGCTCCGATGGGGGTGGAGGAGGTGTATATAGGGTACGGTAGTATGTAGAGAAGGCATCGTTGATTTCTGATTGAGTGTTGACAATGACGCCGGAGCTCAAACGTATCGCACCAATGGGTGATGATTGCGAGGGTTGGCGGGTCAGCCACGCCAACAGTCTACTTGATATATCATCCTCAGCGTGTTGTCGTGTCATGTAGTGTCTGTAATTGTGCTTACACAGTCTAGTATCTGCTTCTTTATGGGCAGCTTTAAGCGAATTCAGTGCTACTAGTGTGGCCCCACCACTTGAAACCTCAATCTCCGCTTTGCTGAGTTTAACCTCCAGACCTTGTAGTTCTTTAGTGAGTGTCTCCTTTACCCCCACTGTGGCTGCAAGGCAGTGGCCACGTATCACCGCCTTGTGGGCATCCCACTCTATAGCGCGTGATACGGTTGTGTTTTTATTTAGTGAAAAAGAATCAGCCAGTTGTTTGGACATTTCTGCATGGAAGGGGGGGTCTAAGAGAGCTTCTGACTGCAATCGCCATGTTGGTATGCGAGTGTGCATGTGGCCCCAGGACATTATTGCGCTAAGCGGATTATGATCTGACATAGTGCGTGCCAGATATTCGGTTTTGCACATTTTCTGGACTACGGTTGCGGACACAAAGATCATATCTATTCTGGTATGCAACTTATGTACTGGGGAGTAATAAGAATATTCGCGGTGGGTGGGGTGACCCATCCTCCAAATGTCTCTTAAATCGTTATGAGAGGCCCATTTTGCTAAAGCTTGAGAGGCACGTTGGATGGAGCCGCGACAAGAGGGGGGAATGAGCGGTCTATTTGAGTATCTAGAACGCTATTAAAGTCGCCCCCCCAAATGCACTCTAATGTGGGGTCACTGAGACTGCCAGTGGTAAGCGTATTCAGGAAATCGCGTTGGTTTGAGTTCGGGGAGTATAGCGCTACCAGCGCTAAGGGGGACCCGTCACGGACGCTTCTAGTATCATGTGTCTACCGTCTGGGTCGCATTGAGTGCGAGATGTAGTAAATGGGAACCCTGGGGCAATCCAGATCGCCACATCGCGAGCAAAGGAAGAGGAAGTGGTGCTGTGTAATTGTCCTTTCCATTTTAAGCGTGTATTTTCTAATGTGGATTTAGAGAGGTGTGTCTCTTGTAGCAGGGCAATATGTACCTGATGTCTTTTAAGAAATGTATGAATCCTTTGCCGCTTTTGCAGTGTTGCCATACCTTTAATGTTCCATGTGAATATCTTATAATTCAAGATTCCCTGTTGAGTTTGAGAAGCCATAATGCACTTCTAAATGTAGCCGAGCCGGAGAAATGTTTGTCCCTCGGCCCTATATTGGAAATATTGCATTGATTACCCTCCAGGGCTAGCCAGGTAGTGTCCTCAGTATTATTAAATGTAAACCTATTGATGTGGTATATGTGGGGTATGCATATGCAATTGTATTTGCGATTGAGTAGTGTGCGACAAAAAAAATATATACTCAAAAACAATATATAACATCAACAAAGATAATGAAGAAATGAAAACAATTCCGGCAGTTGTCGGCATGAGAGAACAGTCCATATGGAGCATGGGGGGTGCCGAACAGCGTTAGTTCAAAGTGATGAGATTACCCTGCCCGAGTTGCTCATGGTGCAGAATTCACCGCCCAGGACCGCAAGCGGGCAGCGCGCTGCGTCAAGGATCCGCGGTGCCGCCAGGCCATTCCCGAGCAACCGGGGGAGGGAAGTTCTGTTATTGTATGTAAAGAGCAGGGGTGAGTAGAGCTCAATTGGCTTAACAAATATCGTCTGCAGTGCGCGGTGTGAGAGTAGGACCCAGTGCGGATTCCGCCGAGTCAGAGGTAAGATCCTGGTCCGGTTCCCCATCAGTTTGAGTAGACAAGGCAATTGGTGATGTATTAACAAATCTAGATGTGGCCTGCAGGAGAAGGGAACGTTCAGTTTGTGACTGTTCAGGTGAGGGTTTAGCGCCTTGTTTTTTACGTTGCTTCCGCCTTGTCTTGGGGGGAGACCAACTGTTACCTGGAGCATTTATGACTATCGGGTCAGCAAAGCCTTTGGCGTCCAGCCAGGTCCAGGCATCTTCTAGTGTAGTAAAGAAATGTACAAGGGTGTCATCTTGTACTCGGAGTCTGGCTGGGAACATCAGCGCATACTTGAGGTTATGCTTGCGAAGGCATTCTTTAACCTGATAGAAAGAGCTCCGTTTCCTCTGGACTTCTACTGTAAAGTCTGGATAAGCAGTGATCACTGCGTTTTCAAAGCGCAGTGGGCCAGATTTGCGAAATAGCTGTAGGATGAGGTCTCTGTCACGGTAATTAAGGAGTCTCGCTATCAGCGGGCGAGGCTGTGCGCCAGGTGGAGGGGGTCTGCCCGGGACCCTGTGGGCGCGTTCGACGGAGAAGAACTTCGAAATGTTGTCTTAGAGAATTGTGTCCGTGAGCCATTGTTCTATGAATAATTCTGTGCTAGGGCCTTCGACCGGCTCAGGAAATCCCACCAAACGTATGTTGTTGCGCCGAGACCTGCTCTCTGCATCTTCAGCTCTGCGTTTTAAGAGGTCCACCTCTGTTGTTAAATGTGATAATTGCGATTGGAAATCCTTCACAATCCGGGGTAGGGTTCCAGAGTCTTTCTCTAGTTCGGACATCCTGTCGGCTAGTGCGTGTTGATCAGTGCGGAGTATGTTAAAGTCTTCTGTCACCAAGCCTATTTTGGCTTCTAGGGTGGACTTGGTGTCTAGGATGGCTTGCAGTATCTTCTCAAACTGCGATGTGTGCGATTGTAATGTAAGGTCCATCTTCTGCCAAGCCAGTTGCATGGCAGCTTAGGCGTCAGTGGGGGAGGGGGTGCTGCGGTCCATTTTACCCGGGGGTGCACGTGGGGTTTTTGGTTCGACCATTTGACTAATATGATTTCGGGTGGGCCCAGACAGAGTAGAACCAGTTGGAGGCGATGCAGGTGGAGTGATCAAGAAAGCAAATTGTGGCACAGTGAGGACGCAGTTCCGGGTAGCTTTGGGTAACAATTGAAGGCCAAAAGTAATATACTAGCGTCTGCAGGATAGTATGCAAAGTGTGGGAGACGCTTCCCACGCTTCCGGGTCAGATGTTCAGGGATGTGATGGAGATGCTATCTGATTAATACCTGGTGGGTAGAGGGGTGCTCTAATGGCTTGGTATGTGCTTGCCACCCACCCCAATTCCAAGCAGTTGATGGGCTAAGCGTGCTATACTGCTACAGCCATGTGAAACGGTGATGCCCAAGAGCCACACAAGGGCAGCAGGACAGCAGGATGGCTGGGAGTGTCACATATGGCCAGGTCAGGGAGTGCACCTCAGATCAGTTCAGCATGGGTACTGAAGGCAATCAACGCAGTAGCGGGTTGATGAGAAAAGCTGCGTAAATAATGGCCCAATACATTAGCGGCTGCTGGCGCAATTTGAAGGCCTGTTGCGCTGCCGCTATTAGTTCGCTACTCCGGCAGGTCTACACCAGGTATGTTACTGCGGCCCCAAGCCACGGGGCATAACAGGACTCCAGACGCGCCCCCTCCTGATGGCGGCAACCCCACATGGGGGTTGTTGATGTGCAGAGTACTAGCCCGTTCTCGCAGGCCACATAGCGTGGGGCACAGCACGGCTGAAAGTAAGCACCCACCTCAGGCGTAATCAGCAGGGCTGAATCTCTTGCGACACAGCCTCCAGGCCGGTCCAGAATCCGTCCCCCGATGTGGATCCACCTGTGGCAACTCGCGGAGCCAGACTGCGAGTGTATGGGCCGCAGACGCGGCCACGGACCCGCCCGCCCAGCAGGTAGTGCGCCGCTCGCACAGCGGGCGCTTAATCCAATAAACCGGGACACAGTGGTGACAACCTCACACGGAGGTTGGCGGGAGGAGTGCACCGCAGCCCGGTCCGATAGGCATCTGCTGGTGGAGTGTTGCACTGTGACGGGGCGGCCCCACCCAGCGCCGCTACTCCAGGGCGTAGTTGTGGATTCCGTCCGTTGCAGGCTTTATCAGCTGGGCTGATGTTCCCGCGACACGGCCTCCGGGCCGGTCGCAAATGCAGCGTTTAGAGCGTGTCCGAGAGGTGGCCCGTGGCCACACGGGCTCCCAGGCCGCAGCCGCAGTGACGGGCACGGCCACCCAGCAGCTCGCTCGCAGCTCGCGAAGCGGGCGCGGTATCCAGCCTGCAGTCGCGGTCCCCAGCGCGGTTCCAGGGCATCAGGTTTGGGCAATGCCTGACACCTTTGAGCGGGGTGCAGGCACCGCAAACAGGATATTTATTTGGGCCAGGGATCGGAGCCGCAGTTTATGCTGCTGCTCCAGTCGCCATGTTGGCCACGCCCCCACAAGCTTTCATATTAATATTATTTTTAAAGGTCACACTCCAACAATCCCTCCTCTGATGACTCTTGTCATCACACAAACCTCTTTTCTTTACAATTTGCACCCTAGAATTCCCTCATTTCAATTTCCTCTCTCAACCGTTCCCCTTGTGATTTTGCCCTGAACAATTTTTCCCTTTTCTTTTCTTCCCTCCTCTTATTATTTTTCGCCATTTTCAATGTAATTCTTTTACCAATTTTGCATGACAGCCATAATCCAAATAAGCAAGCTATAACAATCAATATGCCCTGTATTATTTTTGCCAATATTCCATGCCAAACACTACTAAACCAATTTCCCACTTTAGCAAGTCCTTTTCCAACCTTTTCCCGAACTCGTGGCTCTTTCAGTTCCTTGAAGTCTGTACTATCTCTTGTTAAATTTGTAAGCATACTTCTAATTTCGTTACTATTGTCAGGTATATAAGCACAACAATGACGCTCATTAAGCATTTTACAAACTCCACCATTTTTCGCTAAAAGAATGTCTAAAGCAAGCCTGTTTTGAAGAGTTATAGCCCTCTCCGCAGCAAGTTCAGTATCCATCAGGAGTATAGCCCCTGTAAAATTTGTCAGCATGTTATCCACAATAGTAGACAACTTTCACATTTTTATGGAGTTTAAGATAACGCCCACTGAAGGAATTATCGCCCCAAATATGTCTCCTACTACACCAGCAGCAGTCTCTCTCCTTTGTCTAATACAATGTAATTCAGACAATTTCGGAAACCTTTTCAAGTCCTCTAATTGATAGATCTTTGGGAAAACTACCCCCAAAGAACATGTCCCATACCATCCCTTTGGAAGACGGTAATAAGCATTAAGTCCACATATATAATAGATTCCAGGGATCGCTGGATCCTGTCCATTTAACATGAACGTCCACTTACTCTGAAACAAAAACACATGCTTACATTCACTCATTCCCACAAACACATTGTCATAGTACGACTTTGGTTGCGTTATGCAAAGCTTTCCTACGTGTAGTGCGTCTAAAGCTAACTTTCCTTGTTCCCTAATTGTACTATAACTCCCACTGCTAGCAAAAGCTCACTGCTGCAATCCTTTCTCTAACTTCCCCTTCAATGCCCTTCTTCTATCCTCCGTGTGATCTAAAAAGCTTTTCTCTACAGATGTAAGCTAACATGTCAAATTATTGCGGTGTGCATAGGATGTACTAATCGGTAATGTTGCCTCAAAGAACCCCTTATCTAATTTGATGCTATAGTACTTAGCTACACTACTCAAATCCTCTATAATAGGCACATAAGAAAACACAACATCGTTACTGGAGTAAAAATACAGATTTTTTTCCTGGTTATAGAATCTTGTTATTAACAAACTACAGCTTATCCCATATGTTAAAGGCAAACTATGATAGGTAACCCCCTCTTGTACCGAAACAGGAATTTGTGTACACAAATAACAATCTTTCGTATCCATAGTGTCAACATACTCACTCAGCAAGCGATAGAAAACATTAGTTGCTATTTCCCCTTGAGCATTAGTTACCTCATGCAAATACTTTGTGTCTTGCTCAAATCTCTCCCAAGCTGTTAGTGCAGTGGCTGTCTCAGGAATTGTAGCATTGTTAGTTCCACTCTTATCCACAAATAGCATTCCCACAATCACAGATATGATGAATATCACACACACAACACCCAAACCAACACCCAAGCATTTACAACACCTACTTCCCCTGTTATCATCTCTAATGTTAGCCATGATCTGTAAAGAATCAGAAAGTGAAGTATTATTAGTTCAAACAACAACCAACAGAGGATGGTTGAAACCTATTATTAATAATATAATATATATATATTTTTTTTCTCAAGCAAAAGTCTTTCTTCAGCGATTATTTACAGCTTTCACATTCACTCACAGGATCCTTGTCATTTCAGGTTAGCAGCTTGTCAAAATCAGTTTTCAAAACGTCAATTCAGGTTAACAGTGTCGCATTCGGTAAGTAATCAGGCTCTTTTCTCAAATTCTCTTAACACAATTTTGCGTCAACACAGTCTCTCGGGCCAGACTCAGGTACCGAAGTACAGTCCTGGGACTTCTCGATCAAAACAGAACGCCAATAACTTTTTTTGCCATTCAGCTGACGTTGTGTATGCCCATTCAGGACCTGCGTACTTTCTGTTTGCTACTCTCTTTCTTTTCAACTTGCGATCACCTTGCAACTCTCCTTCACTCAGATCTTCTCTCCTTGTTGTATGGACCTCCTCCTCTATTGCATCTTCGACAACCACTTTTCCCTTAGTCACTTGCAGTTGTGGCCACTTATCTCCTTTCAGTGTCTCTTTGGTCTTTGATCTTCCTTGTAGCAACTCGTCGCTCTCCTCTGACTCTATGGTGTTTTCTCTTGATGGACCTGCAATGTGCTCAGGAGGAGTCTGGACACTCTGACTCCCTTCTGCCTCAACTCCTTCGCCTTCTGGGTCTGTCAGGGGCTCTAGTCCTTGTCCATATTCATCTGCTTCTGGGAGAACCTCCTTCTGACTCGGTCCTCCTGGTGCCTCAGTTGAGATAGGCTCACCGTCACCCCTCTGGGTCTCCTCTCCTTCGTCTCTTACTGGAGTGATGAAGCCGTCCTCAGCGGGCTCTCCTTCTGTCTTAGTTCCCCTTTGATTACTCTCCGGCCCTGAGACTTCCTTCTTTGTTGTTGGTACTTTCGACAATTCAACTTCCTCATCAGTTGGATACGTCACCTTTTTCGTATGACTGGCATGGATCCAGTTCGGAATTCCCACACATTTCACAGCAGTAGTAGTCGTTAGTATTACTTGATATGGCCCCTTCCAACGTGGCTCCAAACACGACTTCCTCACGTGTTTCTTGATGACAACCCAGTCACCAGCTTTCAGGTTGTGACCTGGATCATTTATTGGTGGCAGTGTGGTAGCTTCCGCCTGGTGAGAGAAAGAGCGGACCATGTCAGCTAGACCCTTGCAGTAGTCCAACACCATATCATCTGTGATATTTACAAGAGCATTCGTAGGCACTGCGGGCAGTCTCATAACTCGGCTTATGAGAATTTCATGACGAGACAGTCCTGTTTTCTTGTTAGACGTATTTCTCATTGATATTAGCACCAAAGGCAATGATTCGGGCCATTTCAGATTTGTGACTGCACACATTTTTGCCATTCTCGACTTCAGGGTACCATTCATCTGCTCCACTAGTCCTGATGCTTTAGGGCGGTAGCTGCAATGCAACTTCTGTTCAATGTTAAATGCTGCACACAATAGCTTAACCACCTTGTTGTTGAAGTGACTTCCCCTATCTGATTCTAAAGAGATCGGAAACCCAAAACGTGGTATCAATTCCTTAAGCAGCAGCTTCGCTACTGTGAGACTGTCATTCCTACGTGTAGAGTATGCTTCAATCCACTGGCTAAAGATACACACAATCACCAACACGTACCTCAAACCTCCACACACAGGCATCTCAATAAAATCCAACTGCATTC
The DNA here is from genome assembly GCF_031143425.1 of Pleurodeles waltl. Classification (NCBI taxonomy): domain Eukaryota; kingdom Metazoa; phylum Chordata; class Amphibia; order Caudata; family Salamandridae; genus Pleurodeles; species Pleurodeles waltl. Next base: position 1,567,166,905 of record NC_090445.1, on the reverse strand, counting down.
TGCTAAATGGACCTCCTGCTCTCCCAATGTGGCTCAATTTCACCACAGTCCCTTTCCCCGCATTCATCTGTTGACAGATGATACACCTGTGACAGATCACTTCTGCAGTTTGTCTGAATTTCGGGTTAAACCAGCCAATTTTAAACAGCCTGATCATGGCATCTCTCCCAATATGTGCTTGACCATGGTAAAATCTTGCAAACTGTGACAGGAGACCATTTCCCCCTCATCTGAGACCCATAAGTCATCTGGTCTTTGTACACATTGCATCTTGACCCAAGAACGCTTCTCGTCCTTACTAGCGCGTCCTTGCAACAATCTCAGTTCCTCCAACGCGTCAACCACCCTTAAAGCGTAACCTGTGCATGTCTCATTTTCTGTTTCAGGTAAAAATTCCCACTGATCCCTAAACGATATACAGTTCAATGCGCGAAACCTTGCGACTTGATCCGCATATCCATTTCCCATTGAAACAAAGTCTTGCGATTTCAAATGAGCACTGCATTTCACCACGGCAATTTCATGAGGTAACTGAATCGCGTGCAATAATTCCTTAATTCTTTCACCATTTTTCACTGGAGAACCAGAAGAGGTCAGGAAACCCCTCTGTAACTATAGTTGGCCAAAATCATGGACAATTCCAAATCCGTATCTGCTATCAGCATAGATAGTCACTCTCAACTGGGCAGCAGCATGGCAAGCTCTGGTAAGAGCAACCAATTCAGCCACTTGAGCAGAATAGACTCTCTCAAGCCAAGACGCTTCCAGGATACCAGAGATAATTTTGTCATTTTCTTCCAACTGGGTATCTTTAATATCAGGCCTCGGGTTGGTGCACATTTCCGTTACCTCAAGACATTCATGTTCCACATTTTCACAAATGAAGCAAAGTTGCCGGGTTCAGCACTGTACATCTTTTCAATGTTACGTTTGGCAACCCCAATATAATCGTTTCATATTTTGTCAGTCTTGCATTTGTCATGTGCTGCTTCTTTGTACGGGTTAACAACATCTCAACTGAGTGTGGGACCATGACTGTTAAAGGATGTCCCATCACTATGCCTTCACATTGTGCAAGGCTTTGACCCACTGTTGCTACTGCACGCAGACAACCCGGTAAGGCTGCTGCAACTGGGTCCAAAGTAGCTGAAAAATATGCTACTGGTCGGTTTACACCTCCATTGACCTGTGTCAGGACAGACAAAGAACACGCATCACGTTCATGCCAAAACAGAACAGAAGGCTTTGTGTAGTCAGGCATACCTAAAGCTGGAGCCCTGCACATGCTCTCCCTCAGCTCAGTAAACGCCTTCAGTTCTTTCTCTGACAGCACTATGACATCCTTAACTGTCAGTCTCACCAATGGCTTGGAGATGACTGAGAAATTCAGGATCCACTGATGACAGAAGCCCACCATTCCCAGAAACATCCTAACGTCTCTACGTGTCGTTGTGGGATTCATCTGCAAAAGGGCAGTCACTCTTTCCCTGGACAACTTCCTCGACCCTTTCTCAATTTGATGACCCAAATACTTCACCTCCTTCTGGCAGTATTGTAACTTCTTTGGGGACACCTTATGCCCATTCTTTCCCAGGTGGTTCAGTAAGGCAATCGAATCATACTTGCAGTCATCCTTTGTCTTGGAAGAGATCAACAAATCGTCAATGTACTGCACTAGAGTCGATTGAAAAGGCAATTCTAATGACTCCAAATCCTTCTTCAGTATCTGATTGAAAATGGAAGGTGATTCTGAAAACCCTTGAGGAATTCAACACCAATTATAAACCTTATCCAGGAATTTGAAACTAAAGAGAAATTGGCTGTCCTTATGAAGAGGCACAGAAAAGAACGCTTGGGACAAATCAACTACTGTAAACCACTCTGCATCACATGGGACCTGAAACATAATCACAGCTGGATTTGGCACTACTGGGCAACATTTCACCACTATGTTGTAAATCTTTCTCAAGTCTTGGACAATTCGAACGTTCCCACAAGGCTTTCTCAGTCCCATTATTGGTGAATTACATGGACTGCTCATCACTTCTTTCAATACTCCCTGTTTCACAAAGTCTGCAATTAATTGCGCCAACTTTATAAGGACATCTTGCGCCATGTGGTACTGCGGTACCTGGGGGAACACAGCATTTGGCTTTACACTGACTTTGACTGGTTCTACTCCTTTTATCAGTCCTACTTCCTTCCCTGTCAAGTCCCACACTTTCTCTTTGACTGTCCCCTGCAAGTCTGCTGGAAGATCAGCCACTGTAAACATTGGGAAGAAGTTAATCAGAGGATGCTCCTCATCTGTCGTCTCCATTTCAGGCTCTGAAACCTGCCCTTAATCTCCTTCATCGTCACTGTTTGGCTGAACCTCCATCCCCTCATTGGAACAGGTGATCGAACATCTTGTCTTGCACAGTAAGTCTCTTCCCAGTAGGGACACAGGACTTGAATTGCAAACTAAAAACCTGTGCAACCCCTGGAAAGTGCCAAGCTCAACCTGAACCGGATCTGTGATCGGGTTAGTCAGGAGTTGATTTGCCACTCGTACCACCTTGACTGTACGTCCCGAAAGAGGCAACTTCAGAACTTCTGCACTTCTGACTGTAGAGCGTGTAGCTCCTGTGTCAACCAAAAATGAGACCTTGTGACCCATTACTTTCCCTTGAACATAGGGCCCTCTCTGATCTACTTCTAGGGATGCTGCAAGCCTACACTCCTCACCATCTGAGCTCTCATCCAACCATTCATCGTTTATTTCATTCTCACCACGCAATGGGAAATGTTGTACTGTGTTACTTTGACTCATTCTTTGACGTGTGACCTGATGAGGAAGCATCACCTGTTGCTGTTTGTTGGACTTTTTTGCTTATGCAGGGTCATCCCCAATCTTTTTGCCTCCTGCCTTCTATTTTTTCTTACCTGTTGCTGTTGGTTTATGAACTCTGAGCACTTTACCACTGCTAACCAGTGCTAAAGTGCATATGCTCTCGGTGTAAATTGTATGTAATTGGTTTATCCATGATTGGCATTTTTGATTTACTAGTAAGTCCCCAGTAAAGTGCACTAGAGGTGCCAGGGCCTGTAAATCAAATGCTACTAGTGGGCCTGCAGCACTGCTTGTGCCACCCACATAAGTAGCTCTGTAATCATGTCTCAGACCTGCCATTGTAGTGTCTGTGGGTGTAGTTTTAACTGTAAATTCGACTTGGCAAGGCCTAAACCTTCCCTTTTCTTACATGTAAGACACCCCTAATGTAGGCCCTAGGTAGCCCCAAGGGCAGGGTGCAGTGTATGTTTAAGGTAGGACATTTAGTAATGCGTTTTATATGTCCTGACAGTGAAATATTGCTAAATTCGTTTTTCACTGTTGCAAGGCCTGTCCCTCTCATAGGATAACATGGGGGCTACCTTTAAATCTGATTAAAGTGTAGATTCCCTTTGGGAGCGGATGGACATGTGGAGTTTGGGGTCTCTAAGCTCACAATTTAAAAATACATATCTTAGTAAAGTTGATTTTACAATTGTGTGTTTAAAAATGCCACTTTTAGAAAGTGAGCATTTTCTAGCTTATATCATTTCTGTGGCTCTGCCTGTTTGTGGATTCCCTGTCTGGGTGAGTTTGACAGTTGGGCTGGTTGCACCTCACACTAGACAGTGACATAAAGGAAGCTGGGGTGTAGCCTGCATATCCTGATGAGCCATCTGTGCTAGGAGGGAGGGGAGGAGTGGTCATTCACACCTCAAAGGGCTGTGCCTGCCCTCACACAATGCAGTCTCCAACCCCCTGGTTGGGGCCTGGCCTGGGCAAGGCAGGATTTCACATTCCAAAGAGACTTTACTTTGAAGTAGGCCTAATTCAAAGGAGAAATTGGGTATAAAAAGGGCACCCAAAACCACAGACTTTAGAAACACTTCTGGAACCAAGAGGAACCTCTGCCTGGAGAAGAGCTGAATGGCTGAGGAAGAAGAGCTGCCCTGCCTGTGACTGTGCTTTGTGGAGCTATCCTGCAGTTGCTGCATCCGCCAGAGTAAGAGGGCAAAGACTGGACTTTGTGTGCCTTCCATCTTGAGAAGAAATCTCCAAGGGCTTGATCTAGAGCTTGCCGCCTGTTGTTTGAAATCTCAGGGACAGCAAAGACTTCTCTCTGCCAGCACCTGGAGTCTCTGGAGATACTCCTACTCTGCCCTGTGGTGCCCATCCAGTTCCTGGGACCCTGGAAGGAGAAGCTGGCAGCCTAAAGACAAGAAAATCCACGCACAGATCGTCTTGCAGGGAAACGTTTGACGCAAATCTGATCTGCGGCTAAAAAAACGACGCGCCGCCAGCTCCGCAGCTGAGAAACGACGCTAGCAGGGAACGCAACCGAAAAATCGACGCACGGAGCAGGAGAAATGATGCGCAGCATCGCTGACGGAGGCTGGGAGATCACAACCTGCGTTGCGGGATTTTCAGATCATCGTGCGGCTGGATTTTTGACTCAAGAACCGCCATGCGGAGTTATTTTTTATGCACAACCGTCCGTGTGGGGTTATTTTTGACGCACACCAGGTACATTTTCACTCTAGCAGTGCTGTTTTTAAAACTACTTAAAGACTCTTTTTGATTTTTAATTGATAACTTGACTTGTGTATGGTGGATTTTTGTCGTCTTGGTCTTGTTTTGTTTAGATAAATATTTCCTTTTTTTCTAAACTGGTGTTGTGTCATTTTGTAGTGTTTTCATTAAGTTACTGTGTGTGTTGGTACAAATACTTTATACCTAGCACTCTGAAGTTAAGCCTACTGCTCTGCCAAGCTACCAAGGGGGTAAGCAGGGGTTAGCTGAGGGTGATTCTCTTTTACCCTGACTGGAGTGAGGGTCCTTGCTTGAACAGGGGGTAACCTGACTGTCAACCAAAGACCCTATTTCTAACATTGGTAATCAGCGGTTGGGATATGGACTTGTATTTGTACTTGACATACAGTGATTAGGTGTACACTACTGTTTTGAGTTCAGACCACTACATGACCACATACTACTTGTCTTGTGATTCTGCTTTTTGTTCTCTGATGTCCTCCTGGAAATATTGCTAATATTTTTGGACTTTGGTTTTTGGTTGTGGAGCCTTTGCAGAATGGAAGTCAATTTCTGGCACCTATTTATGTATACAAAGTGGCAGCTTAAAGCATTCTGCATGGAAAGGGGACTGGCTGTGAACAAGAAATCCAGAAGGGAGGATCTTGAGTCAGCCCTGTTTCAGTATGAGTTGAAACGTTGTCAGGCAACACCACCAAATGAGTCTGAGGAGGAGAACTACTCTGAGGAGGAGGACTACTCTGAGAAGGAGGGCAGTGGCCCTGAGGAGGGAACAGAAAGAGATGAATGGCTCCTAGCTCGAATCCAGAGTCTGGAAGAGCTAGAAGCAGAGCTTGACAGGGCTAAGGAGAAGAGAGCCTTAGTCCTTGAAAAAGAAAGGATTGCAGCTCAAGAGCTGAGCTGTGAAAAACTGAAGCTGGAAGCCATGAGGGCTGAGTCCAGTTCAGATGGTGGCAGCAACAATCTTGTATCCAGTACTGCTGAAGAAGTACACATGACCAGAGATGTGGTGCCCTACTTGAAGGAGGGAGTTAACACACACCAGGAGGTTCAGGGGTATGAGGTAGCTCCAGTGATGCACAGGGTCCCTGTGGTGGATTGGGGAACTGGCATGGGGAGTCATATTCCTACTGGTGGGAGGGACACTCTACTGACTCTAGGTGAGAGTGACAGGGAGAGGGGTTCCCCCCAGGTAGAAGTCCTGGTTATGGAGTGTGAAGACATCCCAAAAGAGAGTGGGTTGAGTGTCAGGGACAGTCAGGTACCGTCTCACCAGTCTCAGGAGGGTGATGTGGGGTGCTTTTTCAAGGCTGAGTCACTGGATGGTTGGGTGAAGGGTACTTTGGTTAATTCATGTGAGGGGCTGAGTGATGTAATTGCTGGAGAGCATATGTCTAGTCCTTATTTTCCAGAGCTACGCCAACACCAGGTGGAGTGTGAGTTCTCTGACCCCAGGGAACTCACACTGGAGGCAGACCTCTGGGTGAGTACCAGAGGGTCTGAAGAGGCATTTGGGGGTGCTCCTGAGAGGAGTGGCCTAGGTATTTCCCAACCAGGTGAGGTAGGGAAGGATTGTAGTGTCCCAGGTAGGTCCCAGTGTAGTGGGATGGGTGAGGGACCCCATGTCCAGTCTCAGAGGAGAGGGAATGGGGATGGGCTGAGGCCCAAGGTGCCCAAGATCTGGTCCCATGTCCTGGAGGGTTCCATGAGGGAACACCAGGAGGGGAGCCTAACCTGTACCATAGGGCCATCTGTTGAGGGAGACCCCACAGTGTCAGGAGAACTTGGGGGGGGGCGGCTGTAGCCAGCGTCCTACCAGTTCTGGTGTCTGGCAGTACCACTCCAAGTGAGGGAGTACAGAAGTCCAGACAGAGGGTTGAGAGGGGGTTGCGGACCCCAGTGGAGAACCTGGAGGGTCAGGGGTCAGCTCTGAGAGCAGAGCCCCCCAGGAATGACCTTGGTGAGACAATTTCTTGGTTGGGGGGAATCCAGACGCTGTCAGACGGGCAGTGGTCAGGAGACCTGCGCCAGCCAGACTCTGTGTGGCCCTTGGGGACGGTTTGTCCCTTGAGGGGGGGTAAGTGTGCCCCCCCTGGAAGTCCTGGTGCGCCAGACAATGGTTCAACTGCAGGGTGGTGACTCTGGGTTGAATGATCAGGTTCAGGGGGTAAACTCTGACCTGATGGGGGTAAGTGTGCTCCCAAGGAAGTCCTGGTGCGCCAGGCAGTGGTTCAACCACAGGGTGGTGACTCTGGGTTGGATGACCCAGTTCAGAGGGTAAACTCTGACCTGGTGGGGGTAGGTATGCCCCCCCAGGAAATCCTGGGTTGCCAGGCAGTGGTCCAGTCTGTGGGACAGACCCTGGACTGGAGGATCAGGTGCAGGGGGTAAACCCTGACCTGAAGGGGTAGGCGGGTTGCCCAATCACCCCCCCGGTGTGATTTCAAGGGGTACTCTCCCTGAGGGGGGGTGCAGAACCCTGAGAGTAGGGGCAGGGGAGAGAGAGACTCACCCCTGACCCCAGTGCAATCTAAGGGTACAGACCCTCGATTGGAAGGCCAGGTTCAGGGTGTCCCCCTAACCTGGAGGAAGGGGCTATTGCTAACAGTGCCCCTACCATGTTGTCTTCTGGGGGGGCACGCATAGTTGGGGGGTGCAGGACCCCAAAAGAGAGGGCAGGGGGAGGGAAGCCTCACCCCTGGCCCTGGTCCAACCTGAAGGTACAGACCCCAGGTTGGAGGACCAGTTGCAGGTTAACAGCCCTGCACTGGTGGAAGAATTG